>NC_137332.1:73168136-73532976 GCF_965287045.1 Carcharhinus amblyrhynchos
AGTTGGCAAGTACCTTGACCTCCTTTTGACCACTTGAGCTAAATTGATAACCTCTTAAGAGGTTATTTTCCTCAGCTGCTGCTCATATTTTATGTGAGGGACAGGGCCCAAGTCTCTTTGTGACTAATGGGCAACCAAACTGCCGTTCTTTCATGGAATGGCCTACAGGTCCACAGCAGTGTGGTTGAGTCCTCCTGCCCTCTGAAATGGCCTAGTCAGTTTTCCACTCAGTATAAATTCAGGGACAAGGTGTGCCCCTGCTTGGCCAGCTCACTTGGCAGCCATTTAATAACTATTGGGTAGTTGTTAGCATGCTGTGGGCCCGCACCAGGGGCGGTAGTCTCGTTTCCAAGACTGCAGGACAATTAAAACACAGCAGCGCTACTAGTGGGACTGCAGCCATTTCTGAAGTAGGCATTCAGAAATGAAGACAGGGATTTAAGGCAAGTGTGGGATCTTACCAAGCCCCTGAGACGCCAGACAGTTGCATGGGTGTGGAAGTATTTGATGGTATGGACACAGCAGAGCGATTGGGGAAAAGCAAGTGGAAGATGGCCTTTGTGGGAACCTCTGAATTGGCAACAGGAGTCCTGTAAATGGTGGCACCCCACCTCTGGACAGCCCACCAGCCCAACCAGTGAAATCTGTAGACTTGGCTTCGGCCTTTCCTTCCACAGGTAAAATCTAAGCGATAATGGGGGAAGAGGCTGAGGTCACAACAAACCTGCGGGTGATCCTCCCAACATCTTCCCGCACTGCTGGTATAATAGCGGTGACGTGGGGACAGATAAGTGGCCGCAGGCACTCAAAGCACGGAGCCCAATTTACCAAACCTCCCACCAACTGACAATCACCACATCAACCCCCCCGCCGATGTTCTTAGCGATGAAGGCTTCTAGAAGTGAAATATTCCATCAGCCTTAACTGTTGAAACAGACTTTGATTCTTAATAATGTTTTCCTTTAAAATTGATGGGACCTCACAATACTCTGACTATTACAGCAAAATTCCGTAACGATGGATGCTTTTCCAGCTATGACGACATAGTCAACAATACCAGATATGCACCTTCATTTCCATTTGGGTCAATGTGTTGCGAACACTGTCGACCTTAGTGCTGCTTAGTGATTTCTTGCTTTTTTCTTTCTCAGTAGTTTTTAGAGTTGTTGGGAAAGCATTATTTGAAGTGGAGTGAAAGAACAACCACTGCAGGAGCATCACGCAGGTTTTGCGTGAAGCACTTTCAGGTATTTTGAAATCACTGTGAGTTGAGCAGAATTTGTCAAAGTTAGAATGTTAGGCCAAATGCAGATGTGGGAGAAATGGAAACATGAATGCCAGTGAGAGTGATCCTGTCTGCATTGTGGCAATTGGCAATGGCTCCGCACAACCAAAAATAAATTGGCCACTTTTGTGTCTGATTTGGGGCAAATGGAAAATGTTTCTTCTGTCAGAGGTGCCACTTTCAGGATGAAACACTTTATCAAGTCTCTGTTCCTTAGGTGGTCATAAGATCCATGATGCTATTCAAAAAACAATAACAGAGTTATCACTCCTGTTCTGGCCAATATTGATCTCAAAACAAGTTGATCAAAATAGATGATTTATTCAGTATCACATTGGGTTCTATGACAATTGCTGTATGCAAACTGTATGGTGTCTTTTCTGTCTAATAGCCGTGATGGCAACCAATGAAGCACCTGGAAAGTGTGAAGTGTTTTGGGATATCCTTTGAGGTTCTATTTTGGGTGATGTATTGAATGCCTGATGGTTTCTATCCCAGGCTAGCTCAGTGATCACGTTAAAGTTCAAAATTTCTTATTGAAACAAAGTGAACATTGAAAAGGCAATGGACATGAAGTCTGCTTTTGCCATCTATTTAAGTCTGACTGCAGTCTTCTACCTTCCATGTTTTAATTTAGGCCTGATGTTTGTCTTATTTATATCTTAGATTTGACTGCATATCATCTTAGAAGTCACACTTGGAAGCAATCCAGCTTCCGTGCTGCTGCTTAGAAGCAGAAATGTGATTAACTATTCTCCCTTGTTCATTTATTTTGTCATGGTTGGAACACATTTCATGGTTACAGATTTATGCTGCAGACCTTTGTCAGATCAATGCTTTGAAAAGAATACTCTTGGAAAAATAAGCCAGAATTTTAAAATCCTTCATCACAGGAACAGGTGGGCAGGCAGTGGACACAATGATATTGAGTCAGTTGGCAGGGGATGCTAGTGTCCATTATCTATTTGGCTCCACTGGTATGTTAGCATGGTGGTAGGATAGTTGACAAGTACCTCGACCTCCTTTAGACTAATTGAGCTAAATTGATAAGCTCTTAAGAGGTTATCTTCCTCAGCTGCTGCTCATATTTTATGTGAGGGACAGGGCCCAAGTCTCTTTGTGACCAATGGGCAACCAATCTGCCATCCTTTCATGGACTGGCCTACAGGTCCAAAGCAGTGTGGTTGAGTCTTACTGCCCTCGGAAATGGCCTAGTCAGTTTTCCACTCAGTATAAATTCAGGGACAAGGTATGCCCCTGCTTGGCCAGCTCACTTGGCAGCCATTTAATGACTAATGACTATTACCATGCTGTGGACCCGCATCAGGGGCAGTAGTCTCGTCTCCAAGACTGCAGGACAATTAAAACACAGCAGCGCTACAGGTGGAACCGCTGCCAGTCCTGAAGTAGGCATTCAGAAATGAAGGCAAGGATTTAAGGCAAGTGTGGAATCTTACCAAGCCCCAGAGAGGCCAGCCAATTGAATGGGTGTGGAAGTATTCGATGGTGTGGACACAGCAGAGCGATTGGAGGAAAGCAAAGGTAAGATGACCTTTGCGAAAACCTCTGAATTGGCAACAGGAGTCCTGTAAATTGTGGCACCCCATCTCTGGACAGCCCACCAGCCCAACCAGTGAAATCTGTAGACATGGCTCCGGCCTTTCCTGCCACAGGTAAAATCTGAGCGATAATGGGGGAAGAGGCTGAGGTCATAACTAACCTGCGGATGAGTGGGTGATCCTCCCAACATCTTCCTGCACTGCTAGTAAAATAGCAGTGACATGGGGACAGATAAAGCTGCACGCACTCATAGCACGGAGCCCAATTTACCAAACCTCCCACCAACTGACAATCACCACCCCCCCCCACAACTGTTGTTAGTGATGAAGGGTTCCACAAGTGAAATATTACGTGAGCCTTAACTGTTCAAACAGACTTTGATTCTTAACAAGGTTTTCCTTTAAAATTGATCAGACCTCACAATACTCTGACTATAACAGCAAAATTCCATAACCATGGAAGCTTTTCCAGGTATGACGAATAGTCAACAAAAACAGCTGTGCACTTCACTTCCGCTTGGGTCAACGTGTTGCGAACACTGTTGATCTTTATGCTGTTTAGCGTATTTCTTGCCTTTTTCTTTCACAGTATTTTTTAGAGTTATTGGGAAAGTGTTATTTCAAGTGGAGTGAAAGAACAACCACTGCGGGAGCATCACGCAGGTTTTGCGTGAAGCGCTTTCAGGTATTTTGAAATCACTCTGAGTTGAACAGAATTTGTCAAAGTTGGAATGTTAGGCCAAATTCAGATGTGGGAGAAATGGAAACATGAATGCCAGTGAGAGTGATCCTGTCTGCATTGTGGCAATTGGCAATGGGGCAAATTGAAAATGTTTCTTCTGTCAGAGGTGCCACCTTCAGGATGAAACACTTTATCAAGTCTCTGTCCCTTAGGTGGTCATATGATCCCATGACACTATTCAAAAAACAATAGCAGAGTTATCACTCCTGTTCTGGCCAATATCTATCTCAAAACAAGTTTACTAAAATAGATGATTTATTCGGTATCACATCGCTGCGTGTGACAATTGCTGTATGCAAATTGTATGGTGTCTTTTCTGTAATAGACGGCAACCAATGAAGCGTCTGGAAAGTGAGAAATGTTTTGGGATATCCTTTGAGGTTCTATTTTGGATGATGTATTGAGGTACCTGATGGATTATATCCCGGCTGGCTCAGTGGTCATGTTAAAGTTGAAATTTTCTTATTGAAACAATATGAACATTAAAAACGCAATGGACATGAAGTGTGCTTTTGGCATCTACTTAAGTCTAACTGCCATCTTCTACCTTCGATGTTCAATTTAGGTTTGACTCGAGTCTGATATTTGTCTCATTTATATCTTAGATTTGACTGCACGTCATCTTTGAAGTCACACTTGCAAGCAATCCACGTCCGTGCTGCTGCTTAGAAGCAGAAAGGTGATTAACTATTTTCACTTCTTCATTTATGTTGTCATGGTTGAAACACAATTCATGGTTACAGATTTATGCTGCAGTCGTCAGAGCGTAGTGAGATCAGTGACACGAGGCAAAGATCACTTGGAATCATTGCTTCTTAGGAAAAATTTTCGAAAAATCGGCTGCAATTTTAGAATCACTCATTAAGGCCAATTCTCTACTTCTGGTATGAAGCTCTTTGGACATCCTTCCAGTTGTGCGAGGTGCTATATAAATCAAAAATCCCATTTTGAGTGGCCCACTGAGGTATCTGAAGGATTCAATCCCAGGTTGTCTCGGCCGACATGTGTTGGTTTCTCCTGTGACAATTTAACAGGGTATTCAATTCCTGAGGGAATGGCATGAATGTGACATTATTGAAGGCCATGCTAGCTGGCTGAGAGCGTAAAAAGTAAAGCGAAAGAAAGATTTTTTTTGTACACCAGAGTAAAGAGAACTGTGCAAAATCTCAGAAGCACGTGGAGACCATGGAGCGCCCCAGAGAGGCAACACAATTGGGTGAAGGGAGATTGAATTTGAATAAATGCATTGAAAAATGTTGACTGCACAAATTAAAGTATTACGTTTCTTAGCAGACCCTGAAAGGGCAAAAAAATGGTGGCAGATGAAAACTGTGGCATTTATCACCCAGTATTTAAGTTTGCATGCAGTCTTCAACCAGTAGTTTTTAATTTAATTTTGATGTAAATCTGATGTGTTCTCCTTTATATTTTAGATTTGACTGGATATCATCTTCAAAGTCTACTTGTATAAAATAATCCAAGTTTTGTGCAGGTGTTTTGAAAGAAAACAGGTGATTGTTTATCCTCAGTTGGTCACTATATTGTCAGAACTAAAATATTTTACCACAGATCACAGTGTTTAAATTGACTGGGTGTGTAAGACAACCCCGTTTTCAGCCCCAATCATTGACGAGATTATCCGGCCTCCCTGCTGTATGTTTCCCGCCAGCGGGAGGTAGGACGTTGTTTGCTAGTGGCAGGAGTCTCTGCTCCTGCTGCTGTCATTGATGTCACCCCACGTCGGCAGGTGAATAAGTCAAACCCAACACCCCACCCCCACCCCACGCAGCCCCCCACCTCCCCTATCACCACTTCAGCTGCAGCTTTTCAGCCACAACATGCCATATTCACATTGATAGGCAACCTCAATCTTTCACCCCACAGATAGAGGTTTAACTTACCGGTTTGCAATAACTTGGTGCAAGCGATCCAGCAAACGATATGGGCTGTGTTTTGACAATGTGTGGGAGTTTAAGATATTGCCACACAAAGCAAATACGCCTAGTGCTGAATGACCAAAATGGTGACCACCCACAACCAGTTCATTATCATCCTCAGCACGTAAGTCAAATCACACATTTTGATTTTCTGAAGTTCTACTTTGGGTGATGTACTGAGGTGCCTCATGGATTATATCCCAGGCTGGCTCAACATTAAAGTTGAAATTTTCTTATTCAGACAAAGCGAACATTAAACAGGCAATGGACATGAAGTCTGCTTTTCGCATTTATTTATGTCTGACTGTCATCTTCTACCTTCCATGTTTAATTTAGGCTTGACTCCAGTCTGATGTTTGTCTCATTTATATCTTAGATTTGACTGCAAATCATCTTTCAAATCACAAGTGGAAGCAATCCACATCCGTGCTGCTTTTTAGAAGCAGAAAGGTGATTAACTATTTTCACTTCTTCATTTATGTTGTCATGGTTGAAACACATTTCACGGTTACAGATTTATGCTGCAGTCATCAGACCGTAGTGAGATCAATGACACGAGGCAAAGATCACTTGGAATCATTGCTTCTTAGAAAAACTTTTCGAAAAATCAGCTGGAATTTTACAATCCCTCGTCACAGGGAACAGGTTGGCAGGCAGTAGACACAATTACATTGAGTCAATTGGCAGGGGATGCTTGTGTCCGTTGTCTACTTGACTCCGCTGGTATGTTACCATGGTGTTAGGACCGTTGGCAGGCAGGTACCTCGCCCTCTTTTAGACCACTTGAGATCAATTGATAAACTATTAAGTGGTTTTCTTCCTCAGCCGCAGCTCATATTTTATGTGAGGGACAGGGCCAAAATCTCATTGTGGCCAATGAGCAACCCATCCCAGCAGCAAGGCCCACCCCTTCCTGGAGAACCCGTTCCTATTCTGGCCACTCAATCACACCACCCCCAATCATCCCCCTTCCAGGTTCAGACTGATGTCTCCTTCTCACTTACCTTTAAGACTATAAGATATGGGAGCAGAATTAGGCTCTTTGGCACATCAAGTCTATGCTACCATTCAATCATGACTGCTAAGTTCCTCAATCCCACACTCGGGTGTTGGTGATACCACCTCTGGAGTATTCTGCACAGTTTTAGTATCCTTAAATGAGGAAGGATGTCCTTTCTATAGAGGGAGTACAGAAAAACTTCACCAGGCTGATTCCTGGGTTGGCAGATCTGTCATCTGAGGAGAGATTAAGTTGGTTAGGATTATATTCACCGGATTTTAGAAGAGTGAGAGGGGATGTCATAGAAACTTACAAAATTCTAACAGGGTTAGACAGGGTAGATTCAGGAAGAATGTTCCCAACGGTGGGGGAGTCCAGAAGTACGGGTTATAGATTGAGGATAAGGGGTAAGCCGGTTAGAACTAAGGTGAGGAGAAATTTCTTCACCCACAGGGTGGTGAATGTGTGGAATTCACTACCGCAGAATGTCATTGAGGCCAAAACGTTGTGTGTTTTCAAGAAGAAATTGGGTAGCTCTTGGTGCTAACAGGATCAAGGCATATGGCGGGCAAGGAGAGAATCAGGATATTGAATTCTGTGATCAGCCATGATCAAAATGAATGCTGGAGCAGGCTTAAAGGGCTGAATGGCCTACTCTTGCTTCTAGTTTCTATGTTTCCATGTTTTTTCCACATCTTATGTTTAATTTAGGATTGGCTCCAATCTGATGCTGTTCTCATTTACCCTTTAGATTTGACTGTATATCATCATAGAATTCAACTTGTGGGAGTAATTCCGTGCCGTTGTTTTTAAGCAGACAGGTGATTAGCTATCCTCAATTGTTCGCTATACTGTCATAGCTGAATTGTTTAGTGATGTAATAGTCAGTCTGAATATTACACCAGCACAATGTACAAAGTATATTAAAGAATTATTACTTTTACAAAAGCTCCTTGCAAACACTGAAAGGAGTATACTTTAATAACCATATATTGTAAATGCTGGTGGAATACTTCACTTGTGGAGAGTCTCCATCATTGATTATACCAGTCAGGAACTCTGTGAAAAAGTCCTCTTAAAGGACCTTACCATTTACTAGACAATGACATGCAATGCTACCTGGATTACTATTATAATTGTCAAAAGCCAAATAAGTCAATGAATGCAACTCTCTCCTATTGCCGCAGTGACATACAAACTTACATATATACTCCACAGTGTATATGAACTTAAAATTGTTACACTGGGTGGCACATGATAGATTTAAGCATTTATTATCACAATTAATAAATGGTTGAATTCACCTGGATTTATCAGTTAACTTTGCACTAATTTAGCATGTATGTAACTACTTGTGTGTAATTCTAAAGCCACCACAGTGAATTGTGGAAAAAGGGGCAGGAGAAAAAACAATTCCTGAAGAGGCAGAAGGCAATGGTGAGCTTCTTTGCCTTCTGGCCTTTTCTGCTTCCATTCCCATCCATGATTGCTGCACCATGACAATGCTGCCAGAAGTAACTTCAGACTTGCATCAATAGCAGCTCTCTGACTGGATTATAGTCATCTGAGCAGAAAATCTAGGCTGACAAAGGTGTTCGGTACCGAGCAGGTGTCACATTGTCAGAAGTGCCATTTTTCAAATGTTAACCTGAGCTCCTGTCTGTCTGCCTGATTGGCTGTAAGATTCCATGGTACTATTTGATGAAGAACACTGGACTTCTCCCTGGTATTGCTGCTAACATGCATGCCACAAACAACATTAAAGTAGATTATCTGGTAATTTTTTCAAACTGCTTGTGGGAACTCGCTGACTGCAAATTGTCAATAGCATTTCCTGCATGAAAGCCAATGAAGGACTTCTGGTATGAGGCTCTTTGGACATCCTTCCAGTTGTGCAAGGTGCTATATAAATCAAAAATCCCATTTTGAGTGGCCCACTGAGGTATCTGAAGGATTCAATCCCAGGTTGTCTCGGCCGACATGTGTTGGTTTCTCCTGTGACAATTTAAGAGGGCATTCAGATCTTGAGGGAATGGCATGAATGTGACATTTTAGAAGCCCATGCTAGCTGGCTGAGAAGGTAAAAAGTAAAGATAAAGAAAGATTTTTTTTGTACACCAGAGTAAAGAGAACTGTGATAAATCTCAGAAGCATGTGGAGAGAATGAAGGGCCACAGAGAGGCAACACAATTGGGTGAGGGGAGATTGAATTTGAATAAATATATTGAAAAATGTTGACTGCACAAATTAAAGTATTATGTTTCTGAGGAAGACTTAGCAGACACTGAAAGAGCAAAAAAATGGTGGCATATGAAAACTGTGACATTTATCACCCAGTATTTAAGTTTGGATGCAGTCTTCAACCTGTAGTTTTTAATTTAATTTTGATGTAAATCTGATGTGTTCTCCTTTATATTTTAGATTTGATTGGATATTATCTTTGAATTCTGCTTGTATAAAATAATCCAAGTTTTGTGCAGGTGTTTTGAAAGAAAACAGGTGATTGTTTATCCTCATTTGGTTACTACACTGTCAGAACTAAAATATTTTACCACAGATCACAGTGTTTAAATTGACCGGGTGTGGAAGACAACCCCGTTTTCAGCCCCAATCATTGACGAGATTATCCAGCCTCCCAGCTGTATGTTTCCCTCCAGTGGGAGGTAGGACGTTGTTTGCTTGTGGCAGGAGTCTCTGCTCCTGCTGCTGTCATTGATGTCACCCCACGTCGGCAGGTGAATAAGTCAAACCCAGCACCCCACCCCCACCCCACGCAGCCCCCCACCTCCCCCATCACCACTCCACTTGCAGCTTGTCAGCCAGAACATGCCATATTCACATTGATAGTCAACTTCAATCTTTCACCCCACAGGTAGAGGTTTAACTTACCGGTATGCAATAACTAGGTGCAAGCGATCCAGCAAGCTGTGTTGTGACAATGTGTGGGAGTTTAAGATATTGCCACACAAAGCAAATGCGCCTAGTGCTGAATGACCAAAATGGTGACCACCCACAACCAGTTCATTATCATCCTCAGCATATCAGTCAAATCACACTTCTTGACGTTTTGAGGTTCTATTTTGGGCAATGTACTGAGGTGCCAAATGGATTATATCCCAGGCTGGCTCACTCGTCACATTAAAGTTGAAATTTTCTTATTCAGACAAAGTGAACATTAAACAGGCAATGTACATGAAGTCAGCTTTTCACATCGATTTATGTCTGACTGCTATCTTCCGCCTTCCATGTTTAATTTAGGTTTGACTCCAGTCTGATGTTTGTCTCATTTATATCTTAGATTTGACTGCACATCATCTTTCAAGTCACACGTGGAAGCAATCCACGTCCGTGCTGCTTTTTAGAAGCAGAAAGGTAAATAACTATTTTCATTTCTTCATTTATGTTGTCATGGTTGAAACACATTTCATGGTCACAGATTTATACTGCAGTCGTCAGACCGTAGTGAGATCAATGACACGAGGCAAAGATCACTCGGAATCATTGTTTCTTAGAAAAACTTTTCGAAAAATCGGCCGGAATTTTACAATCCCTCGTCACAGGGAGCAGGTTGGCAGGGAGTAGACACAATTACATTGAGTCAGTTGGCAGGGGATGCTTGTGACCGTTGTCTACTTGACTCCACTGGTATGTTACCATGGTGGTAGGATCGTTGGCAGGTACCTTGCCATCCTTTAGACCACTTGAGATCAATTGATAAACTATTAAGTGGTTTTCTTCCTCAGCTGCAGCTCATATTTTATGTGAGGGACAGGGCCAAAATCTCATTGTGGCCAATGAGCTACCCATCCCAGCAGCCAGGCCCAGCCCTTCCTGGAGAACCCCTCCCCATTCTGGCTATTCAATCACACCACCCCTATCATCCCATTTCCAGGTTCAGACTGATGTCTCCTTCTTGCTGACCTTTAAGGCCATAAGATATGGGAGCAGAATTCGGCTGTTTGGCACATCAAGTCTACGCTACCATTCAATCATGACTGCTAAGTTCCTCGATCCCACTCTCGGGTGTTGGTGAGGCCACCTTTGGAGTATTATGTTTTAGTGTCTTTAAAAGAGAGATCTTTAACCTATCTCTTCAACCTATGCTAAATCTCTTTAAGCTATGCTTAATGCTATCTCCACTCACATTGTCTGCTCCTTTAAGACTTGATTAGTTGTAAAGAATTGCATCCTAATCAGTATTCTGTAAACTGAGTGTGTGTCTTTATATGCCCTGTTTGTGATCAGAACTCCCCATTCACCTGACGAAGGAGCAGCGCTCCGAAAGCTAATGGCATTTGCTATCAAATAAATCTGTTGGACTTTAGCCTGGTGTTGTGAGACTTCTTACTGTGTTTACCCAGTCCAACGCCGGCAACTCCACATTATTAGTGCTGCACCATGACAACGCTGCAAGAAGTAGGTGTCAGTCTTGCCACTCAATCTGACATTTGTAGGTTGCTGAGATTTGTGCACAT
Source organism: Carcharhinus amblyrhynchos (assembly GCF_965287045.1). NCBI lineage: Eukaryota > Metazoa > Chordata > Chondrichthyes > Carcharhiniformes > Carcharhinidae > Carcharhinus > Carcharhinus amblyrhynchos. Next base: position 73,179,135 of record NC_137332.1, read on the forward strand.
AATCTGGGCTGACACATGTGTCCAGTACTGGGCATGTGCTGCGCTGCCAGACGCACCATCTTTCAGAAGAGACATTTAAACCAAGCTTCATCTGCCCACTCCAGCAGTCATTTGATTCCATGGTATTATTCTAAGAAAAGAGTAAGGCAGGTTTTAGTGGTGTTCTGACCAACATTTATTTATTCTCAGGCAACACTACTTAAACAGATTATCTGGTCATCATCACATTGCTGTTTGTGGGAGCTTGTTGTGTGCAAATTGATTTCCCTACTTCCCTGTATTATCACAGTGACTATACTTCAAAGGCCTCAAATTCATTTCTCCTTTGAAACACTCTAATGTTGTGAAATTTGCAATTGTCTTCTTTCAAAGTAATAAAACGTGGAACAAAAAGACTGGCAAGTGTGACACTCTGACATGTCCAGCACTAGTCCACACTAACTGATTTTTAGCTAGTTTTTATCCCAATCTTCATATCTTCCTGGAAGGTGAAAATCCGCAAACTGGTCTGGGACATTGATGACAGGATATCACTCCTGCTGAGATGATAATCATCTTCTATGATCTCCGCAAGAGATAGTAGTTAGTGTCTATGACTTTTATGCTTTTGATGTGTCCTTGTCTTAAAACAGAGTGTGAATCCATTGTTTTTCTCTTTGTATCATACACCAGCAATTTAGCCAGTGATTGAATTTACATCCTCAGCCATCGTTGACTTTTGTGTCTATTTTTAAAATCACAGGACTTATTGAAAAGTTCATTATGTTCATACGTAATATTTGATTTTCTTCATCATCATGACATGAGAAATGTCTTATCAATTCATTTAGACAGAGAAGGCTGAAGAGAGAATGGACAAGACTTTCTGCAGTAAGCTCTGCCGCTGCATCAGTGGAGGCCCCCCGCCATTGGAAGAACCTGACACTATGAGCAACGAATTTGGTTATTTAAACCTATCGTTGCCAAAATCGAAGCGCAACCACAGGGAACAGTTGACAAATCTCTCCCAATCTGGGAGTGTTAAAAGCAGACGCAAATGGGTGAGTAGACAATGGAGCTAGAAGGAAATTATAGATTTGTTGAGGGGTATTCTATCAGTTTTCATATTAGATGCTGATAAAATATCAATAGTACAGAGAAACCTATAAGTACATCAAAGTGGGAAACCTATTGAATCTAATATAAGGAGTAAAATAATAATATTAGTGCTGCACCATGACAATGCTGCAAGAAGTAGGTGTCAGTCTTGCCACTCAATCTGACATTTGTAGGTTGCTGAGATTTGTGCACATAATCTGGGCTGACACATGTGTCCAGTACTGGGCATGTGCTGCGCTGCCAGACGCACCATCTTTCAGAAGAGACATTTAAACCAAGCTTCATCTGCCCACTCCAGCAGTCATTTGATTCCATGGTATTATTCTAAGAAAAGAGTAAGGCAGGTTTTAGTGGTGTTCTGACCAACATTTATTTATTCTCAGGCAACACTACTTAAACAGATTATCTGGTCATCATCACATTGCTGTTTGTGGGAGCTTGTTGTGTGCAAATTGATTTCCCTACTTCCCTGTATTATCACAGTGACTATACTTCAAAGGCCTCAAATTCATTTCTCCTTTGAAACACTCTAATGTTGTGAAATTTGCAATTGTCTTCTTTCAAAGTAATAAAACGTGGAACAAAAAGACTGGCAAGTGTGACACTCTGACATGTCCAGCACTAGTCCACACTAACTGATTTTTAGCTAGTTTTTATCCCAATCTTCATATCTTCCTGGAAGGTGAAAATCCGCAAACTGGTCTGGGACATTAATGACAGGATATCACTCCTGCTGAGATGATAATCATCTTCTATGATCTCCGCAAGAGATAGTAGTTAGTGTCTATGACTTTTATGCTTTTGATGTGTCCTTGTCTTAAAACAGAGTGTGAATCCATTGTTTTTCTCTTTGTATCATACACCAGCAATTTAGCCAGTGATTGAATTTACATCCTCAGCCATCGTTGACTTTTGTGTCTATTTTTAAAATCACAGGACTTATTGAAAAGTTCATTATGTTCATACGTAATATTTGATTTTCTTCATCATCATGACATGAGAAATGTCTTATCAATTCATTTAGACAGTGAAGGCTGAAGAGAGAATGGGCAAGACTTTCTGCAGTAAGCTCTGCCGCTGCATCAGTGGAGGCCCCCCACCATTGGAAGAACCTGACACTATGAGCAACGAATTTGGTTATTTAAACCTATCGTTGCCAAAATCGAAGCGCAACCACAGGCAACAGTTGACAAATCTCTCCCAATCTGGGAGTGTTAAAAGCAGACGCAAATGGGTGAGTAGACAATGGAGCTAGAAGGAAATTATAGATTTGTTGAGGGGTATTCTATCAGTTTTCATAAAAGATGCTGATAAAATATCAATAGTACAGAGAAACCTATAAGTACATCAAAGTGGGAAACCTATTGAATCTAATATAAGGAGTAAAATAATAATGGAGAAAATACTAGAATTTCAGTTCGGTAGTCCTACTGGGTAATTTTAAGGAACTGGTGGGATAATTGCAGGCATCCTGGATATAATTTCCAACATGCTCTATATTGTGGAATTATGTGGTTAGATTGTAAAATAGGAATGTCACTCCGTTATTTATCATTTAAGAAGGGTGAGAGAAACCCAGGAAACTTTGGGGGTGATTCTCCCATCACAACCCTTAAATTTTCTGGTCAGTCGGGTTGGGAGATGCGCGTGTAGGCCATTTCACAGGTTTCCCATGAGCGTTTACGACTCACTTGCATCTCCCAACCGGAAAGAAATGGCACCACAGGGACCGCACGGAAAACTGGTGTGCCGCTGATTTGCATGTCTTACCATACCCCAGCATGCCATTATCGGGATCGACATGGCAATCTCCAGCCACATTTCCATCTCCCACCTCTTTGGCGTGATGTCACTTTGGCGCGAATCAGAGTAGGTATATAAAAGTCTCAACCTGGCGTGGCAGCCTTGAACTGGTGTGAGGAGGTAACTGCTGCTAACGGAGCATGAGGGATGTTGCAGGCAGGCCCTGGAGATGCCTGGTGGCCTTCGTTCTGCTGTCTTCAAGTGTTGGCCCATTGACCAGTGATATCTGGGGTGGGGGGGGCACAGAACGCTTCTATTTTATCAGAGCTCTCTGAGCGAGGTTCCATGAAAGAGTTCTGCTCAGCCCTCCCCTCCAGGGCACTTTGCAGTGACATTATCTTGCCGTGGGGTGTGGTCAGGTGTTGTACTAAGTGCTGGTATTACAGGGTCGGGGACAAGTGTACCATGTGCTGACTGAGGCCTAACCAGATGAAGCAGCTGCTGCTCCAGAGGTTCAGACATGGACTGCATGGAATCTGCTGTCACTGGGCTCACATCTGGTGCTGATTTACAGTCTGTCCCTGCCCTGTGACACGGACCAGCAACACATGCCTGCAAACAGATGTTGCAGTTGCACATGTAGCAATGGCTCAAGGGTACACATTGCCCACAGTTGCACACCGACCTGCATAATCTGTGCCAGCATTTGGCATGATGGAAATCTCACACAATACTAATCGGGCCACTCGTGGCACCATGGATTGTGTGGTGTTGCCAGTCATTCCATGCTCTTTCCAAACCCCACTGTGTAGATGGATCGCAGTTTGCTCAATTTAGAGCTGGCCATTATGGTGGATCCAGGGGTAGAGGAGGAGGAGGAACAGGCAGCTTAGAGGTGGTGGGTATGGAGAGACAACCACAAGAGCAGCCACCACCAGACCCTCAGGAAGGAGGACATGGGGCTGCTGCTCAGGGCCAGGAGGTGGGTGAGCATCTCCCGAGAGGATGCACAGAAAATGGAGGATGCTGAGGCTAAGGAGGTACAGGCCCCACAATTCCTTCCAGGCTCTCTCGAAGGAGATGTGCTGTTGCCGGCTGTGCCTGTCCAAGACCACCGTGAGACACCTTTGTGAGGTGCACTCACACCTGCCACTTCAGGGGAGGGGCGGCCACTCGTTCCCTGTTGATGGGAATGTTATGGCTGCCCCAAAGTTTAATGACTCTGGCTCACTTCAGGCACCTGTGACACAGATATGGGTCATGATATGGGTCTGATGTGGACCGTGCACAGCAGGATACCTGGGCTCTCGGCTCTGCTTCTATTGCTGGGATTCCCCATCCAGAGAGCAGTGACCGGGACACACATCGCCTTGCAGGCCCCATATACAGGGCCCCAGCAATTTGTGAACAAGAAGGGATTCCATTCCCTGAACATCTAAATCGTCTGCGACCATCTAATGAGGATCATGCAGGTCAATGGATGTCCCCCGGGGAGTGTTCATGACAGCTTTGTGCTCAGGCAGTCAGACATCCCTGGGCTCTTTGAAGACCAGCCCAGGCTCTTGGGATGTCTACTGGGTGACAAGGGGTACCCACTAAGGTCATGGCTGATGATGCCTGTGCAGAGGCCCCAGACCGAGGCAGAGACCCACTACAACAAGGCCCATGCAGCCACCCGGTCCATCGTTGAGCGGTACATTGGCTTGCTGAAACTGCGGTTTCACTGCTTGGACCGTTCTGAGGGGCCCTCCAGTGTGACCCTGTGCATGCTTCATGCATCGTTATCATTTGCTGCTCTTTTCACAATTGGAAAGGAGGAGGAGGACGAGCAGCGAAGGGGCCAGGTGTGCACCCCACCACATGAATAGCCGCAGGAAACAAGGCAGGCGGCAATGGCAGGTCTCGGCAGCCTTGATTGCAGCTGGTGCTGTGCAGTGAAGCGGGTGCAACCAACACATGTCCACCACTCCCCAGGAGCAAGTGCAGCCACTATTCCCCCTCCAAACCACCTGGACCCCCAAACCACATCATCCTTCCCATGCTCCTGTCATCCTACTACCCTGTCCCCCAGAATCTTCCAACCCTATTAATCTGCCTGGACTGGCAGTGGTTGTGAGTCTTGACTGGAGGCTGGAGGATGATGACGACTCGCTGCTGTGCACACTGGGATCCTGCCCCTGGTGCCACTCAAGTCTGTACTTGGAATGCACACTGTCACATAGCCATAAGGGTTGGGGACACATGCATTTTGGCCAATGTTGGGGGTGGGGGGGGCACTTGCACCAAGGATCTGGTGGATGTTGGGGAAGGTAGGGCAGGCACTCTGAAACATTGGCTGAGTCTTCAGGCTCAGCAGACAGCACCTCTATGTTTGGGACTCAGGAACACTCAGCTCTGTGGGGGATGAGGGGGGAATCAGAAACACATTAGTCACAGCTGTGAGGTGCAATTAACAGTTTATTATGTTCTTAACATTATTGATTAATAAATCCTGACTACTGGTGACCATCACCTGTGCCCTCTAGTGAACTATAACTTTCTAATTTTGTGTGGTCTACTGCTTCTTCTAGATCTGGAGGGCTCCGGCTGATTTGCGGATGGCAAGGTTTCGTGCCACCCTGTTCATCTCACTGCTCTTAAGATGTTCTGGTGTGAGGAAGGGGGGAATTGGAAGGTCTCGGGACATCCGGGATCTCCTGGGTGTAAGGCCCCAGCATAGGCTTAACCCTTCTTCCTCCCTTGGGGTGCCCAGAGGCTCCAGGGACACTCCATGGGATGCCAGGGTAGCTGGACTGAGCTTCAACCTCTGGCATCACCTGGCTCTGCCAGTCTTGGAGACCAAGATGTGTCTGCCCCATGATTTGTGATCCCTCAGCCCTGTTCCTCTGCTTCAGCATTCTGTAAGCAAGCCAGGCTCTGGAGCCTCTCAGCAGTAGCCCTCTGAGCCTGGGCTAAGTTGTCGAGTCTCACAGCCACTGCCTGCTGCGTCTCCAGAATGCCAGCAAGAGTCCCAGCCGTGGCCAACAGTATCTCCCACATATCCCCGACACCCACGGCCAAAGAACCCTGTGCCACCTGGATGACGGAAACATACTTGCCTTTGGCCCAGAGTGTCTCCAGGATAACCTGGACCCTAGCACCCATGAGGACAGACCCCTGAGCCAGACTTTCCACTGCAGTTGCCACCCTTGCAGTGTTGGTCTGGGTCTCACGCTGAATCAGCACCACCTCCTGCAACAGCACTTTGTTTGACTCCCTGAACAGCCTTGCAGTTGCAGCATGGTTGCTGACAGCCCTTCCACAACTCCCCAGGTATCCTGATGTATCTCCACCAGCCTTGGGAGGAACAAACCCAGAGGCCCAGCAGCTGACCTGAGGACAGCTGAATCCTGGCCTCCGGCAGACCTTTCTGTGCATCTGTGAATGGTAGGTCAGGCTGGAATGAACTGGTTGAATTTTTGTGGTGCTCACTAATGATGCAGTTAAGGGAATACCTATGTTATTTTTAAACTTGAGCCAAGTTACTTCAGTGTTTGTACACATGACATAGACATGTCTTGGACATATGGAAACTTTTGTCAGACTACAAATGTTGGGCTAATTCAAAATTCCAAGACCAGATAGAAAGGGAGATAGGTAAATGTTTATTTTGTCAGGGCATTGAGGAATATGGATAAATGATGGGTAGGTGGAGTTGATAGAGAAATTAGTCATGATCTGATTGATTAGAACACATTCAAAAGGCCTCCTAGTCTCATGAATGCAAATAGAATGGTTTAAATCTTGAGATTTGCAGCAGACAGAATATTGGAGAAAAAGGGCATATATATAATATGGCGAAGGTCTTGAATAACTTTTTTGTTTCTGTCTTCACGGAGGAGGACGTGAATAATTTGCCGGGTGTTAGCGATGGAAAGGTGGTAGGAATGGAGGGTCTTAATGACATTACTGTTACTAGAGAGGTGGTGCTAGACAGACTGGAGGGGCTGATTGTGGACAAGTCCCCAGGACCGGATGGAATGCATCCGAGGGTTCTGAAAGAAATGGCGGAGGTGATAGTGGATGCCTTGGTGGTTATTTTCCAGACGTCGCTGGATTCTGGGGAAGTGCCGGAAGATTGGGAAACGGCTAATGTTACGCCGTTGGGTGCCAGGCAAAAGGCGGGGAATTATAGGAATTATAGGCCGGTTAGTTTAACGTCTGTGGTAGGTAAAATGTTAGAATCCATCATTAAGCAGGAAATTGCGAGGCATCTTGAAGGGAATTGCTTGATAGGGCGGACGCAACACGGTTTCATTAAAGGGAAGTCGTGTCTGACAAATTTACTGGAGTTCTATGAGGATGTGTCTAGGGCAGTGGATAGAGGAGAGCCGGTGGATGTGGTCTTTCTGGATTTTCAGAAGGCGTTTGACAAGGTACCTCACAAGAGGTTATTGCAGAAGGTCAGGGGACATGGAGTTGGGGGTAGGGTGTTAGCGTGGATAGAGGATTGGTTGTCAAATAGGAGGCAGAGAGTGGGGGTCAATGGGTGCTATTCGGATTGGCGGATGGTGACTAGTGGAGTGCCCCAGGGGTCGGTGCTGGGGCCTCAGCTATTTACCATTTATATAGATGATCTGGAAGAGGGAACCGAGTGCAGGGTGTCGAAATTTGCTGATGACACCAAGATTGGGGGAACGGCAAATTGTGCGGAGGGTGTGGAGAGTCTGCAGAAGGATCTAGATAGGCTGGGCGAATGGGCCAGGAAATGGCAAATGGAATTTAATGTTGGCAAGTGTGAGGTGGTCCACTTTGGTAGGAAGAATGGTAGGAAGGACTATTACTTACGTGGCGAAAAACTGCAGCAGGCGACGGTGCAGAGGGACCTCGGGGTCCTTGTGCATGAGTCGCAAAAACCCAGCTTGCAGGTGCAGCAGGTGGTCAGGAAGGCGAATGGGATGCTGGCCTTCATAGCGAGGGGGATTGAATATAAAAGTAGGGAGGTCTTGCTGCAGCTGTATAGGGCATTGGTGAGGCCGCAGCTGGAGTACTGTGCGCAGTTTTGGGCGCCGCACCTGCGCAAGGATATTTTGGCCTTGGAGGGAGTGCAGAGGAGGTTTACTAGGCTGATACTGGAGTTGAGGGGATTGAGCTATGAGGAGAGGCTGAATAAACTAGGCTTGTACTCGTTAGAGTTTAGAAGAATGAGGGGAGATCTCATTGAGACGTATAAGATGATGAATGGGATGGATAGGATAGAGGTGGAGAGACTCTTCCCGCTCAAAAAAGACAGTAGGACTAGGGGGCACAGCCTCAAGATAAAGGGGAGGCGGTTTAGAACGGAGTTGAGGAGGAACTTCTTCACTCAAAGGGTGGTGAATCTCTGGAATTCTCTGCCCGTTGAAGTGGTGGAGGCTGCCTCGCTAAATATTTTTAAGAAGCGGGTTGATGGGTTTTTGATAAGAGAAGGGATTAAGGGTTATGGGGAGAGGGCGGGAAAGTGGAACTGAGCCACGACAGATCAGCCATGATCTTATTGAATGGCGGGGCAGGCTCGAAGGGCTAGATGGCCTACTCCTGCTCCTATTTCTTATGTTCTTATGTTCTTATGTTCTTATTGAGGGTGCTGGAATACAGATTGCTGCAAACTTTGCTGCTTAATGTTAAATTAAGTAGTGTTGTAGGTAATAGGATACTTTAATTTAATACTGGTCTAAGTTCCATCTACCTTGAAGACAATATACCTCAATTATATGTATTTATTACAACATAATTGAGCTCCATGATGTAAAATGCTGGGGTCAGTGGAGATGACTATTCTGGTTTTGGCACCTCTTCAATTTGTATAAACAAAAGAAAATGCTTTAAATGAAATTACTTCTGAATCACAAGCTGCAGAGGACTGTTTTCACCTTTTATTTGGGGTTAATGATGGATGGTGCTGCATGTGTTGGCCACCTTCCATCTGCTCTCCCACGTGTTCTCCCTGCAGTAAAGAGATTCCAAATTCAAACCAGATTTTCAAACTACTTCCTGGACCCGATACAGGAAAATAACATGTCATCTGCTCGGCAATCCTTCTGTTCACTGTAAGCATATTGTGGTATTATGACTGCCAAAACAAGGAAAACAGTGTTCCTGTGCATATATACTTTCTAAGTTTTTTACCTGAATGATTGCACCAGAATTGATGTTCTCCTCTGCATATTTAACTTCAACACCCCCATCAGGTTTTGCTTTGAATATTATTAAGCTTCAAAGATTTCTTCCATCCCCGTTGATTGCTTAATTACTCCATCTATTCAATGTGCTGTAAAAAAACACAGCAGTTTTGATTTATGACTGTGTATACTTGTGTTGGATTATGTATGTTATTTTGCTGGCTCTGTGAGCATTTAAAGGGTTTTGAGATACTGGAGGTCAGAAATACCCATAGTGTACACTGGGGTGTACACTGCCAGGGACCTCGGTTCGATTCTTGACTTGGGTCACTGTCTGTGTGGTGTTTGCACGTTCTTCCCATGTCTGCGTGGGTTTCCTCCGGGTGCTCCAGTTTCCTCCCGCAGTCTGAAAGACATGCTGCTTAGGTGCATTGGCCATGCTAAATTCTCACTCAGTGAACCCAAATAGGCACTGGAGCTTGGTGACTAGGGGATTTTCACAGTAACTCCATTGCAGTGTTAATGTAAGCCTATGTATGACACTAATAAACAAACTTACAAAATGACTCTTCTTCTGTTGCGCCATGCAATGAATGGGAAGGAAGGATTGAGGAGGAGCTCAGAGAGTGAGGAAATGATAATGAACTCCATGTGGTGTGGGAAGAAGCCAAGAGTGTCGAGTGAGAACACCATCTCCACCATCACCCCACCGCCCCCCCACCCCCGCCCCCACTACCACCCCCTCCCCAAATGCTGCATAGACCAAGGTTTCTGGACTTCTCTATAGAAAGCCTGTGATTATCAAGGAGGATGCCATAAAGCTGAGTTATTTAGAAAACTAAGCATTGATATCAAACACACTGATTTAAAACTAATTAAAAGGTGATTATGAAGAAGGAAAGCTGAGCGAGAGTTGACAGCCTGCTACCTCCATGGCAGAACAGATGGAAAGAATGATGAATAGAGTGAAAGAGGAAGGAACAGGAGAGAGCAAAATACTTCATGCATTGTAAAAGTCAAAGGGAATGTATTGACAGCTGGTAGCCTTTATTTTAGAAATTTATTGCAACCACTTAATAGTTCTTTTGCTGAAGCATGGACTTCCCACAATCTCCTTCATTCAGATTGTCAAAGTGGTTGAAAACCGCCAATTTATTTTACTATAATTTGTCTTACTAGATTGAAATGTGATGGTATATAATCAACAAGAGCATTGTATCTAGCAGTGTTTTGCCTGAACATCAAAGTGAATGATACGTGGCCCTTTCTTCCTGGATTGAGCTTATAAAACAATGCAGCACACATAAAATTATAATTACTGATTTCAGCCACAATGGTAAAATTAAGTTTTGATACCTAGTTACGTTGGGAGACCAAAATTAATTGGGCTTAATTCTTCTTGTCAAAACCAGCTGTTAAAATCATTATCAGCATCCTGGAAGTTACCATTGACCAGAAACTGACTTGGACTAGCCACATAAATGCTATGGCTGCAAAAGCAGGTCAGAGGCTGGAAATGCTGTGTGAGTAACTCATCTCCTGACTCCCCAAACAAAGCCTGTCCAACTTCTACAAGGCACGAGTCAGGAGTGTGATGGAATACTTTCCCCTTGCCTGGATGGTGCAGCTCCAACAGCACTCAAGAAGCTCAGCACTATCCAGGACAAAACAACCCTTTGGATTGTTACCCCTTCCATAAACATTCACTCTCTCCTCCATAGATGCACAGTGGCAGCAGTGTGGACTATCTACAAGGTGCACAGCAGCACCTCACAAGGCTCCTCCAATGGAACCTTGCAAATCTGTGGCATCTACCTTTAGAAGGTCCAGGACAGCAGACACATAGGAATGCCACCACCTGCACTCACCAAGCCACTCACCATCCTAATTTGGAAATAGAGCCCCATTCCTTCACTGTCACTAGGTCAAATTCTGGAATTCCCTCCCTAACAACATTGGGGCTGTATCTACACCACATGGCCTGCAGCAGTTGAAGAAGGCAGCTCACCACTGTCTTCTCAAGGCCAATTAGGGATGGACAATAAATGCTGGCCTAATCTCTGACACCCAAGCCCATGAAAAGAAAAGTAAAATAACAAAATAACTTTAAAATTCAAATGAGGATTTTTGATTGATGTCAGATCTGAGACCATAATATTTACAGAAAGATGAGTAAGATTCAGGAAGCTGAGACTGACTGAAAGTTGGGGCATGAAGGATCTGTCAAACTTTAATAGCAGAATTTCTAACATAACTGGCAATAAGGATAGTGAGATCCAGTTATTATGTATGCCCCTATGAGCTAAGGGTACATATCACGAGGTAGGCCTGGCAACTTGAACAGTGGGACCTCTTTATTAGAGGTGTACACTCATTCACAGTCAAGTCTAAGACTGCCCAACAGGGTTCCATACTGGGAGGAGCTGGGGTTACCCGACCTGCATTTTTAAAGGGCCGTTCGCACTCCAAACTTCAATGTACAACATATATGTATACTTCACACCCCTCTAGCTCTCACATAGTGAGAAAGGCACTTGCTTTGTGGAGACAGCACCTTCCTCCTCGCTTTAATGACCTAAGAAAACCAAGGTCCCAATTGTTCTAAGGCTTTATTATAAATGATTTGTGTAAGATCCCCCGCCCTAAAGAGGCAGCACACTTGAATCTCCACTGTTTTACAATAGATGTGTATGAAATATGTTATTAGCATATTCCCCATTTATTGCCTTTACTGCCCAGCATGGATGTTTGAATCCATCTTGGCTGTGCTTTCATTGTATTTTTGTTTATCCTCAAACATGAAATCTGAACAGGTTACTTGGATTTGTTTTGTTGTGTTCATTATGTGGAGCTGGGTGTTCCTGGCATTTATTGCCCATCCCTAATTGTCCTTGGCAGTAATAAGATAACTAAGCAACTTGTTCAGCGTCTTAACTAAGAGGGCAGTTCAGAATCAGTCACAATGTCAAAGGCCAGATCAGGCAATGACAACAGACTTCCTTCCCTGAAGAACACCAGTGAAGCATTGTGTTGTTATGACCTTCTGGTGGATTTATGACACACTGATGCCAGCTTTTTAAGATTGAAATCAAATTTTTAAACGATTGTTATTAGTCTAGGCCTCAGGATCGCTAATTCAGTTGCTTAATCACTGCACTACTATATGCACTTACATGGTGGCATGGTGTCACACTGATTAGCATTGCTGCCTCCAGGGACCTGGATTCAATTCCAGCCTCAGGTCACTGTCTGACTGGAGTTTGCATATTCTCCCCACAGGTTAGGTTGATTGGCCATGCTAAATTGACCCTAGTGTCAGGGAGATTAGCAGGGTAAATATATGGAGTTACAGGAGTAGGGCCTGGGTGGGATTTGGTCGATGCAGCCTTGATGGGACGAATAGGCTCCTTCTGCATTGTAGGGAATCTATGATTCTAGGAAATGTGTACTATCCCAGGGACAGCTCAACATGCTTCATAGTGAGCTACTTTGGTTGAAGTGCGATCATTGTTGCTCTGTACACAATGTGATAACAAATTTGCTTGTAGGAAGATCTCACATACAGTAATCGCGATGAATGACTACTTAACGTGTCTCCTTTTTAAATTTTTATTGGGTTAGGTTGAGGGATGAATGTTGGCCTGATGAGTGAGAGAGTCCCTTCCGTTTCTCTGAACAGTTTCATTGAATCCTATGTTTATTTGAGCAAGGCAGATGGATCTAAACTTAAAATTTTGCCCAATTTTGTCAGTTTTTGAAGTTGTGCTTGCCTTGGAAAACTGGGTTGGATGGGAACAGTAATCCAGAATGCTGGTTGGGGAGTGATGTTGGAGATGTAATGGTGGGTACCACTTCAGGGTGATCAAAAGTGGAATGACAAGTTTAGCCCCTGATTTCTCATAATGACTTAGTCTCAAGCTTCTTAGTAGAATTTTAACTCAGAAGAACATGCAAGTTGGGAAGCAGCTCACCTGTAATCTTGTAACAAATTTTTCCATTCATGGCTGGAAATTCCCAACCTCGCCCATGGCTGGGATTCTTCAGTCCCGCTGCAGTGGCTGGAGTTTTGACTGAGCACACATTCTTCATTCTCACTGGCAGCGGTAGCGTGATGCATAAGACTGGACAATTTCTGACAGCTTCATGCTTAGTCTCAGCTTGCTTCTTCTCATTTCTCATGCATGTTGCAGTAAATTATGTACTTACATCTATAGGAGCAGAAGTAGGCCATTCGGCCCATTGAGTTTGCTCCAGCATTCAATAAAATCATGATTGATATGATAATTCTCAACTTCATTCTCCTGTCTTACCCCAAAAATCTTGATTCCCTTTCCATTTAACAATCTACCTCAGTCTTGAACATAATGACCCAGCCTTTTCAGCTCTCTGCAATAAAGAATTCCGCAGATTCACTACCCTCCGAAAGAAGAAATTTCTCCTCGTGTCTGTCTCTCACTGTTAGATAATTCCCTCTGGTCCTGAGTTTCCATATGGAGAAGATGTTTAATCTGATGGGTGATACTGAGCTGAATTCTTTATTCTGTCCTGGGATGTGGGCATCACTGGCAGGGCCAGCATTTTTGCCCGTTCCTCATTGCCCTTGAACTAAATCACTTGCTAGCCATTTAAGAGTGAACTGCATTGCTGTGGGCCTGCGGTGACATGTAGGCGGACCAGTGGTAAGCATGGCAAGTTTCCTTAGTGAACTAGATGGTAGTCATGGTCACCATTATTGATTTTTCATTCTAGATTTATTAATCAAATTAAAATTCGAACAGTTGCCATAATGAGTTTTGAACCCATGTCTCCAGAACAACAGCATCTGAAGTGTTCCATTTTTAGGGTTGATCGACCTTATTTTGAATTAAACAGAATGGTCTGTCATTTTAACATGTGACTGGTCTCTGCGCCTCCCAGTCCTCCCCCGCTGTATTTTGATAACTTTTTTTTCTGTCCAAAACAGCACTGGTTAAAAGAGTGCAGCAGTCACCTCTATTTTCACTCCCTACAACACAGACCAGCCTCTGAAGCTCTGCCAAGAACAACACAGACAGTGGGGAATGTTGTTTTTTTGAGACACCAGTCAGTCACAGAGCATTGTCTCTTATTCTTCACGAGCTGTGCCAGTGCTGAAAGTGGATTTAATCACTGAAATAAAAACAAATGGAATTGGGTAACAGCTTCTTAAGCCGGCTCGATGCCTCCAGTGATTATCCCCCGTGATAACTGCGTCTGTCTTTATTCCACAGTAAAACTGCGTTAATTCAAAAGTGGCTGTGACTGGAAAAGCTTTTCAGTGTAACTTCTGTGTCATTCTATGATTTGTTAGATAAGTTCCTTTTCTCTCCCATTCTCCCCGTATTTCCAGCCTCTTGCTGCAGGGCTACTTTCTGCATTGAGAAGTGCTTATCTCACCCAAAAGAAGTATGGACAGGATAGAGTCTTTGGGCACTGTAGTGTCTTGGAACTTGTGACTGCTTTTCTTATTCACAAGTTTCATAATGTGCACGTTGCCACAATCTGATCCTTCAGTCCACAACATCTAATATCAGTGGCTGCAATCTTTTTTTTTGGGGGGTGGGGAAGAGATATTGGAAGTAAAGGTTTAAGTCAAGGGATCCATAGAGGTAAGTGTTGCGTCACACACAGCGTGGGAGGAGTTGCAGCTGAATTCTGTGTCAGAAATGGATTTATTACTGTGCTGCTTAGCTTTGGAACTCAGTGGAGTATGTGACAGGATTTCTAAAACTTCAGTTCAAAGTGCTCAAGGATCTCTGGAGTAATTGTCATGAAGAGAAAAAACGAATGTGGTTACCTTGGAAGTATAAAGTGGTACAGTTAGTTATTTTTCTATGTTTCATTTAAATGGATCTGAGAGAACCAGAGCCAAAGCTCTTGTAGTTAGTTTTTCCTTGTCACTGAATATGTTGGTCTTGTAATGCAGTGTCTGAAATATATTGTGTTGTCCTTTTTTGCTGCCTAGTAAACATAAATGCAATTTGATATTCCACAAGATCTTTTTTCATGCTTGAGCTTCTGTAAAAATCCATTGTGATCCCATGGGATCCTTGCTAAAGTTTGGTTTCAGTTTTTAATTGATTCCTACTGTGCCAACATCAATTAGACTTAATTTTATTATGGCCAAAGGGGAAACTAAAGCAAAGGATTTGCAACATGTTTGCTCAGTGAAATGCTGCTGTTTCAGTATCATCCGTTTGGTACCAAAATTTTATATTAAGATTGGTGCCCAGATTTTCCAGGATGTTGTTAGGAAAATGCTGGGACATGTGTGGGAAGAGGTATAGAGGGTTTTTTTCCTCATTAGTAAGTTGTACATTGCACTACATTTACAATGTTCATGAATCAATGAGCAAAATTAACACTATTGTGATTATTAATACAACTCTGCAGTTTGTAAAGTAAAATTGGAAGCTGCTTTTTAAACCCCTATTATACTGTGTGAAGACATTCTGCACTGTGGATGTCAGGAAAATAACAGCACAATGGGGAGTGACAAGTGTGTGAAGGATCTTTAGTATAGACTTTGAAACAGGGGTAATTTGCATCCCTTGTTAATTTAATTAATGTTGGAAAGTCTCGCTAAAGTGCTCAGGAAGTCCCGTGAGCATTGTGAATATTTTAATATCGTTTTGAGAGCAATATGTGAAGTAGACAAAGTTTCCTCAACTCTACAGGAGTCTATAATTAGATATAATACTGTCTGCATTCTGGATACAAAATTTCAGGAGCTTCTCCAGAGGGATTTACTCTATTTTTGGTTTGACTTCTCCACAGCACAATTCAGTTGAAGACTGTGATGAAGAGATAGAAGACGGGGCTGTTTATAATGTGAGCTTGAAGAAAATCCAAATACAACAAGCGGCCAGCAAGAGTCCAAGATGGCCGGGGGTGAGTATAGCTTAATCTTCCCTTCTACCTTTCCTCCTTTTTTTCAAAACAATGCATGTATATTTAAATGCTTATATTGGGGTTAAACTCTGGCTTTATTACATGCTCAAAAGGTTGAATGGGAATTGTCCATTTCATCAGGAATACATTTATCTAAAATCCTGTGTATTGAGGTTAATAGCTGATCAAGCACTAAAGAAGTGGAAACAAAAATGAAGCGATATAGCATCAAACGTTAGCAATTAAATTTGATGAAATTAAATCTTTGGCAAATGTGCTTCATCTAGATTAATCTGGTTGTTCCCATTACTTGGTCAAATTTAGCCATGTGCTTTCCTAGTTAATCTTCTAAAGCAAACTTCAGATATATCCAGTGAGTGCTTGCGCTTGACCAAGTCATTCTATGGGTGTGCATGAAATATTCCTATACCATTGTGGAAAAACTACTTGAGCATTTACAGGGACTAGAGATGCTCACCCTTCTTACCAAGAAAATACTTTCTTTGTTACCTCATTAGTTTGACCTGAAACTGAGAATTCTGGTGTTCCATGAGGGATTTCCCCCCACAAAAGTAGCTTGTACATTTGATGGCTGATTGCAATTGTGGATGTTCAGCTCAGATCCTTATTTACAGTACTTCTTTGCAAATAAGTTTGATACCATGCTGTTTTTAATTTCCAAATAGCACAGCTGTTTATAAAACTGAACCAACACTGGAACAGAGCTAGGATCTTTGCAACTTGATAGGGTAGTGAGTTAATGTGGTGGCATGTGGGATTATAACCTGATATAGAAGGAGCAATCTGATTTTGTTTATCGATTGTTCTCTTACTTTGTGGTGCATTTAATGCTTTCAAACACGGTATCTTCTTTAGAATCCCTAGAGCGCAGAAAGAAGCCATTTAGCCCATGACATTTGCATCAACTCTGACAGAGCATTTTATCCAGGCCCTTTCCCTTGCCCTTTTCCTGCAAGCCCACACACTTACCATGGCCAATCCACCAAACCTGCACATCTTTGAACCATGGGAAGAAACTGGAGCATCCAGAGAGCCCATACAAACACAGGAAGAATGCGCAAACTCCATACTGTCACCCAAGGCCTGAATTGAATCTGGGTCCCTGGAGCTGAATCAGCAGTCCTGATCGCTGATGTTGGATCTAATGTACAACCATGGAAATCCAAGTTACTCTTGTGACAAATTTGGTACTTGGGATGTAGGAGTTTCAGCTCATTTTTCTGAATAGAGTTGATCACTAATACAGAGGCTTGAGGATGAATACTCACTTGGAAAGATTTTGTCGTACAGGTCACTTCATATTGTTTGAGAAGCTTATTTTGTCCATAGCCCGTACTTTGTGACTTTTTTAAAGAAAACTCTATTTGCATGGAGCTGCAGTTTGCTTAACCCCTTCCTTAGATGCATTATCTCACTTAATATTGTCCTTTTGACATTGTCATCATAGTACTAACAGCACCTGCCTAACCCTGGCCAGCTCCAGAACATAAGAGCATAAGAACTAGGAGCAGGAGTAGGCCATTTGGCTCCTTGAATTTGACCGTCACTCAATAAGATCAAGGCTGATCCTTTTGTGGACTCAGCTCTCCTTGCCTGCCTATTCACAACCCTCGATTCCTTTACTGATTTTAAAATCTGTCTATCTTAGCCTTACAAACCTTCAATGAGGTAGCCTCAACTGCTTCACCAGATTCCACCGAGATAACAAGAATACCTATTTCAGACTCCTATTTATTGACTACACCTCAGCCTTCAACACTCATTCCTGTACTCTGTCTCGTCATTGTTTGAGGTCTGACCCACTATGGTGGTGTCTTCAGCAAACTTGAAAATCAAATTGGAGGGGGATTTGGCTGCACAGTCATAAGTGTCTAAGGAATATACTCATCTCTGAACTCCATGGCCTAGGCCTCGGCACCTCCCTCTGCGACTGGATTCTGAACTTACTAACTCTCAGACCACGATCAGTAAGGATAGGCAACAGCACCACCTCCACAAGCATCCTCAACACCGGTGCCCCACAAAGCTGTGTTCTCAGCCCCCTGCTATATTCGTTATATGCCTATAACTGTGACTAATTTCTCCTTCAATTCAATTTTCAAGTTTGCTGACGACGCCACTGTAGTGAGTCGGGTCTCAAACAATGACGAGACAAAGTACAGGACACAAAGAGAATCTGAACTGATGCGGCAACAATAATCTCTACCTCAATGTCAACAAAACAAAGGAGAATGTCATCTACTTCAGGGAGCGTAAAGGAAAACATGCCCCCGTCTACATCAACAGGGATGAAGTATAAAGGTCGACAGCTTCATGTTTTTAGGTATCCAGATCATCAACAACCTGTCCTGGTCCCCCCAATGCCGACACTGTCATTAAGAAAGCCCACCAACGCCTCTACTTTCTCAAGACTAAGGAAATTTGGTATGTCAGCTCCAACACTCTCCAACTTTTACAGATGCACTATAGAAAGCATTCTTTCTGGACAGTTTGGTATGGCTCCTGCTCTGCCCATGACGGCAGGGATCTTCAAAAAGTTGTGAATGTAGCCCAATCCATCTCGCAAACCAGACCTCCCACCCGTTTACTCTGTCTCCACTTCCTGCTGCCTTGGCAAAGTAGCCAGCATAATTAAGGACTCCATGCACCCTGGACATTCTCTCTTCCACCACCTTCCTTCGGGAAAAAGATCCAAAAGTCTGAGGTCACATACCAACCGAACAACTTCTTTCCTGTTGCTGTCAAACTATTGAATGGACTTACCCTGCATTAAGTTGATTTTTCTAGCTATGACTGTTTCACTACATCCTGCACTCTTGCTTCCTTTTCTGAAGTGTTTTGTTTGTATAGTGCACAAGAAACAACACTTTTCACTGTTCATATACATGTGACAAGAGTAAATTAGATTCACAACACTTTGGGTGAAGAAGTTACTCTTCAACTCATTCCTAAATCTGTTTCCCCTTATTTTGAGACTATGTCCCTTGAGTTCTAGTTTCCCCTGCCAGTGGAAACAACTTCTCTGCCTCTCTCTTAAATTCTCTTAATTTTATGTTTGTAAGATTCCCACCTCATTCTTCATTCCAGTGAGTATGGTCTCAGTCTCATCACAACCCAACCCTCAACTCCAGAATCAACCTCATGAATCTCCTCTGCATCCCCTCAAGTGCCATTATATCCTTAAGTAAGGAAACCAAAACTGTACACAGTATTCCAGGTGTGACTTCACCAGCACCTTATACAGCTGCAACATAACCTCCCCGTTTCTAAACTCCCTCCCTCCCTCCAGCAATGAAGGACACAATTCCATTTGTTTTTATTATCTGCTGCACCTGCGAACCAACTTACTGTGATTCATGCACAAGGACACCAGGCTCCTCTGCACAGCAGCATGCTGCAATTTTTTACCATTTAAGTAATAGCCCATTTTGCTGCTATTCCTACCAAAATGGATGACTTCATATTTAACAATATTTGTACTTCATGCCCTACCCACAAAGTATCTATATCCCTTTGCAGATGTTCTTGCACACTTTGCTCCACCAGTCATCTTCGTGTCATCTGTGAACTTAGACATTCACTTGGTCCCCAACTCCAAATCATCGATAAAAATTGTAAACAATTGTGATCCCTATACTGATCCCTGAGGCACACCACTAGTCACTGATTGCCAACCAGAAAAACACCATTTACTCCCACTCTTTGCTTTCTGTTAGTTAACCAATCTTCTATCCATGCTAATTTGGTATCCATAATACCATGCACCTTTATCTTGTGTAGCAGCCTTTTCTGTGACACCTTATCAAATGCCTTCTGGAAATCCAGATACACCACATCCACTGGTTCCACAGTGCTTCTAATGTCCTCAAAGAATCAGTAACTTAGTCAAACATGATTTGCCTTTCATAAATCCATGCTGCGTCTTCCTGGTGGGACAATTTCTATCCAGATCTCTTGCTAGTTCTTCCTTGATTCAAGCATTTTGTCTCACTGCAGAAGTTAAACTAACTGGCCTGTAGCCACCTTTTGTCTACTTCTTATTTACAAGCTGTGGCATCACGTTTGGGGCAGTGCCAGTAGATTGGAAAACAGAGTCAGCAAATTTGGTAAATTACCACAAATGCATTTGCTATTTTTCCCTGCCATCTCTTGCAGTACCCCGGGATGTATTCCATCAGGGCCAGGAGACTTGTTTCCCTTTAACCCCATTAGCTTGCCCAACACTGCTTATTTAGTGATAATGACCATTTCTAAGTCCTCACCTGTCATAATCTTTTTCATCAATTTTTGGCATGTTATTTCTGTCTTCCACTGTGAAGACTGACACAAAACATCAAAATGTTCAATGCCTTGGCCATTTCCAATTATTAAATTCTTGTTCTTGTCTTCTAAAGTGCAAATGTTTACCTTTTCATTTGTATCCTTGTAGAAACTTTTGTTATCTGTTTTTATATTCTGAGCTCGTTTACCCTCCTCTATGTAGCTTTTTTCATTGTCTTTCTGTTGAGTTTTAAAGATTTCCCAATCCTCTAGTTTCCCAGTAGTCTTTGCTCCTCTTTATGCATTTTCTTTGCATTTGATATCCATGGCTGATTATCCCTTTTTCTACAGTCCTTCCTTATCACTGATATATACTTTTGCTGAGCACTTTGAAAGTCCTCCTTTGTCCTATCATAAAGCTATTGCTCCCAGTCTACCTTGGCCAACTCCTCCCTCATCCCATTGTAGTTTCCTTTAAAGCACTTGGATTTTACCTTGCACTCCAGGGTCCTGCTCCTCTGAAATAGCCATGAACAATAGAGCTATTCCTCATTTACAACTCCCAATGTAATCCTGAAAATAGTGCGCCAAATGAAAATCACTTTGGCCTACCCCGGTGTTGAAGTGGAAATTTTTCTGCTTCTTGACTGTGATAGAGAAAGGGGCTCAACAAAATTCATTCCGACCAAATAACTAGTCTTTATTTACAAAAGACTGCATGCAGTAGTGGCAGTAACATGAGTTTGGAGAGCCGTTGTTATGACTTGCTAATTCCTTTTCAAGTCCTCACTTATATATAGAATCAGTTCAGTATTTAGACAAAATCATTATCAGTTTGTGTGACCAGAGTTTATTCAGGAATTCAATCAGTAGTAGCATCATCAGCAATATCATAAATCATGGTACAACTTGCTGACCTCCTAGAACTCTTTGTCTCATCAGTCATACCTTTATCTTGTCCTTTGATAGAACAGAAGAAACTTGGTGACTCCTTCATCCCTAACCTTATCTTGTCGTAGTCATACAGCCCTAGGTTATGCGGAGTCAGTCTTATCAGGTCTTGACCTTCTCCAATCTTATTCATGTCTAGGGTTATACGGAGTCAGTTTTCCTTATTTTGTACCAAATATTCGACCAATTTTCCCATCATGCTATTACTTCATTCGTACAACTTCACAACAGCTGTATTCAGCTCCTCAAGCCTGATGGCATTTGGTTCCTGTACCATGTTTACCCCCTGGTAATCTTTCACCCCTTTGATTACCAGTTCCCCTCTGTCTACCGCACTAGTCACGTCCTCATAGAAATCCAATAAATTCATCAAACACGACTTCCCCTTAACAAATCTGTACTACGTCTGCTCTATCAAACCATTCTTTTCTAGGTGCCTCACTAATTCTTCTTTGATGATGGATTCAAGCATTTTTCCAACTACAGACGTTAAACTAGCCGGCCTATAATACCCTGCCTTTTGCCTGCTACCTTTTTTAAACAGCGGCGTAACATTAGCCGTTTTCCAATCTTCCGGCACTTCCCCGGAATTCAGCGAAGTTTGGTATATAATCACTAAGGCATCTACTATCACCTCTGCCATTTCCTTCAGATCCCTGGGATGCATTTCATCCGGTCCTGGGGACTTGTCCACAATCAGTCCCGTTTCAGTAAGTTTCTTACTACTTTGTGTAGTATGCTTTGTCTGTGTAGTGCACAAGAAATAATATTTTTCACTGTACGCTCATGTGACAAATCAAAAGCAAACTCTCCAAACCTCTGCTCCATTTTAAATGGATGACCCGAGAGGCTTGCTAGACAGGATAGTCATGAGTGAACCACATTGCTGTGGGCCTGAAGTTTCATGTAGGTCAGACCTGGTGAGGGTAGCAGAGTTCCTTCCCTAAAGGACATAATGAACCAGATTGTTTTCTATACAATTGGTGATTTTCCTCTCCTAGATTTAAGTGAATTCAAATTCCATCAGCTGCTCTGATGGGATTGGAACCCATGTTCGTTACAGCATGCGTCTAGGCCTCTGGATTAGTAATCCAATGACATTGACACTGCCACCATTCCCTCCATGCTCTTCACCCACCCCCCATCCCCCAAAAGAAAACATGTAATAAGGGTGGGTTATGTTCCTGACCGGGAATACGTACATTCAAAAGCCTATTGGCTGCCTTGAACCTAACTGGCTCAAAAATCCTCAACTCTTGATTCTCAATACAATTCAATTACCTCCTTGCTGCTTCCCACTGTCAGCTCACTGCCACTCCTGATTCTCCTGCTCAATGCTTCCCTTTGCTACTGTAAGCAAGGGCTTGGGACATGGATGGTGAGAGCAAGGGAGCAAAATGAGCTGCAAGTGTCAAGGCACATGGGGAATGTCAGGGTGGGAGGTGGCAAGCAGAACAGTCACAAAGGGAGATGCCTAGCAATAAACTGTGTCCCTGTTAAAATGAAAGAGCACAATTGGAACATCCTCTAATTTGACAAACTCACTCAAATGCATGTGTTAGAATGTACTTAAAACGGGTGATGCTTCCACACTGCTGTGACACTGCATTCGTTCTCCCTGCCACAGTTTGTTTCTTGACCCATCTTCAACCCTTTGACACCGTTGACCAGAACATCCTCTTCAATTAGTTTCTTTTTCCATGTTGGTGAGACTGTTCATCACCATTGTCTCTAGTCTTCCACTGAGAACTTGACATCCATTTGTGGGATAAATACCAGCTGGGAGCTAAGTGGCTCATTGGAATAAAAGTTGTATGATCCTGCATTTCTGAGAGGCGCAAGCGGTGAGACAGTGACTGATTGCAGGGCCACCATGAAGTACAAGATTGATTTACAACAGAATAGTACACATTACAGAAATGAACATGTGCTGACTCCTGGCAAATTGATCTGTGGTTAACCTGGTGGTGCAAAGTATTTACTAATTGAAGAAATTGGTGCGATTCTGGCTAAAGTTGGTTTTGACCATGAGGAAAGTTAGTAGTACTGCTCTCTGCATGTACAACATCTCCAAAGGGCTTTCAGTACTAGCTCTTCTAGGAGTGCACAGTAAATATAGAATAAATTTCAAATTTAGAATTGTTCTTCTTTTGTTAATTGTTGAATTGAAAACCAGCCAGGAAGAGTTGATAGAAAATGGAGAGATGAACTAATCAAGGACATTTAATGTTGAAACTTGCAGGTGGCTGGTTAGTTGGATGACTTGTTATTCCATTCCATCTCATCACTTCAATCCCACCCCTCCAAACTAATTTCCTTAAGGGTTATGAAGGGCATGTAATAAGTGAAAAGGATTCTGGAGATGATTGTAAATCATGGAAAGTATGTTTTTATTTTATTTAAATTTTATTTAAATTTCCCCTTCCTGGATGTGGTACAGCAAGCCAGATATCTATGGTTAGCTCATACAGGTGTGAGCTTAAATAGAGTTCCAGCAGGCCATTTTACCAGGTGGAGGTCAACAAAGATTGTGTAGAGCTCGCGATTCTGCTCCTGACACTTCTCCTGAAGTTGGCACGCAGCAAAAATCATGTCAGTAGTCCCACAACCTTTGTGGAAGCCACACTGTGACTCTGGAAGCAGGCCCAGCTCCAAATGAGTGACCAGACGATTTAGCACGACTCTTGCAAGGGTTTTCCCTGTGATGGAGAGCAGCGAGATTCTTCAGTGGTTGTCGCATACTTGCCGATTGCCCTTCCTCTTGTAGAGGTGTATGATGGAAGCATCTTTAAGTTCCTGAGGAATGGATCCTTGCTTCCAAAAGGACAGGAACAACTCGGTGAGCTTCTCGATAAGTGCAGGACCAGCTTTATAGATCTCTGCGGGTATGACATCTGCCCCTGGGGCTTTGCTGCTGGATAGCTGGCTGACAGCTTTTGAGACTTCAGCTACTACCGGTGGGTCATCCATGGCACTGTTGATATCAACCTGGAGAACCCTGTCTATTTCCTTATCGTTAACAGATGACGGTAGTTGAGGATGGCTTCAAAGTGTTCAGCCCATCTCTGCAGGATCTGAGCCTTCTCCGTAATGAGAGATGTACCATCTGTACAGAGGAGGGGGGGAACTCCCGAGAGATTGAGATCCATAGAGAGTGTTGAGGGCTTCATAGAAATGCTTCAAGTCGTTTCTGTCAGCGTATCCCTGTATGTTATCTCCCTTGGCGCTCAGCCAGGCATCCTACATTTTACACAGTTTATTCTGGACTGTCCTGCAAGCACTGGTAAAAGCATTTTTCTTGGCAGCTGAAGATGGGTCGTTCTGACAAACCCTATGAAGATAGTGCTTTTCAACAAGTAGAGCCTGTATCTCCTCATCATTCTCATCAAACCAATCGTGCTGTTTGCGGGTAGACAGTCTGAGCATCTTCAGTGCAGATGTATGGATATCATCCCTGAAGTGTTCCCAGTCGTCCCCAGCGCTGCCTGCGAGGTGTAGGTCAGCAAGCTTGATTTCTAAGTCTTCAGCCAGTGCTGAAGCTATGCTGGGGTTCTTTAGCTTGGCCGCGTTGACTCTTTTCATTACCTTGCTTCCTTGTGGTCGCCTCTTGCGTCTGATGCGGAGCCTCATTTTGGAGACGATGAGCCTGTGATCTGTCCAGCAGTCAGCACCACACATGGCCTTCGTTAGTCTGACACCCTGCCTGTCTTTTCTCCTGACAATGACATAGTCGATAAGATGCCAATGCTTAGAGTGGGGGAGTGCATCCAGAAGGCCTTGTTACGGATAGGCAGACGGAAGGTTGTGTTGGTGATGAGGAGGTCGTGTGCTGCACAGGTCTTCAGTAAGAGTAGGCCGTTACTGTTACACTTGCCCACTCCATGCCTCCCAATGACTCCCTGCCAGATTGCAGAGTCACACCCTACTCTTGCATTGAAATCGCCAAGCAAGATCAGCTTGTCGGTACTGCTCACTGCTGATAGTAGGGCGTCTAGTTCTTCGTAGAACTTGTCTTTCATCTCGTCCGGGTTGTTCATTGTGGGGGCATAGGTGCTGATCAGGGTGGCTTGACTTCTGTTCTGTAGCAGAAGCTGTAATGTCATAAGCCGGTCGTTCGCACCCTTTGGTAGACTATCAAGTTTCCAAACAAGGTGACTCCTCACGGCGAATCCAACTCCAGCATCACAACGCTCATCACTGCTGCGACCACTCCAGAAAAATGTGTATCCACCTCCAGTTTCAGTCAACTGACCTACGTTGGCAAGACGAGTTTCGCTCAGGGCTGCAATGTCAATGTTGTACCTTGCAAGCTCTCTGGCAACTAAGGCTGTTCATCTCTCTGGTCTGTCTGCTGTAGGGTTGTCCAAAAGCGTGCACATGTCCCAAGAGCCAATGGTGAGCGGTGTCACCTTGTATTTTATTTTGTGTGTTCAACCTCAAGATGGGATCCCCGCCAGCCGCGATAAACTGGCCAGCGTGTAGTGAAGCAGGAAATGTTTAGGGCACCTTTTCTAGCCCCTTCCTCATCCTACAGAGGTGAGTAGTGCGTTCCTGAAGAGGACTGCTCAGCCGCCCACGTAGTCGCCGAGTTCCACTGCTGCTTCGGTCAGCAGAAAACGACCATTAGACCTGAGCCGCCTGCGTGCGGATCTGTGACTACAGCTCCCAGTGTATCCATACCTGCTGCTTCATCGCTTGCCCATCGCTACAGGACTTCAAGGGTTAAACATGATGATGGTGGTGTCGAAACAAGCGTTTGATTTTGATTAAAGTGAGGGAGAGTTGTGCAGTGTCAGCCTCACTCTCTCTTCCGAATTCCCATCAAGATCCAGTGGCGAGACAAGACTCAAGACATCTGGAGGTGGGACTAGGCACAGTGGATGACCAGGACGTCTTCTGTGTCTTGTCCTGCTCTTCGCGTTCCACGATGCTTGCACAGACCGCCTCTTGACCGTTGGACCTTCCATTGGTCTCTTCCGATCAATCCGCCGGACTCTGTCTTCACATACTGGGATAGACATCTCCCTGTCTCACTGAGAGTTGAGACCCGTCGGCTACCGGCTTGTCGAGGCCGTTGCCCGGGGTGTGGCTGCTGTCGCATGCAAACAGCTACGGGGAGCCCACAGGTGAGAGCTGCATGCCAGGTGGGGACAAAGGATGGACAAACAGCCCTGAAAGGACGCGATGTGTTCCCCCACCAAAGGTATTACCCCTCCCTGACACCTTGCTGCCCAACTGAGGCTTTTTTCTTCTCCTCCCCACTCATGAGTTTAATTGTGGAACCCCTTTGTCCTGCTCCAGCTGGACAGCTTTGGAACTTGGAACATTCTTGTTTGGTTCCGTTGGGAAGCTTTCTCTTTTGTCATCTACTGGGGATTACCCTCTGCATTTTTTCATGCTCCAGTACACTAATTCCTCCAATTATCAGTGAACTAGTCACATGCACATAATGTTTTGGCTTTAACTATTTTGTATGAAATGGTTTCCATAGTACATGAAATGACCAGTCAATGTCAAATAAGATTGAACAAAATCAGCCTCCCTTTCATTGTAACCACTTCCGACCTTGCAATGCATGCACTCTTATTGTTTATCCCTGATTTTGTTTCATTCTGTGATTGGTGACCAGGCCTTCAAATGCCAAATCCTTAAACTCTGGAATTCCTTCCTAAAACTCATGTTTTCCTTACCTCTACTGGTAAAAGACTCCTCTTTAAAAATGTATATTTCTGATCAAGTATTTCTCTTCAAGACTTGGTCTCAATTTCATTTAATAATGTTTCTGTGAGGCATCTTGTAATGTCTCTACAGTGCAAAATGTTATGGAAATGAATGTTCTTGTTGCTGTACTTTTGCGTGGCATTGACCTTTTTTATCTTTGCATCTTGTAGGTGGAAGGAAACGAGGTGCCTCCAGGTCACACCGTCAGTCAGTTTGAAACACGTAGAGTCCGCACAATTAAGGCTGGGACCTTAGGGAAGCTTGTAGGAAATATATTTACAGCTTTTGATAACAACGATTTCAGCTATATCAGCATATTCCTCTCAACATACAGAGCTTTCACTACTGCTGATCGTGTGTTGGAACTCTTGCTGGACAGGTGAGAACAATTAAGTGGCATCTCTTGTTTAATGGCAGTGGTAGAAAGGATTTTTTTGGTCAGGTTGTTATTTTTCATGTTGTTAATCTGAAGCTCATCTTCTGGAAATATCAACAGTCACTGGTCATGGACTGAGCATCCTGACCATGAGGTATGGGAACAAAATTAGACCATTAAGTCCACTGAATCAGCCCCACATTTCAATCATGTCTGATATGTTCCTCGACCACATTTCCCCTTTAATCTCCTTACCAATCCAAACCCATCATTCTTTGCCTTAAATACACCTGGTCTTCTGTGGTAACGAATTTCATAGATTCACCACCCTCTAGCAGAAGAAATTCCTCTTCTTCTTGGTTCTAAAGGGTCAGCCCTAAGTCTGTGCTCTCAGATCCCAGTCTCTTACAAATAGAAACATCTTCTCATCCACTCTATTCAGGCCTTTCAGAATTCTGTAAGTTTCAATGAGATTCCCCCCTCATCCTTATAAGTTCCATTTGAGTACAGACCCAGAGTCGTAAATGTTTCTCATTCATCAAGCTTTTCATTCACAAAATAATCCTCATGAACCTCCTCTGGACCCTCTCCTCAAGGTCAGTATATCCTTCCTTGGATGTAGGGCCCACAATTGCTTTCAATATTCCAAATGTGGTCCAACCAGAGCTTGCCATGATGACCAGACACCTGTATTAAAAGTTTATTACCATTCCTGAGACTTGTTGTTTGTAGGTTATAGCTACCTGCAACAGGTAATATTCTGAATGTGTAAATGTCTGGAAGGGTTGGAGGATTAAAAAATAATTTGTTGTTGTGCCCAATGTAAAGTTTCTAAATTGAATATTTAAAACTAATCCTGATTAGAAAATCTGAGATGTTGGTCAAATCTGTTTATTACTGAAATATGCAAGATATCACAATCATTCTGCAGCAATGGCACATAAAATACTTTTTAAGTGCCATCAGAGATAAGACTGGTTTCTCCTTGTCCTGTTCCCCACACTTACTGTGCTTCACAAGTGGTCAGTTGGGGTCACTGCGCACAACTCAGTAGTGGTGCTAGCCAGTGTGCCCCAACTGAGTTGATGACCTTTGTGTTCTGACTTTAGAGAAACAAACTGCATTTGGGGAAGAAGAGTTTACCAAATGTGCTATGGTTAGGAAAGCTTAAAATTGGCAAAACAACCACAGAAGATTTTTCTTGAAAGCTACGAGCTTGTGATCTGGTTTGCACTGTCTGCAAGGGTGTTGGAAGTATTAGTAACAATATGCTTGAAAAGGAAAGTATTGCATGGCCGTGTAGAAGGAGTGGAGTTTACGTATAGCAGTTTCAAGAGCTTACACAGGTCTATAACAGCCCGAATGTCCTTAACCGGTGGAGTCTATGATTTTAAGATAGAAAATGTCACTATGTTAAAAATGGTGACATTTCTCATCTCTTCCCTCTGTTTCCCCAAACATGTTTTCATGAATATTTGGGCACTGTTAAACAGGTGAATGCAGCAAAGGCACATATGTGAATATTGAGCAAAGATAATAGTTCAACACTAAGCTATAAAATGTTAAATAGGAATTAATAGAAAGAGCTTCAATGAACAAGACCAAGGCTTGAAGTTTTGAATCCTGAGTCTTCAGGGCTTTTCCATGGTTGGAAGACAATCCTAGATGCAAGTGCTTGTTTAAAATGACTTGATTTATGCTTTGTAAGAAATCACAAGTACGGAAACTTTGACCCTTCAAATGGAATTCTAAATTCTTCAGAAACGAATGCAGTAAACAGACAGTAAGTTCAATCTAACAAGTCTGCTTCAATCAGAATGCAGGAGAGGTGGTGGATCATGTATAAAATATGAGAGGTAGTGGCACAGTGGATATCACTGGTTAGTAATCCAGAGAGTCAGAACAAAATCTGGGAATCCTGGTTTAAATCCCACCACAGCAGATGGTGAAATTTGAATTCAGTAAAAATCTGGAATGAATGATCTAGTGAACCAGATGGGTTTTACTACAATGGTTTCATGGTCATCAATGTCCTTTAGGGAAGGAAATCTCCTGTCTTTATATGATGAGCCCTACATGACTCCGGATCCACAGCGATTGTGGTTGACTTTCAAATGGCCTCTGAAATGGAGGGCAGTTACAGCTGGGCAATAAATGCTGGCCCAGCAATGCTCACAACCTGTAAAATGAATTTTTTAAAATGTTTTGAATCTTCAAAAGTGGACACTTTTCCTGACTATAGCAGTCACATTAAAGAAGCTATTAGTTGCCTTTAATATTTGTATCATTCCTAGAGATTTGAAAGCTTCTATTTTAAAAATTGCAACGTCACAATACTTTCAATGGAATGATTATTTAGGTCTTGGAGTTAAGGTTGATCTGGCACTGTTGGACAATGAAACAAGGATAAATATATTGAAAAAATGGATCATCTCTGCTGCACCCGCTGCGGCCTCATTTTTGGTGTCCTGTAAACTTCCTATGAAGGTTTTAAAGGAAATTATTCATTGCAGTCATACATCTAGAGTGACTTGCAATTATAGAATCCCTGCAGTGCAGAAGGAGGCCATTTGGCCCATCAGGCCTGCCCTAAGAACTATTCCTGTAACCTCCATTTGTTTACTCTGACACTTTTAATAACAGCCAAATGTCAATGCAACTGTTTTCATAACTTTTTTCCTGACCAATTGCTGGTGCAGAAACTGTGATAGTCTAAACTATGAGGAAAATCATAAGTGTTTTCCAGGGGCACTTGCAGTCATCAGACGGCAAGTTCAATCCAATGTGTAACCACATTCAGAAATTATAAAATATTAAAGAAATGAGTTTGCCGCTTCCTTCCACATCTCCCTTGCACGCTCTGTCTCTTCCCAGTTG
Organism: Carcharhinus amblyrhynchos; assembly: GCF_965287045.1. Lineage (NCBI taxonomy): Eukaryota > Metazoa > Chordata > Chondrichthyes > Carcharhiniformes > Carcharhinidae > Carcharhinus > Carcharhinus amblyrhynchos. The sequence continues at coordinate 73,209,231 of NC_137332.1, forward strand.
CTGTTATCCATCTGGAGTGTGGCAGATCAGCTTATCAAGGGTTTAAATACCAAATCCTTAGTCTGCAAGGGTTCATTTTAAATGGCCAGATGCATATGCTTTTTGGAAATGATTTAATTTGTGCGTTTTGATGAATTGCAGGTATGGAAACCCCCACAGCCCCAACTATATTGCAGATGGAAATTGTACTTCTCCAGGAACAATTGCAGTGATCAGAGAGTAAGTTAAATTCTGCTTCATCCCAAACAATGCAAAAACAGAATTGCTGGAGAGACAGAAATTCTTGTAAGATTATGTGGCAGCAACTTTCTGAATGCATCTCATGGAAGTGCCATTCTGAACAATATCAACTGAATTAGAGACTGCTTGATACAGGAAAAAAATCTGTAATTTGTGATTGAAATTTTATGAACATCTGATCAAGTCTTATTGAGACTGTTAAGTGGGAGCTGATCTTCCTTCAGGCAATGGGACCCAAGGCTGCACGCTACCAATAGTGACCAGTTAAGAGACTGCAGCTGGGCCTACTATCCAATTTAGGATGCAGTCTAGTCTCAAGAGCTTCTGGTCCAATCAGATGGATGGCAAATTAACAGCCTCTCCTCCAGTGGCTGCTGAGGATAGGGCATCTCAATGATGGGTTGGGGGGGTGCCAGAAACTTGAGAGATTGGTGGGGTTTAGAAGCTGCATTTATATGACAACAGAAACTGGTGCAGCAGCCCCTCAAGGCAGGAAGTGGTCCTCAGTTGGTATTGTAATTGGCTGCCCAGTGGTTTTGCCAAGCTGCCCAAGTGCCACACTTTTGGCAAATATGGCATAGCACTGGATAATGATTAGGCTAGACTCCTGATTACTCCCAGTATTTTGCCAAGATTCATACCCCCTGGCCCATCACCAATTATCCAGGAAAGTGCAACACTATCGACACAGCATCAAAACTCTTCAACGAGTAATTGGAAAATGATTTGCCCTTCAGGCATTGTTCACTTCCAGTGTCTGGTTATACCACAAAGTTCCATTTGAAATTTCGAAGATTTAAGAAAAAGTCACCATCTCATGCATTTATGAGTATCTTGAGTGTGATTTGTTTTATAAACCCTGCAGATCAAGATTTGAAATACTGCATCTTCAGTTCAAAGAGGTGTCACGGAGGCGCGGGGGAGGGGGGGGGGGGTGGTGGTGGCGGGCGCGGCAGCAATGTTTAATGGGTTAAATTTTGAATGCAAATACATGCTTAAACTGATGTGCTGTATGACTACAGCGATGAGGACTTTGACATGCCAAACTGTGAGTTAGTTTCAATGCCACGTTCTTCAGAAGCTAACTCAGTCAAGAAGTAAGCCTGATCCAATATCTGACTAAACTCTATTTCATTCAGAATCTGTGTAAAAGGGAATTGCTGGCTCTTCCTGTAAGAATCATGTAGGAACAGCTTCATATAATAATGTAGTGAAAACCATTCCAGACCACAACACTGACATTACTGCCTCTCTCTGCATTTGCCTTATTCCTCGGCATTTCTAAATGAAAAATACATTAGTACAGAATAAAAGATGATGCATTGATGCAAATCAGCTGATCAAAGGTTGAAATATTGAATCCCGGAGTCTCCTGTTTTTGATATGAAGACCACTTGTGGATGCAAGCGTTTGTTTAAAACCACTTTTCTTTGTGACCAATTGCACCTGCAGAAACTGTGACAGTCCAAATGGTGAGGAAAATGGAAATCGTGTATCTGCAGGAACCATTGCAGTAATTGGAAAGTGAACTTAATCTGATGTGTGACAACAATTCCTTCTTTCAGAACACCATAATGTAAATGTGAATGGCTGTGGAGCTAGCAGTTCCTACAGATAATGTAGGAACTTGCTCATAAAGGCATGTAATAGTGCAGCAAACATCATCTAGACCATAGCAATTACATGAAAGGAAGTGACTGAGGTCTGGCACAGTAGCACAATGGTTAGCATTGCTGCTTCACAGTCCCTGGTTTGATTCAGCTTGGGTTACTGTCTGTGTGGAGTTTGCACCTTCTCCCTGTATCTGCTGTGGAATTCCCAGCCTCTGACCTGCTGTTATAGCTGCAATATCTATAAGGCTGGTCCAATTTAGTTTCTGATGAATTGTAACTCCCAGGTAGAGATTGTTGGGAATCGGCAATGATGATGCAATTGAATTTCAAGGGCGATAGTTGAAATCAAGTTACAAATGGTGCTGAATCATGTAAGGTCATCAGCTAACATGCCCACTTCTGATCTTATGGAGGGAAGGTCATTGAATGAAGTAGTTGAAGATGGCTGGGCCGAAGACACGCACTCTTCTGAGGAACTCGCGCAGTGATGTCCTGGGTCTGAATTGACAGACCTCTAACAAGCACAACCATCTTCCTTTCTGCTGCTTGCAACTTCAGCCAGGGGAGAGTTTTACCCCTGATTTCCCATTGATTCCAGTATTGCCTGGGTTCCTTGATGTCGATGGCAATCACTTTGAACTTGTCTCTTGATCTCCATTCTCTGTGTCTGTGATGTGGCCAGGTGCTAAGTGACCCTGACTGAATCCAAACTGAACACTTGAGCACAGGTTATGCTGTATGATAGCACTGTTGATGGCCCCTTCCATCACTTCCCTGATTGAAAGTAAACTGATGGGGTGGTGATTTGCTGGGCTGCATTTTGTGTGCAGAACCTACCTGGGCACATTTCCACGTTTTTGGGTAAATACCAGTGTTGTCGTTGGACTGGGACAGCAAATTCTCAAGCAGAAATCTTCAATACTATTGGTGTAATGTTTCTGGGGTCCTTGCTTTGAGGTATCCAGTGACTTCAGATGTTTCTTTATGACATGAAGTGAATCAAATTTGCTGAAAACAGGCATTGATTATGCTTCGGTCATGGAGGCCAAAACGGATCATCTACTTGGCACTTCTGGGCAAAGATTTTTGCAAATACTGCTTCAGCTTTGTCTTTTGCTCAGATGTGCTGGGAGTGGAGATAATTGTGGACTCACCTCTCCAGTGAGTTGCTTAACTGTCCGCCACCATTCATCAAGAGATGTGGCAAGACGGCAGAGCTTGGCTCTGATCCACAGTCTATCACCTGCTGCTTATACTGTTGGGCAGCAAATAGCCCTGTGTTGTAGTCTCACCAGGCTGACGCCACATTTTTAGGTCATCCTGATGTTGCTCCTGGCTTGTCCTCTTGTACACTTCATTCAACTAGGGTTGACCCCCAGCTTGATTATAATAGTGAGGAAGTTGCCACACCATGAAGTGTGTGCCCTGTTCGACAAAACACAGGTGGTGTTTAAGGGGGGATGGGGGTTTTAATGGGTTGAATTTTGAATGCAAATACTTGCTTAAAATGACCTGCTTTATGACCACAGCCATGAAAACTTTGACAGTCCAAAGTGCGAGGAAGATAAAAAGTCATGTTCTTCAGAAACCAACTCAGTCAAGAAGTAAGTTTGATCCAATCTCAGACTAAACTCTGCTTCATTCAGAATCTGTGTAAAAGGGAATTGCTGGCGCTTCCTGTAAGAATCATGTAGGAACAGCTTCATATAATAGTGTAGTGAAAACAATTCCAGACTACAACAATCACATTACTGCCTCTCCCTGCTTTTGCCTTATTCCTTGACATTGCTAAATGAAAAATACATTGGTACAGAACAAAAGATGATGCATTGATGCAAACCAGCTAATGAAAGGTTGAAATATTGAATCCCAGAGTCTCCTGTTTTTTAAATGATGGCCACTTGTGGATTCAAGCGTTTGTTTAAAATCACTTTTCTTTGTGACCAATTGCACCTGCAGAAACTGTGACAGTCCAAATGGTGAGGAAAATGGAGATCGTGGTTCTCCAGGAATCATTGCAGTAATCGGAAAGTAAGTTTAATCTGATGTGTGACAGCAATTCCAGTTCATTCAGAACACTACAATGTAAATGTGAATGGTTGGGGGGCTAGCAGTTCCTGTAGATAATGTAAGAACTTGCCCATAAAAACATGTAATAGTGCAGCAAATGCCACCTCAGCCATAAAAATCACATGAAAGGAACTGACTGAGGTCCTGGCACACTAGCACAATGGTTAGCACTGCTGCTTCACAGTGCCAGGTACCTAGTTTGATTCCTGGCTTGGATCACTGTCAGTGTGAAGTTTGTACCTTCTCCCTGTATCTGCGTGGGTTCCCTCCCACATTCGGAAAGATGTACTGGTTTGGTGCATTGACGTGACGAGGGGAATTCCCCAGTAACTTAATTGCAGTGTTAATGTAAGCTTTACTTGCGACAAATATTTATTTTTGTCTAATGTTTGCATTATTCCTAGAGGTAGTTTTTAACTTTTTTGTGGGTGTTTGGGGGGAGGAAAGAGAGAAAAGGGGAGTTTTTTTGGGTGATGGCAAAGTCCTGCTGCTGGTCCTGAACTGGCATTGGACCCAGGGCAGCATGTTGCTGGTGGTTGCCTGCTGCCATGGGCCTGACCAATAAATGGTGTTGCCTGGTATCCAGAACTGCCTGTCCAATCACTAGGATGTTTCAGCAACCACCTCTTCAGTGCTACTGGTGGCCATTGCTGAGGTTGCCTCCAGAATAGGCCAGGATCTATCTGGTGACTTCCCCAAGTGGTGGCCATGGTTGGCATGAGCAAAATGCCTGTGGAGGTAGGAAGTGATTGGCTACTTTTTGATCCATACATGGGATGTGTCCATCACCTTGCTGTTTATACTGTTGGGCAGCAAATACCCCTGTGTTGTCATTTCACCAAGTTGAAGATGCATTTTTAGGTCAGCCTGACATTGCTTCTGGCTTGTCCTCTTGTACACTTCATTCAACTAGGGTTGATCCTGCAACTTGATTTATAAAAGTGAGGAATTTGCCAGGCCATGAAGGGTGTGCCCTGATCAACAAAACCAGCTGATCAAGGTTTGAAAGATTGCACCTTCAGTTTAAAAGTGGGGGGAGGGGGTAATGGGTTTAATTTTGAATGCAAATACTTGCTTAAAATTACCTACTTTATGACCACAGCCCTGAAAACTTTGACAGTCCAAAGTGTGAGGAAGATAGGAAGCCATGTTCTTCAGAAACCAATTCAATCAAGAAGTAAGTTTGATCCATTGACTGAATCCAAACTGAACACTTGTGCACAGGTTATTCTGTGTGATTTGCTGGGCTGCTGCTTGTGTGCAGAACCTACCTGGGCATATTCCCACATTGTTGGGTAGACTCCAGTGTTGTAGTTGCACTGGAACAACTTGAAAAGGGGCACAGCAAATTCTCAAGCACAAATCCTCAATACTATTGGTGTAATCTTGTTGGGTTCCTTACCTTTGAGGTATCCAGTGACTTCAGATGTTTCTTTATCACATGAAGTGAATCAAATTTGCTGAAGACTGGCATCAATGCTCCTTGGGTCATCAGGGAGGCCAAAATGGATCATCCACTTGGCACTTCTGGGCAAAGGTTATTGCAAATGCTGCTTCAGCTTTGCACAGATGTGCCAAGAATGGGGAAAATTGTGGACCCGCCTCCACCTGTTTAATTGTCCACTACCATTCATGATTAGATGTGGCAAGACTGCAGAGCTTGGCTCTGATCTACAGTCTATCACCTTGCTGTTTATGCTGTTCAGCAGCAAATAGCCCTGTGTTGTAGTTTCACCAGGCTTGCGTCACATTTTTAGGCCAGCCTGGTACTCCTTGTCCTCTTGTACACTTCATTCAACTAGGGTTGACCCCTAGCTTGCTTATAAAAGTGAGGAATTTGCCAGGCCATGAAGGGTGTTCGACAACACCAGGTGATGAGGGCTTGAAATATTGCCCCTTCAGCTTGGGGGTTGCGGGGGGGGGTGGTGCAGTTTAATGGGTTGAATTTTGAATGCAAATACCTGCTTTATGACCACAGCCATGAAAACTTTGACAGTCCAAAGTGCGAGGAAGATAGAAAGTCATGTTCTTCAGAAACTAACTCAGTCGAGAAGTAAGTTTGATCCAATGTCTGACTAAACTCTGCTTCATTCAGAATCTGTGTAAAAGGGAATTGCTGGGGTGCTGGTTCTACCTGTAAGAATCATTTAGGAAGAGCTTCAAATAATAGCATAGTGAAAACCATTCCAGACCACAACAGTCACATTACTGAGTCTCTCTGCATTTGTCTTATTCCTCAATATTGCTAAATAAAAAATACATTGGTACAGAACAAAAGATGGTGCATTAAAACAAACCAGCTGATGAAAGTTTGAAATATTGAATCCCAGAATCTCCTGTTTTTTAAATGATGGCCACTTGTGGATGCAAGCATTTGTTTAAAATCACTTTTCTTTGTGACCAATTGCACCTGCAGAAACTGTGACAGCGCAAATGGTGAGGAAAATGGAAATCGGGTTTCTCCAGGAAACATTACAGTGGTCATAAAGTAAGTTTAATCTGATGTGTGACAGCAATTCATTCAGAACATGACAACGTAAATGTAAATGGCTGGAGAGCTAGCAGTTCCTGTAGATAATGTAGGAACTTGCTCATAAAGGCATGTAATAGTGCAGCAAACACCATAGCAACCATGTGAGAGGAATGTGAGACCCTGGCACGGTCGCACAGTGGTTAGCACTTCTGTTTCACAATGCCAAGAACCTGGTTCAATTTCCGGCTTGGATCACTGGACTTTGCACATTCCCCCTGTGTCTGTGTGGGTTTCCTCCCACATTCTGAAAGATGTGCAAGTTAGGAGGTACGTTGACTTTAACAGGTGCCGGATTATGGTGACTAGCAGAGTTTCACAGTAATTTAATTGTAGTGTTTATGTAAGCTATACTTCTGACAAATAATTTTTTTGTCTAATGTTTTCATTATTCCTAGAGGCAGTTAACTTTTTTTATCCGTGTGTTTTGGGAGAGGGAGAAGGAGGTTTTGTGGGTGAAAGCAAAGCCCTCCTGCTGGTTTTAAAGTGGCATTGGACCCAGGGCAGCATGTTGCCGGTAGTCGCCTGCTGCCATGGACCTGATCCAATAAATAGTGTTGCCTGGTCTCCAGAACTGCCTGTCCAATCACTGGGATGTTTCAGCAAACACACGTTCAGTGCTACTGGTGGCCATTGCTGAGGTTGCCTCCAGAATAGGCCAGGATTTATCTGGTGTTTTCCCCAAGTGGTGAGCATGGTTGGCATGAGCAAAATACCTGCAGAAGTAGTGAGTAATTGACTACTTTTTGATCCATACATGGGATGTGGGTGTTCCTAGCTGGGCCAGCATTTATTGCCTGTACCTAATTGCCTTGAGAAGATGGTGGTGAGTTATCTTCTTGAATTGCTATTGTCCCTGAAGTGTAGGTACATCAATGGTGCTGTTAGGGAGGCAATGCCAGGACTTTGACCCAGCAACAGTGAAGGAACGGTGATATATTTCCAAGTCAGGATGGTTAATGACCTGGAGGAAACCTGGGAGGTGGTGGCGCTCCATGTGTTTACTCTTTGTCCTCCTAGGTGGTAGAGAACATGGGCTAACAAGATTGTTGAAGTAGGTCTTGGTGAGTTCCTGCAGTGCATTTTGTAGCTGATGTACACTGCTGTCACTGGTGGAGGAAATGAATATTGAAGGTGATGGATATGGCTGCTTTGTCTTGGATGGTGTCGAGTTTCTTGTTGGAACTGCAGTCATCAATGGGGAGAAGAGTATTGCATACCACTCCTGACTTGTGACTGTAGAAACTGAACAGGTTTTGAAGAGTCAGGAGGCAAGTTACCTGTTGCAGAATTCCCAGCCTCTGACCTGCTGTTAGAGCTGCAATATCTACAAGACTGGTCCAATTTAGTTTCTGATGAATTGTAACCCCAGGATAGAGAGAGTTGGGAATCAGCAATGATAATACAATTGAATTTCAAGGTTGGATTCAAGTCACAAATGGTGCTGAATCATGTGCAGTCATCAGCAAAATGCCCACTTCTGACCTTATGACTTTATGGGGAAAGGTCATTGAAAGAAGCAGTTGCAGATGGCTGGCCAAGGACACACTCACCTGAGGAACTCATGCAGACATGTTCTGGGGTGAACTGACAGACTTAACAAGTGCAACCATCTTCATTTCTGCTGGGTACATTTGCAGTCACTGGAGAGTTTTTCCGCTGATTTCCCATTGACTCCAATATTGCCTGTGTTCCTTGATGCTGATGGCAGTCACTCTGACCTTGCCTCTTGATTTCAATTTCTTTTGTGCCTGTTTGAACTAAAGCTGTAATGTGACCAGGAGCTAAGTGACTTGACTGAATCCAAACTGAACAGTTGTGCGCAGGTTATGCTGTGTGGTTTGCTGAGTTGCTGCTTGTGTGCAAAACCTACCTGGGCATATTTCCACATTGTTGGGTAGATTCCAGTGTTGTAGTTGGACTAGAACAGCTTGGATAGCGGCACAGAAATTCTCAATCTCAAATCGTCAATACTATTGGTGTAATGTTATTGGGTTCCTTATCTTTGAGGTATCCAGTGACTTCAGATGTTTCTTTATTTCATGAAGTGAGTCAAATTTGCTGAAGACTGGTATCGATGATGCTTGGGTCACCGGGGAGGCCAAAATGGATCATCCACTCGGCACTTCTGGACAAAGGTTTTTGCAAATGCTTCTTCAGCTTTGTCTTCTGCACAGATGTGCTGGGAGTGGGAATAAATGTGGACTTGCTTCCTCCAGTGAGTTGTTTAATTGTCCACTATCATTCACAATTAGATGTGGCAAGACGGCAGAGCTTGGGTCTGATCCACAGTCTATCACCTTGCTGTTTATGCAGCTGGGCAGCAAATAGCCATGTTGTAGTTTCATCAAGTTGAACACCGCATTTTTACATCAGCCTTGGCTTGTCCTCTTGTACACTTCTTTCAACTAGGGTTGGTCCCGCAGCTTGATTTATAATAGTGAGGAATTTGCCAGGCCATGAAGGGTGTGCCCTGTTCAACAAAACCAGCTGATCAAGGTTTGAAAGATTGCACCTTCAGTTTAAAGGCGGGGGGGGGGAGGTAATGGGTTTAATTTTGAATGCAAATGCTTGCTTAAAATTACCTACTTTATGACCACAGCCCTGAAAACTTTGACAGTCCGAAGTGTGAGGAAGATAGGAAGCCATGTTCTTCAGAAACCAACTCGGTCAAGAAGTAAGTTTGATGCAATGACTGAATCCAAACTGATGTGTGCAGGTTATTCTGTGTGATTTGCTAGGCTGCTGCTTGTGTGCAGAACCTACCTGGGCATATTCCCACATTGTTGGGTAGACTCCAGTGTTGTAGTTGCACTGGAACAACTTGAATAGGGGCACAGCAAATTCTCAAGCACAAATCCTCAATACTATTGGTGTAATCTTGTTGGGTTCCTTACCTTTGAGGTATCCAGTGACTTCAGATGTTTCTTTATCACATGAAGTGAATCAAATTTGCTGAAGACTGGCATCAATGCTCCTTGGGTCATCAGGGAGGCCAAAATGGATCATCCACTTGGCACTTCTGGGCAAAGGTTATTGCAAATGCTGCTTCAGCTTTGCACAGATGTGCCAAGAATGGGGAAAATTGTGGACCCGCCTCCACCTGTTTAATTGTCCACTACCATTCATGATTAGATGTGGCAAGACTGCAGAGCTTGGCTCTGATCTACAGTCTATCACCTTGCTGTTTATGCTGTTCAGCAGCAAATAGCCCTGTGTTGTAGTTTCACCAGGCTTGCATCACATTTTTAGGCCAGCCTGGTACTCCTTGTCCTCTTGTACACTTCATTCAACTAGGGTTGACCCCTAGCTTGCTTATAAAAGTGAGGAATTTGCCAGGCCATGAAGGGTGTTCGACAACACCAGGTGATGAGGGCTTGAAATGCTGCACCTTTAGCTTAAGGGGACGGAGTGGGGTTTAATGGGTTGAATTTTGAATGCAAATACTCGCTTAAAATGACCTGCTTTATGACCACAGCCACGAAAACTTTGACAGTCCAAAGTGCGAGGAAGATAGAAAGTCATGTTCTTCAGAAACTAACTCAGTCGAGAAGTAAGTTTGATCCAATGTCTGACTAAACTCTGCTTCATTCAGAATCTGTGTATAAGGGAATTGCTGGGGTGCTGGCTCTACCTGTAAGAATCATTCAGGAAGGGCTTCATATAATAGTGTAGTGAAAACCATTCCGGACCACAACAGTCACATTACTGAGTCTCTCTGCATTTGTCTTATTCCTCAACATTTCTAAATGAAAAATACATTCGTACAGAACAAAAGATGATGCATTAAAGCAAACCAGCTGATGAAAAGTTGAAATATTGAATCCCAGAGTCTCCTGTTTTTTAAATGATGGCCACTTGTGGATGCACGCATTTGTTTAAAATCACTTTACTTTGTGACCAATTGCACCTGCAGAAACTGTGACAGTCCAAATGGTGAGGAAAACGGAAATCATGTTTCTCCAGGAACCATTACAGTAATCGGAAAGTAAGTTTAATCTGATGTGTGACAGCAATTCCATTTCATTCAGAACACCACAATGTAAATGTGAATGGTTGGGGAGCTAGCAGTTCCTGTAGATAATGTAGGAACTTGCTCATAAAAACATGTAATAGTGCAACAAACATCATCTAGACTATGGCAATCACATGAAAGGAACTGACTGAGGTCCTGGCACGGTAGCACAGTGTTAGCACTGCTGCTTCACAGTGCCAAGGACCCAGTTTGATTCCTGGCTTGGGTCACTGTGTGGAGTTTGTACCTTCTCTCTGTGTCTGTGTGGGTTTTCTTCCACATTCTGAAAGATGTACTGGTTAGATGTACCTGAACAGGTGCCGGACTCTGGTGATGAGGGAAATTTTACAGTAACTTAATTGCAGTGTTAATATAAGCTTTACTTGTGACTAATATTTATTTTTGTCTAATGTTTGCATTACTCCTAGAAGTAGTTTTTAACTTTTCATGGGTGTTTGGGGGGAGGGGACGTGGGGAGGAAAGAGAGAAAAGGGGAGGTTTTGTGGGTGATGGCAAAGTCCTGCTGCTGGTTCTGAAGTGGCATTGGACCCAGGGCAACATGTTGCTGGTGGTCGCCTGCTGCCATGGACCTGACCAATAAATGGTGTTGCCTGGTCACCAGAGCTGCCTGTCCAATCACTGGGATGTCACCTCAGTAACCATCTCTTGCAGCTGAGGTTGCCTCCAGAATAGGCAGGATTTACCTGCTGATTTCCACAAGTGGTGGGCATTTTGCCTGTGTAGATAGCAAGTAATTGGCTACTTTTTGATCCATACATTGGACGTGGGCATCAGTAGCTGGGCCAGCATTTATTGCCCATCCCTATTGGCCCTCCAGAAGATGGTGGTGAGCTGCCGCTATGAATTGCTTTTGTCCCTGAAGTGTGCGTACATCCATGATGCTCTTAGAGAGGGAATTCCAGGACTTTGACCCAGCAACAGTGAAGGAATGATGATATATTTCCAAGTCAGGATGGTGAATGACCTGGAGGAAACTCGAAAGGTGGTGGTGTTCCATCTGTTTAACTCTTTGTCCTTCTAGATGGTAGAGGTCATGGGTGAATAAGATTGTTGAAGCGGGCCTTGGTGAGTTGCTGCAGTGCATCTTGCCACTGATGTACACTGCTGTCACTGATGGAGAAAGTAAATATTGAAGGTGATAGATATGGTACCAATCAAGCAGGCTGTTTTGTCTTGGTGTTGAGCTTCTAGTGTTATTGGAACTGCACTCATCAATGGGGAGAGTATTCCATACCACTCCCGGCTTGTGACTTGTATATCCTGAATAGGTTTTGGAGAGTCGGGAGGCAAGTTACCCGCTGCGGAATTCTCAGCCTGTGACCTGCTGTTATAGCTGCAATATCTATAAGGCTGGTCCAGTTTTGTTTCTGATGAATTGTAACCCCCATGGTAGAGGTAGTTGGGAATCAGCAATGATGCAATTGAATTTCAAGGGGTGATGGTTGAAATCACCCCTTTCTGCTGGTTGCAAATCCAGCCAGAGGAGAGTTTTACCCCTGATTTCCCATTGATTCCAGTATTGCCTTGGTTCCTTGATGTCGATGGCAATCACTCTGACCTTGCCCCTTGATCTTCATTCTTTGTGCCTGTTTGAACTAAAGTTGTGATGTGGCCAGATGCTAAGTGAGCCTGACTGAATCCAAACTGAACATTTGTGTGCAGGTTCTGCTGTGTGATAGCACTGCTGATGGCCCCTTCCATCACTTCCCTGATTGAAAGTAGACTGATGGGATGGTGATATGCTGGGCTGCATTTAGTGTGCAGAATCTACCTGGGCACATTTCCACATTTTTGGGTAGATACCAGTGTTGTAGTTGGACTGGGACAGCAAATTCTCAAGCACAAAGCTTCAGTATTATTGGTGCAATGTTTTTGGGGTCCTTACTTTGAGGATGCCAATGACTTCAGATGTTTCTTTATTACATGAAGTGAATCAAATTTTCTGAAGACTGGCATTGATGATGCTTAGGTCACCAGGGAAGCCAAAATGGATCATCCACTTGGCACTTCTGGGCAAAGGTTTTTGCAAATGGTTCTTCAGCTTTGTCTTTTGCACAGATGTGCTGGGGGTGGGGATAATTGTGGACTCATTTCTCCAGTGAGTTGTTTACTTGTCCACCACCAGTCACAATTAGACATGGCAAGACTGCAGAGCTTGGCTCTGATCCACAGTCAATCACCTTGCTGTTTATGCTGTTCAACAGCAAATAGCCCTGTGTTGTAGTTTCATCAGGCTTGCTCACATTTTTAGGCCAGTCTGGTGTTCCTTGTTCTCTTGTACACTTCATTCAACAAGGTTGACCCCCAGCTTGATTAAAAAAGTGAGGAATTTGCCAGGCCATGAAGGGTGTTCGACAAACCTAGGTAATGAAAGCTTGAAATATGACACCTTCAGTTTAACAGGGGGCGGGGGGTGGTTCAATCGGTCTAATTTGGATGCAAATACTTGCTTAAAATGACGTGCTTTATGACCACAGCCGTGAAGACTTTGACAGTCCAAACTGCGAGGAAGATGGGAAGCCATGTTCTTCAGAAAACAACTCAGTCAAGTAGTAAGTTTGATGCCATGACTGAATCCAAACTGAACATTGTGCGCAGGTTATGCTGGTTGATTTGCTGGGCTGCTGCTTGAGTGCAAAACCTACCTGGGCACGTTTCCACATGGGGTGGATTCCAGTGTTGTAGTTCGATTGGAACAGCTTGGATAGGGGCACAACAAATTCTCAAGCACAAATCCTCAATTCTATTGGTGTAATGTTTTTGAGGTCCTTACCTTTGAGGTATCCAGTGACTTCAGATGTTTCTTTACATGAAGTGAATCAAATTTGCTGAAGACAGGCACAGATGATGCTTGGGTCACTGGGGAGGGCAAAATGAATCATCCACTCAGCACTTCTGGACAAAGGTTATTGCAAATACTGCTTCAGCTTTGCACAGATGCGCTGAGAATGGGGGAAATTGTGGACCCGCCTCCGCCTGTTTAATTGTCCATGACCATTCACGATTAGATATGGTAAGACTGCAGAGCTTGTCTCTGATCCATAGTATATCATTTTGCTCTTTATACTGTTGGGCAGCAAAAAGTCCTATGTTGTGGTTTCACCAGGCTTACGACATATACTTAGGTCAGTCTGGTGTTCCTCCTGACTTGTCCTCCTGCACACTTCATTCAACTAGGGTTGATTCCCCAGCTTGATTATAATAGTGAGGAATTTGCCAGGCCATGAAGGATATTTGATAAACCCAGGTGATGAAGGCTTGAAATACTGCATCTTCAGTTTAAGGGTGTGGGAGGTGTTTAATAGGTTTAATTTTGAATGCAAATACTTCCATAAAATGATATGCTTTATGACCACAGCTATGAAAACTTTGACAGTCCAAACTCCAAGGAAGATAGTAAGCCATGTTCATCAGAAATTAACTCAGTCAAGAAGTAAGTTTGATCCAATCTCTGACTAAACTCTGCTTCATTCAGAATCTGTGTAAAAGAGAATTGCTGGCGCTTCCTGTAAGAATCATGTAGGAACAGCTTCATATAATAGTGTAGTGAAAACCATTCCAGACCACAACAATCACATTACTGACTCTCTCTGCATTTGTCTTATTCCTTGACATTTCTAAATGAAAAATACATTGGTACAAAATAAAAGGTGATGCGTTAGTGCAAACCAGCTGATCAAAGGTTGAAATATTGTATCCCAGAGTCTCCTGTTTTTTAAATGATGGCCACTTGTGGATGAAAGCGTTTGTTTAAAATCACTTTTCTTTGTGACCATTTGCACCTGCAGAAACTGTGACAGTCCAAATGGTGAGGGAAATGGAAATCGTGTTTCTCCAGGAACCATTGCAGTAATCAGAAAGTAAGCTTAATCTGATGTGTGACAGCAATTCCTTCTTTCAGAACACAGCAATGTAAATGTGAATGGTTGGGGAGCAAGCAGTTCCTGTACCTAATGTAGAAACTTACTCATAAAGGCACATAATAATGCAGCAAACACCATCTAGACCATAGCAATCACATGAAAGGAACTGACTGAGGTCCTGGCACGGTAGCACAGTGGTTAGCACTGCTGCTGCTTCACATCACCAGGCACCCAGTTCGATTCCTGGCTTGGGTCACTCACTGTCTGTGTGGAGTTTGCACCTTCTCCCTGTATCTGCATGGGTTTCCTCCCACATTCTGAAAGATGTACTGGTTAGGTGCATTGACCTGAACAAGTGCCAGACTATGGTGGCTAGGGGAATTTCACAGTAACTTAATTGTAGTGTTAATGTAAGCTTTACTTGGGACTATCTGAATGCTTTTTAAAAGATAAAATTTTACCTGCCTCTACTACTACCTCTGGCAGCTTGTGAGTAAGAAAACACTTCACCACCCACTGTGTGAAAATGCTGCCCCTTTGGACATTTTTGCATCTCTCCCCTCTCACCTTAAACCTTAGACTCCCATACCTTTTGGAAAAGATATTGACTACCTAGCTTGTCTATACCCCTTCTGGGCAAAGGTTATTGCAAATGCTTCCTCTGCTTTGTCTTTTACACAGATGTGCTGGGAGTCCCCATTTTTGAGCATGGGGATAATTGTGAACTCACTTCCTCCAGTGAGTTGTTTAATTGGCCACCACTATTCACAATTAGATGTGGCAAGACTGAAGAGCTTTTTGTTTCAAATCATTTGACCTGGCTGCAAGTTCTTTGTTTGAAATGACTTAACATGTGCTTTATAATCAATAGTAGCGATGGAAAATTTGACGAATCAAACTGTGATGGGAATCTAAGTTCACCAGAACCAAGTGCACTAATCAGAGAGTAAGTTTAATTTGATGTGACTAAATTCTACTTCATTTGGAATACAAGATTGTGAACTGTTGCCATCCCTATATTTAAAAAAAATTAGATAGAAACTTTCTCATGGAGGCCTCCCATAACAGTGCAGCAAACACCATTCCAGACCATATCTATCATGTTAAACTGCTGGATTGCCTCTAAAAGTTGTTACTGCAGCAGAAGCCCATTGTGACTGCCCTGGCTCTCCAAGAGAACATTATGACTTAGTGCCATTGTCTTGCCTTTTCCCTATTTCCCTGCACATTGTTTATAATGTAATCATTGAACACTTCGTTTGAACCTGCCTCCATCACAATTCCAGATGGTGTATTCCAGATCCAAACCACCCGTTGTGTGATATTCTTTCCTTGCATCACATTTGTTTCTTTTGCAAATCATTTTAAATTCTTGCCCTCTCATTCTTGATCCCTTCATGAACAGAAACAGTTTCTTATCTAATCTATCCAGCCCCCTCATGATTTTGGACGTAACTATTCGATCTCCTCTTAGCCGCTGCCACGCCAAGGAGAACAGTCCAACTGTGAAGATGTTCAATGGCGTATGCATGATAAAATTGCATCAACATAAATATCCAGAATTCTGTTTACCTCAACTATTTCTAACCCCCATCCCCGGCCACACTACTTGTGAAAGTTTCAAAAACCGCCATCTAATGCAGTCATGCACCTGGAGAGTGGCCGTTAACAAAACCAGCTGATCAAAACTTTAAATAGTGTTTTTTCATGGTGAGCAAGCAATGGTGTCTAGATGCTTAAAATGACTTGACTTGGGCTTTGTGGCAAATTGCAGGTAGGGAAGCCTTGATAGTCCAAACTGATGATTCTTTGTGTTAAGAAAAAACACTTTCAAATGTAATCATTTATTAGCAGATTGCATCTCTCATGTAATAATGAATAATTCATAGATGAATAAAAACCATAGGTACCTATTTTTTCTTTTCAAGATTGTTGGGGTCATTTTAATTCCCTGGATCACTTCGATTAACTCACTGGAGACCTAAACCCAGGATTATTCTGATCTATGTAGCTCTTTACCTAAGCTCTAAACTCATCATACAACAGAAAACAAAGTTATTAGCAAAAGCTTTTAAACAGCCCATAAGCAATAATGTGGAATTAAGCTTTGAATCTGAGTAGTGTATATCACGGACAATACTATATACACTGAAGCTCCAGGTCAAATGTTGAGTTGGAAGCTTATGTTTGAGGGTTGAATTGGGAATGGTCCGTTTAGAGCTTGAGTTTTTTTTTGTTAGAGTTGAGAGAATGGGATGTTGTCTCTGGACTTGAATTTCCTTTGATTAAAGGAAATGAGAGCAAGAAATTGGTGACAAACAGAGAGGAATCAGTCCTTGACAGGCATGTGAATGGTAAAAGAGTGATTTAGGGATCAAATGGGGAATCTATACATGGAGGCAAAGGACATGGCCGTTAAATGAGCACTTTGCATTAGTCTATACCAAAGAAAATGCTGTCCAAATGAAAGAGAAGGTAATTGAGGCACTAGATGAACTGGGTTTGGTTGGAGAAGTATTAGAAAGATTGGCTATTTAACAATGATCTAGTCTTCATGATTTACCAGACATCCAAGGATAGTTAAAGTGCAAGTGGAACCTGCAAAATTGTCCACAACAAGTGGAACAAGTGCAAGTGGAACGTGAATAACTTGTCCATAACTGTCCAATCCTAATTACAGCAATAACGCCAGAGCACCTGAGAATTGCAGAAGTTACAACCTTGTTAGAAAGGTGTGAAGATAAACCTAGTTAGTGGGAAAGCACTTAGAAATGATATTCTGGGCTAAAGGTAACAGTTACTTCGAAAAATGTGATTTAATTTTGAACAATTAAGATTTTATCACCATGTTAGTTTAATTATATATTTGGAGCGTGATCTATTTAAAACCCACTGAGCCAAGCTTGAAATACTGAATCTTCAGATTTGGATTTAATTGTGAATGAAAGTCTTGTTCATTTTGTGCTTTAAAACCAGTTGCAGTCACGGAAACTATGACAGTCCAAACTGTGAGGAAGATGGAAATCTAAGTCCACCAGGAATGAGCGAAATAATCAGCAAGTAAGTTGCATTTGATGTGTGACTCAATTCTGCTTCATCCGGAATGTAATGTGAAGGGAAATTGCTGACGATTCCTGTAAGATAACGTAGGAATTTCCTTGAAGACATTCCATTGCAGTGTATTAACTGACAACAGCAATCACATAATACTTGCACCATTTCAAGAGATGCGAGAAAACTGTCAGTGCAAAACGTGTTTATTAAATAGTAAGCAATTTTAATGACCAAAGTCTTGAGTTGTTTGCCTCAGTTTAATATTCATGGACTATGCAGCAAGGATGAAATATTGGGGAAATGGATGCCCCCCACCTTCTCTCCCCTCTCTCCCCATTGCACCCATCCCCAGTCCCAATTGCCTTGGCCCTCCAGCCTTGTGGCAATGCCCTATAAACTTCCTGCGAAAGGTTGAAGGGGAAAAAGGAAATCACCATCCATTACAGCGATACATCTGCAGTGCAACCTGTTCAACAAAATGAGCTGATCCAAGTCCCAAAATGCATAATTGATTGTTTGGGTTGCTTTGAACAACTAACCACCACTGTAGATGCGTGCAACGTTTTAAAGATTTATTTTGTGATCAATTGCAGATGCGAAAACTTTGGCACTTCAAACGATGATAAAATTTTCCAGACAAGTTTTCCAGAACCGACAGCAGGGCTCAAAAAGTAAGTTTTGAACTAATATGTAATCACCAAATGCCTCATTCAGAATGCGATGAAGTGAAATTACTGGAGAGCCAGCAGTTTCTGTAAGATTATGTGGAAACTTCTCCCATGTGGACATCTCATTGCAGTGAAGTGAGCACCATTCCAGACCATAGCAGTCACATTAGAAAAACTGGTGGAGAGAGTTTAAAAAATATATACATCAGCACAAAATGTCTGAAACTCTCGAGTTGGGTTGATTGGCTGACAATATCAAGGTCTTGAGTGACTTTATCTTGGATTGACATTTTTGGACCTTGCATTAAGGGTATAATTAAGTTGGTTTCCCTCTTTAACCTTGGCTTCTCTACAATATACTTCAAACTTCTTGTGAATGTTCTAATAGAAAATAAATTGCCCATCTGGTGAAATCATTCATCTGAACTGTCACTTGTTCCTGGTATCCTACCTTGGTAGACTTCTCACTAAGTTTTCATTTGTCCAGCTGGTTTCTAAATTAATGCTGTCAAGTACTTTTTCCAATTGTTTGAATCATGTTAGTTGAGACCTGCCAAGGGTATTTGACTGTAGGCAGTATCACATACAATGCTGCAGAATACATTGGCGATTGGTGGGAATGCTGTATATATTAAAAAAATTTGACCTATACCGATTTTTGCTGAGGTCATTTTATGGCAGTGGACCAAGTCATCTGTTAACTGAGTTGAGACCTGGGATTAAACCCATGGGTATTCTGATCAATACAACTTTTCAATTAAACTCTGAGCTATTTAACAGGAAAGAAAGAAAAGGCATCAAAAAAGATTGAGTAGTGGACTTGGAGTTTGGTTTCTGTACTCAGGCAGTGGTTCTTTTCTCGGTTTATGGCTTGCTCACTAATTTGTTTTTTTTCTGAGTGGAAATATTGTCTTTTGTCACTTTGGTTAGTGAGAATGACCTGAAAGACCAAGGAGCAAAAAACAAATCTGCTTGTGATCAAATTGAAAAGCATGTTTGTGTTGTATTATAAAGAGAAATAGTCAGTTTGGAGGAAAGACAGTTTTCTAGGAATGCTTTCTCTTGCAATGAAATAGCAAGCAATTCCAACAGGAATGCACTGACACAAAAGAAACCACTCATCAATCTCTGTACATGTTTGAAAATGGTACGCAGAAGAAAACCCTATACTCAACCTAACTGTTGCAGTACCTACCATGCCAACCCCACCAAGAGATCTGTGACCTCTTGGAATGAGCAAAAAAAAAGTTTATCAAAATCTGAGGCATGAGGGAGGGAGAAATCCTCCAACCCCCTAACTAACTCATTTTAGATTGGGGAAACTAATACAGGAGACTACATCTGTTCTGGATGAATGTTATGTGAGTCCTATTTATTGTACCAGGATGTGCATACACAATAATGAAACAGGAAGGGGCCAAAATATTGCTGATTCCTCATTGAGGAAAGCGTAAATCACATTAAGATAATGTGCTAGCTGGCCAGTTACTTAGGAAGTTGATCTCTACAACCCTTTTTGGGTAGAGTGAGGGCAGTATGAAACTCTTGCCTTTGTTTTCCACAGTACCATGATTTTTGAACTGTTGGCATTGTGTTTAGTTAAGCAAATACCAAGAACAATTTGTATTTAAATGACATTAATGTGGTGAAACATCCAAGATACTTCATAGGAACACTGTTGAACAAAGTTGCAAAAATGACTAAAAGCATGTTTGAAAACAGGTGTTTTAAGGAAGGTCTTTCAAGAGGAGGGAGAGGCAGAGGTTTGTGATGGAGTTGACATTGAAAGTGCAATAAAACTCAGATGCCTCAAAACACAGAACTGGAGGAAAGTGCACAAAGTCCACAAACTTGGTGATTTGCAAATGAAGCATGTGATGTGAGGAAGAAAACACCTTCACATTGATTTGGGATGCACTGCCTAGCAGGGTGGTGGAGGCAGGTTTAATCGAGGCATTCAAGAGGGCACTGGATGATTACTTAGAAAAATATGCAGAGTTCTGTGATACTGTGTGTATAATTATTTGAAATATTACCTAAGATTACAATTATTTCCAGTCCTATTGTGTCCTTGCATTTTTCTCCAGTGTCACCACAGTCTTGAGTATTTTCAGTGTTGGCTTTCAGAAGCGACCATTCTGGGTACTGAAAGGAATGCTGTTGAGTAATTGAATCTTAACAGAAGTTTCAGATGACTCAGTGGCAATATACTCCCTTGTTAATTATGTGTTGTGAACAGGGGTTTTATTCCAGTGGGATCACAGATTAGTGCTTTGGGCCAAATTTTCTCAGCTGCAGGTACTGATTAAATTATACCATAATGAGTCAGCAGGGTAGAGCCTCTTTAGCTCTAACTTATTCCCAACTGGGTATTTTGTTGCTGGAATAAAATTTTATGGTTGTGATCTTTTGAGTTTCTTTCTTATATCTTTTGAGGATTACTGGTTAGGTGTTTTTAATGCCTACACTACTTGATTTGAGCAATACCAGGCAAGAATTTCTTGGTGCAATAAATCATCCTGGTTTCCTCCTGTGGTCTAATTTCAGTTGTAAAGCCATTGTTTCCTCTAGTGAAGGTAACTACCTGAAATATATGTAACTTTTCCATGGCATTCTTCCCCTCTCTATCTCTGATATTTTTCTTGAACCTAATACTGAGATTTCTGATCCTCTTGTGCATCTTGGATTTCCTTTGTCTTGCTGTGCTTTCAGCTGTTTTGACCCTTAACTCTGGAATTCCTATGCAAATGTTTAAAAACTATCATTTATCAAGGTTCAGGTCATGCAGCTGACTTCACTGACGGAATTTACTGATATTTCCAAAAATTCCAGTACTTCACTTTAAATTGATTCCGTATCCTTAAAAATTTAGGCCACCAGTTGTGGGACTGATTTGAAAGAACAGTTATCCCTGGATTTAATTTGTGATCTGAACGCTATCATACTGAATACAGATGAAGTAAAAATTGTCCCTGCAGTGCAAAATATTTCTAAGAATGAGTCATCTCATTATCGAACAGCATAAGACTATTACTGCATGTGACACAGCAAGCCACTGCCACCTCCCCCATCCACCCCCATTTTAATAAGAATGAAATTGGTTAGTCTTAGTAGAGTCTGTGCATGCGTGTAGTCCACACAATATGGAGTTACTGAGAACAGATGCGTGCAACTTTTAAAGGCATGTCCTTCTGTTTCAATTAATGGAGCAAAAAAGGTAATGTGTCATAGTCCAAAATGACTATAGGCTGCTCTCCCTCTCAAACATTTAACCTGAAGATCCTAAGGCAAGGGACAAGATTGAGAAGGTGGGGCTTTTGTGCATAACCTCAGCCAGTACGGGAAATGAACCTGTGCTGTTGGCATTGAAACAGCTGTCCAGCTAACTGAGCTAAACCAACCTCCACTCAGATGTAGCAAACAGTGCAGACTTGTAGGAGAGTTTCCTAATGAAAAACTGATGACTTCAGTATAAATTGTATGTTATTTTAAGAAGAATGGTTCACTTTAGTCTTTACAAAAAAACAACTCCTACTTTAAACTCCCCTTTGTAAACTTAATCTCATCTGGAATTCAGTCCATCTCTATTTGCTGACCCAAATGTTTTCTGCTTCACCAATGCCTGAATTTGATTTTTTGAATAATTCTGATTTCTCCAAGGCCTCCTTTCTCTCTCATCCTTGTGAATCCCTAAAATTCTTCTGGAGCTCCATGTTCCACTAAGTATGGTCTGTTGTGTATCTCAGCTGAATAAATCCTTCCCCTTAAATATCTCCATCTTTCTCTTTTTAAGAAGCTCTTCGAAAAATTGTCTCCTTTGGTTTGTCTGGCTTTGTTTGATGAGCCTCAGGAGGTTGAATCAGTGAAATTCCCCAAAGAAGAAATACCTTGGAAACAGCAGCCCTCAAAGTTCTGTTCAAAGACATGTCACATCCTGACGTACCTTCAATCCTGGAGTGTCACTGGGTTAAAATTCAGCAGCTTGCAGCCTGATGACACCATGGGAGTACCATCAGCAAGCACACAGCAGCAGTTCAAGAAGGTGGCTCATCACCACTTGCTGTCAGTTAACTAGAGAGGTACAAAGAAATGCTGGTATGACCCATGTCGGAAGAATACATTCAAAAACAGGTTTGATCTACAAAGTTTAAAGTTGCAGATTACTAACTTAATTTTTGCTTGATGGACAGTTACTCACTTGTATAATTATTTCCAGTACTACAGTCTCAATTCTACGAGCCTGGCTAGACCAGTGCTCAGAAGACTTCCGCCAAGTTCCAAATTACACACGCCTCTGGAAGGTTATTGCCTACTTGAGGCAGATGATGCCAGGATCTGAGCTTGAGCAACAGGCACAGAACCTCCTTGATCAGTTTCAGAAGGAAGAATCAGGAGAACAGGAGCTTGACAGTAAGATATTAATTTTTGCATTGCAAAGATAAAAACTGCTTGTCAAAACAACAGAGGTAGAATGGAATTTTACTGTCTTGGGGGCCAGAAAATAGGATGAACTGTTCAAAAGTCCACTGACTTCAGCAAGGCCAGGAAATTCTACTGGGGTGGGTGGGTGATGGTTGCAAATATTTTATCGTGATTGCAAATACTAGTGTGAAGCTTATTTTAATTTCATCTTTCAAAACTTATTTATGCCATACACATGAAATAACATCAGAATTATGGACCTCCAATCCTTCTACGACCCCGTTTTCCTTCCCACTGTGCCAAAACCAGAACAATATCAGAGCTCTCTGCTCCTTCCTCGAATGGAGACCCATCCACTACCTTACCATACCTGAGCAAGCCTGTCCTAATTCTGAACAACTTCTCCGTCAACTCCATTCACTTTCTCCAAATAATTAACTGCGTGAGTCCTAGTTATGACTGCATTTTTGTTTTTGCAGGACCAAGTGGATCATTCATTTTTCCAGTCCTACATGGGGCCCCTCCCTTATCTCATTTTTCCTGTATGTTGATGACTGCTCCAGCCATGATCTGGGAAATTTAATGGACCTTGTTTTTGAATTCCACCCTTCTCTCACCTTCACCAGGTTCATCTCTGAGAAAAATCAAGGGAAGGAAGAATCAGAGATGAATCCAGTTTCTGGATTCAGCCTGTCAATTAATATTTGCCACAACTACATTGACTACATTTTTTGCACTGCTTTCTACATAGAACATAGAACAGTACAGCACGGTACAGGCCCTTTAGCCCTTAATGTTGTACTGAGCTTTGTCCGAAACCAAGATCAAGCTATCCCACTCCCAAGAGTTCTGGTGTGCTCCATGTGCCTATCCAATAGCTGTTTGCAAGTTCCTGAAGTGTCCAACTCCACTATCACAGCAGGCAGTCCCATTCCACACCCCAACCCCTGAGTAAAGAACTTAGCTCGGGCATCCCTCCTATATCTCCCACCAAGAACCTTTTATAGTTATGCCCCCTAATAACAGTTACATCCACTCAAGGAAATAGTCTCTAAATGTCCACTCTATCTATCCCCCTCATCATCTTATAAACCTCTTAAGTCGCCTCCCATCCTCCTCTGCTTTAAAGAGAAAAGCCTCACCTCCCTCAACCTTTCCTCATAAGACCTACCCTCCAAACCAGATAGCATCCTGTAGTCTCTCCAATGCTTCCACATCCTCATAGTGAGGTGACCAGAACTGCACACAATTTTCCAAATGCAGTCTCACCAAGGTCCTGTACAGTTGTAGCATAACCCCACGATTCTTAAATTCTAACCCCTGTTAATAAACGCTAACACACTATAGGCCTTCTTCACGGCTCTATCCACTTGAGTGGCAACTTTCAGAGATCTACGGATATGAACCCCAAGATCTCTGTTCTTCCACATTCCTCAGAATCCTGCTGTTGACCCTGTAATCTGCATTCAAATTTACCCCACCAAATTGAATCACCTCACACTTCTCAGGATTAAACTCCATCTGCCATTCTTCGGCCCAGCTCTGCATCCTATCAATGTCTCTTTGCAGCCTATAACAGCCCTCCACCTCATCCACTACTCCACCAATCTTGGTGTCATCAGCAAATTTACTGACCCACCCTCAGCCCACTCCTCAAAGTCATTAATAAAGATCACAAATAGCAGAGGAGCCAACACTGATCCCTGTGGTACACTGCTGGTAATTGGCCTCCAGTCTGAAAATTTTCCAATTTCCTGTAAGGACTCATTCCATTCTCCCAGTTTCTTTGACTCCGTTACATCTGTTCTGCTGATGCAACCTTCCACATCAGTGCTTCTGACATAAATCAGGATTGCCATCCAGAGTGGTTGATCGACCACTTCACTGTGCCCAGTCAACTTCACACATTTTTTTTGTTCTCACCCCTTTCCCTCCTTCCAGAGCAGTAATTAATAGGGTCACCTTGCCCTTGCCTTCCTCCGGATCGTTCTCATTTTTTTTGCCAGCTCCAGCTTAATACTACCACAAAGTACATCTTCCCCTGCCCTCCCCTTTCAGTATTCCAGTCACCACTAACACATGTCCAGCACTTTTGTGTATTCACAGGAGATGCTACACCTGTACTTTGACCTTTTCCTTTCTCCACATCCAAGACCCCAGCCATTCTTACCAGGTGAAACAATGATATTACTTTTACTCTGAGAGAGGAGGGCAGGGGAAGATGTACTTGGTGGTGGTATCAAGCTGGCAAAAAAAAATGATCCAGTGGAAGGCATGGGCAGGGTGATCCTATTAATCAGTGTTCTACCAACACTGTTTGCTGCTCAGTAGAGAGGGCCAAACTGGGTGATGACTTTGCAGAAACATGACCGTGAGTATCCTGTCAATTGTCATTTCAATTCACCACCTTGCTCCCACCTTTCTGTCCATAGCATGCTGTGATGTTCCAATGAAGACTGATACAGGTTAAGGAACAACACCTGATCTCCACACATCTCCACACAATATAGCACTCAACACACAACTTGGATAATAGCCTGTGACTCCTTTTTTTTGCTGAATTGTTTTTGATTATGTTGCAATTGGATGACTGCTATATCATTCATCCCTCACTTGGACACAGCTTTTGTTTCTTTATTCTACACATTATCACTCTCGCTATTGCATCAAAATCTTTTGTTTATTTCTCCTCGCCACCCTTTCCTTTTGTTCCTCCCTGAAAAATCTTAATTCCGACGATAAGTCATTGATCTGAAGCAGTCTCTCCACACACTGCCAGTCTTGCTGAGCATTCTAGCATTTGTCTTTTTAACATTGCACCAGAGCCACTTTCACTTCGAACCTCCATTCAAAAGAATCAGTTTTATTTGTTATGTTGGAAATACTCCAGTCAGCTTTTTGTGCAACGTTTAAACACTGAAGGAGTTAGAAAACCATTGGTGCATGGATTATTACAATTTGCTGGGCGGAGAAGTGCTGAGAAATGAGATTGCAGCTAATGGATCCATTTGAGAGTTGGAACCAGCACCGTCACCTTTGGCCAAATGGTTGACCTGTGTTTCACTTTGAAACATCTACATGAACATACTTTGATAACTGCCAGTTAAACTACTCTACAACTCAATGGTAACTCAAAAGATAAAGGTTTTCAGTCTCTCTGAAAGATAAAAAGGTTTAGTTATACACTGGATTGTAATGGAATTAATGAACTTGGTACAATGATATTTTAAAGATTACCAGATCTTAAAAAAAACACTATTGACAAATTGTAATCACCAACATGCAATACATGTTGTTACAGGAACACCGTTTTACCCACATATACTCCAATTGAGTATTCTGCCAGGTTGGAAGAATCATTTCCGAATGGTGTGGTGTTGTGAATTAGTTTATTTATGTGTATTGTGTAAAGCTTTTCACATTACTGGCATTCTTAAGTAAACTAATTCAGAACATCCGCTGACCATAGGTTCATGCAGAGTTATGCCCAGTGGTTTTGAAATTCATTTGGGTTTCCTTTCTCATTTTTTTGAAATTGTTTCTGAATTCTGAATTTATAATTAAGCTAAGCTTGTTTAAAAATGAATCAGAGTTGAGTGTTGTGCTGACATTGACTGGAAGAGGGTCTTTTTTTTTGTTGTGGTGCCAGATACTTATTTTCCATTTCAGTCTTGACCTTTTGTAAAGCCTGTATCTGTCAAAGTATCAGAAAGGCTTTTCCAGAACTTTCAGTGTTTCTGGAAAGGACTCTGAAATGTTTCCCTCTCCTTCTCTAACCCCAATCTTTTCCTGCCCCCTCCTTGCACTACCAATTTGAGGCGTTATGATTACAGAATACACAAGTGCAAGATATACATCATGCAACCTGAAGAGGAAGATGCACTATGATCTGATTTTTGCCTGGCAGCATTTATTACGACCTATTGGCAATTTCTTCTAGCTGTTGCTATCAATGGTATCTTTATTACATTCTGTGACTTGCTCTATGACAAAGTTTTGAAATAAGAACATACTAAGTGTGGTGGAAGATTTACTCAGACACAGATTAGCTTCCCATCTATCAGGACTGCTGAATGAGAACACATCAATAAATATTTTCTTGCTACTCAAGTGCTCTCCATTAAGAGACTTTGACTGTAACATTGTTGAAGATTAATTTCACTGAATCTAGATTGAAAAAATACAGCTGTAAGAACATTTTAAACCAGTGCTAGATTTCTAATTGTGCATATTTGAGAAGTGTATTGTTTTTAGAAATTTTAGTTAAGTGCCATGAACTTTGGGCACAAAATAAATGTCTCCTTTCAATTGTACAGATAGTAACTATGGAACCATCACTTTCCGACTGGGAGAGGAAGGGGATGTAGAGATAGGGGGAGTTGATGAGAAACAGGACATCCTCTCCTTCCCGTCAGACATTGTTGCAGAGCAGCTGACATACATGGATGCTGTGAGTAAACGTGGACTTGGGGCCATTCTGTAGGGACCAGTTGCCCACTATGCTGCGTGTGATGTTTTGGATGGCAGTCAGTGATCCAATTTCTCTTCACATAATTAGCAGTCACTATAACTGAGTTCACACACAATGCAGTGTCTAAGACACCAGAGCATGTTTGACATGTGACCTCAGTAACAAGATTGGAATATCTTTCAATGAAAACTTCAACTTTGTTTCTCTGAAGGTGAAAGTCATGTGAAACAAGTAGCCTTGGGGGTGACTGAAAACCCCTTTATTATTAACATCTCCTGTTAAACTTCTCTGCATTGTGTAATGGTATTGCAGGATTAAAGCTGCAATGTTCACAGCTGACATAAAAATGGTAACAAATATGAGCAGACCAGTGTAGTTTCCTTTTTAGTTTTCAGATAAACACTGATACAAGTCAGGCTTGCATGGAAAAAGCTTGGCAAATTTTTCATGGTGTATAGCAGTCAAAGTGCAACCAGTCCGCTTGAGTAACCTAGAGAGTTACAGCATGGAAACAGGCCCTTCAGCCCAATTTGTCCATGCCACTCAGCTTTTAACCATTAAGCTAGTCCCAATTGCCCATGTTTGGCCCATATCCCACTCGACCAGTCTTACCCATGTAACTACCTCTGGCAACTCGTTCCAGATGCCCACCACACTTTGGGGGAGTGGGAGGGGGAGGGAAATTGCCCCTTTAGACCCATTTGTATCTCTCCCTTCTCACCTTGAACCTATGCCCTCTAGTTTTAGACTTCCCAACTTTGGGAAAAGATGTTGACTATCTACCTGATCTGTGCCCCCCTGTTTTATAGACCGCTAAGATCTCCCTTAGCCTCCTCTGCTCCAGGTAAACAAAGTCCCAGCCTCTCCTTGTAATTCAAACCATAATGTCCCAGTACCACCCCAGTCAATCTTTTCTACACTTTTTTCCTAGTTTAATAATATCCTTTCTATAATAATAGGGTGACCAGAATGGTACATAGTATTCCAAGTATGGCCTTACCAATGTCATGTACACGTCCCAACTGCTGTATTCAATGTTCTCATTTATGATGAGACCAATTTAACATATGCTAATGGAGGGTGCAAATAGGCTGTAAAATGAGTCTTTTGCCCAATCCCATCTTGACAAGTTACGTTAAAATTGCAACCTATGGTTGTCTCAAAATAAAATGTTTTAGAAATCTGTTTAATTGAAATGCCTAGTCTATGCAGGACATCTTACTTTTTTAGAATATTGGGAGAGGGCAGCTGTTTAACAGTAACACATTCTATAAATTGGCTTCCTTTAGTCCAGATCAGCTATTCTCCTCTCCAAACATCACTGGATCCAGGTAATAAAGTACATGCTGCTTTAGCACCCTGAACCCACTCACCTACTTCAACTACATGCTGCCTCTGGCAATATGATCTGCAGACATGGGAGTTAGCTTCGACAGGCACTTTGATGCCTAACTCTACCTCTCTGCCATTTTTCTTGACCTTTCGCCTTGTCACTTGCATTGTTAGACTGGCAGTTCATTCAGTTGTGCATGAACAAGCCATAAATTTCCCAGCATTGATCATGGAGGAGAATGGAGGCATAGTCCATCTTCAGCTGGCACTAGAAACTGCATGCTTTCCCAGTCACTATCTCTGATTAAAAACAAACTGTCTACAGCATGCAGAAGTGTCACTTTTAACCCCATTGCACAAAGAATTCAGTTCAATTCTAATACTGCCTGCTTTTGGTCATAGTACAACCAATCTTCCACTGAAGCCATTGTTCATGCCTTTCATTTCCATATCCAAAACTCTTCACGAGCTCCTCCAAAACTCTTGACACTGTATCCTATCAGCACAAATTCACTACTTCTCCAACTCTAGTATTTTCTGCCTATATTCCATGCTTGCATTTCCTCCCCAAATCTCTTCTGCCTCTTCCTGCTATGGCCTTTCTTAAAACATACATCTTTGACTAAGGTTTTAGTAAACCTTCCTAATATTGCCCCTTGTTTCTGGCTATGTCTTGAATCCCATCTCCATATGATTGAGTAATATAGTTGTAGCTGTTGTGGTTCACTCTCACCTTTTAATTTGAAGATCTCATTAAGTGTTACCAAATATTTTAATTGGTGTGTGAGAGGCTCTTGTAAAGTAGATAATCTGGTCAAAAATAATCCGTCACTCACTTATGGGGTAGAAATTTGTCTCAGGTGGTGGTGCAAATTATGTGGTATTGGATTAGCCACTCATATATACACCATCCAATGTTAGCAGGCAGCTGAACAGATCCTGCATGTTTCACTCCACTAATGCCTATATCTGTGAGAATTATACACTGTCACTGTCTAACCTTTGTATTTTAGTTTTAAATGTACAAAGCAGTGAAGCTGGTTGACCATTACCTGGGCAAGTTTTGTTTGCACTTTAGTGTTCAAAAGGTCTATGGTAGTAAAAACATCTTTAGTATTCATTTTTATTTTTGATCAGTACCTGTTCAAAAAGGTGGTCCCCCATCATTGCCTGGGATACATCTGGTCCCAACGGGACAAAAAGGAAATAAAACATCTAGCACCTACAGTCCAGGCTACCATCACTCAATTCAATCTCGTCACTAAGTGTGTCATTGGTACCATATTAAAGGACCTCCAGTCGAAACCACAGCAGAGGGCTAAAATAATTGACAAGTGGATTCACATTGCTCAGGTATGACATTGTCTATCGATCTCTATGCAAAAGGCAAAATCCCACAGGGATGTGGAAGGCCGCATGCAAGCAATTTGGGTTGGGTGTTAACAAGTACAGAAAACCTCATGGATAGTGGGTGAGGGAGGAGCAGTGAGGTAGGTTTTTGACAAAGAAAAGTTGATTGCTTCTGTAGAATGTTGAATTATGGCAATCATAATTCCCACAGTGAGTTTGGAAGGTGAAATCAGTATAATTTGCTTTTGTAAACAAAACCCAGTATGTGCTGAACATTGTATCCTTTGGCTGCAAATAACAGAGTAAGCTGAGTAAGCAGCCCCTTCTTAATTTGCAGTACCTATTACAGAAGCTGTTTGCCAGCTCCTGTGCATTAGAGATCCTGTAGTCATATCACAATCTGGCATCATTTAATTATATGAAATGTATGGCGGCCATGTGACTGCCCTGCGTTTTTAAAGATCTAAAGCCACTGTTGGTTGAGCTCTGGGTCAAGACCTCTGCCCAGTTTTCAACCTAGGCTTTATTTTTCCTCAACGAAATCAAATAGTTAATAAAGCTGCAGGATGTCTAAAGAGGAAGAGGTTGGTGTTATGTACCTAACAGGTCATGCCTCTGCTAATGCTTGTATTTGAATATTAACAAGTCACGTGAAGAAACAATGCAAACTGATTTCAGGTTATTAATTGCATTTCCGCAATGAAGTTGAGTATTACAGTTTGTACTTTGCATCCCTTCCCCTTCTGGCTGTAATTAATGTTTATATTTTATTCTTCCTTTCCATCAATTCTTGCTGGTGAATGACCCCATGCCTGAGTGACTTCCCTCCAGCATCTTCCAAATTGGCTGTTCATCACACGCAGAGGCAGGGGATGGGGGGATTAAAAGAGATTGGGAGCAGGTCCTCTTTTAGGTCAGCAATAGAGGCAGACTGGGTCTAAAATTATCAGTGCCAGTTTGGTATTCTGTTTTCCTGCTCATTTTGGGGAAGGTGGGTTTGAGGCTCAGCAAGGGTGCCCACCTTGGTTGCGCTCTTTAAGATCATTGACAGGAGGTTAAATGAGATTTTCCACTCGGTCTCCAGTTTCACAACATGACAGGTACAGTTCAATTGGCTGCAGCCTGGCAGACACCCAGTGGCAGTCTCGCATGTATACTCCAGGTAGGCAGACAGGTCCTCCCTGCCTAACTGGGTACTAGCACAACCAAAGGCCACCCTGTAGAGGCAGTCCCATCCTGTTGGTGGCCTTTGCT
Organism: Carcharhinus amblyrhynchos; assembly: GCF_965287045.1. Classification (NCBI taxonomy): domain Eukaryota; kingdom Metazoa; phylum Chordata; class Chondrichthyes; order Carcharhiniformes; family Carcharhinidae; genus Carcharhinus; species Carcharhinus amblyrhynchos. The sequence continues at coordinate 73,240,134 of NC_137332.1, forward strand.
GCTTTATCTATAATGAAATCGGATTTTTTGTTTTTTTTTCCATTTTGAAACACCTTCTATTACTTATCCTTGGCAACAGCTGGCTGTTCCCCTCGAGCTGGAAGGCTGATGCCCCTCTAGGTTTGAAAGCCTGCCTGGGATCCCTGTCTCCATGCCTTTTTCAAGTGGGTACTTCCATAAAAATCACACATTTTCACAAACCCTCACCCAGCCTCTCAACCAGGTGGTTTTGGAACCTGGCAACAGTCCCAGATCCTGTTTCCTGCCCTCGGGAGCAGGAATTATGACTGATTTAATTTCTCCCGCTTCCTTTTGTAGAGTCAAGTGTATGGTGGGCACTGCTGCTGCTATCCTAGTTGAGATCAGCTAACTTGGATATCAACAGTTTTATTTTAGTCAAAATGTAGTCAATAAAAATGTACTCAATTTTCTGATTTATATGTTTTTTTTAAAAGATTATCTTGTGCTGCCTGTACTACCCTTTTTACTCTTTGTTAGAAATTACAATATTTGTCACCAATTCATCAGCCTAACAAAATGGGCAGAGGCTTCCCCTCTCTTCTTCTCTTCCCTCCCCTCTTCCCCTCCCCCTCTCATACCCTCTTCCCCTCTCCCCTCCCCGCTTCCCCACTCCCCCTTCCCCTCTCCTCTTCCCCCCTTCCCCCTCTTCCTCTGAAACACACCATCTGACCACAGCTGAAGAGAGTGTGGTAGAGGAAAAATAAGGGAGTAACGAGCGTGAAATGTGACAATGTTTTTCTGTAATTTGTTTTTGCTGCTGTTATTTTCACAGCCGAACTTCTGTTCTTGTCAGCAAATGGGAGCTGCTGTTACTTACACAGAACTCCTTTGTTTTCCAACAGGAATGTAGGATCTTGAAGAATTTTTCATCTCTGTATGCGATTGTGTCTGCAATGCAGTCAACTCAAATATTCAAGTTGAAGAAGACTTGGGCATTCATATCAAAGTAAGTTCCTTTTCCACAGTAGCTGTGAAATATTTCTGATAAACATACAGTACTGGATAGCAAGTTCTACGTGTGTCAGTAAGACTACCAGAGGTACTTGCTGTGCACTCCTAATAATTAGCTAATTGTCAGAATTGATCTTCCTTTGGCTAGTGCCAGGGACCTGGGTTCAATTTAGGCCTTGAGTGACTGTGGCGTTTGCACATTCTGTGGCTGCGTGGTTTTTCTCCTTGGTGTCCGGTGCGACTAGCAGGATAAATCCATGGAGTTAGGACCTAGATTAGATTGTTATTGGTGCAGGTTGGATGGGCTGAATGGCCTCCTTCTGCACTGTAGGAATTCCGATTCTTAATAAAGCTGTTCAGCTTGAACTTTAAATTATTGTGCTCCCAAACTGATCTGCTCTTAGATAAAACCTGCCACAATTCGCCTAGAATGATGCTGTGCCAGCCATATAAGACGGTGGATAAAAGCAAATTCCTGTGGATGCTGGAATCTGAAAAGAGCTGAACATTCAAAGGGTCATCTGGACTCAAAACGTCAGCTCTTTTCTCCCCTTACAGATGCTGCCAGACCTGCTGAGATTTTCCAGCATTTTTCTCTTTATTGATTTCATTTAGAATGCTGGAAGTACAGAAAAGTCAGTCTTTTATCTCCTGAGGAAGTGCAATAAACCCTTGAGAGCATACACATGTAATTTTTATCTCTGTGCTGCAGACAATTTAATCCTGTTTGCATTTTTGAGTTTCTTGGCAGTTTCTCTTGCTGCCAATAATATTTGCCAAAGGATAGCTAATCCGATTCATTAACATTAAATTCTGTAAAACTCCCAAAATGCTCATCATCCTCCATTGTATTTGTTACCTGTTTGTAGATGTTGGAGTCCTTGGCAGCCATTAGTTAATCTCCTTCTATTCCCTCATGAGTAATTTGTCTCATTCTCTTGACTAGGCACAGTACATCAATGTTTCATGAGCTTTCAGATATATCCTTCAATGAAAATAATTCTGTGACAAGTAGAGACCTGCTAATGAAGGTAAGATGTTGCATGTGGCTCAATGGATCTATTTTAGTGAGCTGTTCAATGTTTTAAAGTAAGTAATAAATAGTATCTATAATGAGTTAAACTAGTGGCTGACTGCATGTGAATGTTGTCAACCAATGAAGCAATAAGTGTACTAGGTGGTCTGGCTTGGCTTAAGCATTTAAAGCCTGTCGGATGCTAACTTTTTTAATAAACATTTAATGTGGGTATGCTGCCAAGAATACAACCTAAGTATATCTTAGAAATTTGAACTTGAAGGATAAAGTGAGACTTGTGCCAATGGATTTTTGCTTTGTGCACTGAGGGCATGTAATTAAAACCCAAAGTGGAAGAGTTACAGATTCGATTGGTTCCCTTAAGTATTTATTTGTTAAATTTTTACCTGTTTTTCTTGTTTGTCCTCTATAATAAGGATTAGTTGTTGCATGAGAACTGGGGCAAATTTGTAATCCGATTGCTTTATTTGTTATATTTCAAATTATAGTGACCTAATTTCATATAGTTTGTATCAAAACAGACACCAATCACAGCATCTGGAAACATTGTGCTTTTATTTTGTTTTAAGAGAGCCACGTACTCCAGGAATACTGAATTACTGAAATATTAACACATAGAAATTTACAGTGATGAAGGGGCCACTCGTCCCATTGTGTCCATACTGGCTGATTTGTAGCCATCAGTCTAATCCCACTTTCCAGCTCTTGATCTGTAATTTTGATAGGTGTACATGCAAGTAGTTAGAGGATCGCTTGTCAATACCAGTGAGTTCCCAAACCCTGCCACTATTATTAGAACCATAGGAATATCCACCCCCACTATTCCACACCCTTGTGGTTTCGAGTGAGTCCTGCTCTTTTATCTGCACTAGTTCTTAATGTATTCTGAAAAAGTCTTTGGGTTTCTTTGATTTACTTACCAATATCTTGATGCCCTCTCTTTACTTTCCTAATTTCTTTTTAAGGTCACCTGTACACTTTTTTTTTACTCCTCCTAGATTCTTCATAGCACTGAGCCTTTGGTATCTGTCAAGAGCTTCCTTTTCTTTCTTTCTCCTAAGCCTCTTGACAGCCAGTGGCTCTGGATTTGTTAGTCCAGTTTTTTTGAGGGACATATTTGACCTAAACTCTTGTTATCTCTTCCTTGCCTGCCTCCCATTGAGAGCTAAGACCAGTTGAATAACAACTCCTTTTCTCTGATGTGCTTATCAAGAATATTGGATGATTGTTAATGATTTTGCCAGGATATTTTTGAAAGTTCTAGTGGACAGCCAAGTATAGCAGAGTCCTCCACCAGAAAAAAACAAGCCCAACTAGGAATGCACACTCACCATGTTTTGGATAGGGCTTGCAACACCTAACTCTCGGTATCTGAGAAGGACCAAAATGCATTCGGTCAAATTGAGGGGTTTGACAGGATTGCCTGTTTTAATATGTGTTTGACATGATTTTGCAATGCCATGCTGTGGTTGTACAAAGTTGATGTGACTATTTATTGGCTTGCTAGATTTTGGCAGTGTGACAATAATTCAGTTCATCTGAATGGATTTTGCCTTTTCTAAAAGAACATGATTCAGCTCAAGCACATGTTGTTGCACTTCTAGGAATTGCAGCTACATTCTTCTCCTTCTACCCTTTTCACCACCGTGCCTGTTTTTAGTGCTTGGCTCCGTGAGGAGCATTTTTATTTCCCCACTCTCAGGCACTCCCTTTCAAACATGTCTTCTTTGATTTGAATTAGTGTCCAATAGGATGGGAGGCAGTAAATCTATGCTAATATTGTAACAATCAACACTGATACTTGTGTTTTGAAGAAAATGGTGATCTCATAAAGCATTTGTCCATCTCTGGGGGACTGTACCCCCCAAATTAGATACAGATTTTATCTTGAAGTGCTTCCAAAGTTGTTTTTTACTTGATTAAGCTGATTGGCCTAGTAAATGACATGCAGGAGGCCTAAACCTGATTTTGCTTCTCCCTGTATATTTTCCTGCATATTTTCAGTTGAATAATTGGGCTGAATGGTCAACATATTAGTCAAGAAGAAGGTACAATCCCAAAATTCGTAACTTGTGGGTTGCAGGAAGTGTTCAGTTTGTCTCGTGCTGTTTTAAAAAATATTAAGGCACTCCAATGTCATCTGTACATACAATAGTACATCCTGGCATATTTATCATCACTTGGGTATCAGGAAGCCATTGTTTCTCACTCCTGCCGTAAGCTCCCTCCTTTGCTCAGACTGAACTGGACAGTGGAAAAACTTTGGCTTTCTGTTTTATCTAGACCTATATCCTACATGAACTCCATCACCAAGACCACTTGTTTCTTTGCAGCATCTTGTGTCCCACATCAACTTAGTCCCAGTGTCCTTGCAATTTTTAATCTTTACATTTGATTGGATACTTCCAACACCCCACTTCTGACTAGCCTTAAGTCCAACTTTGTACCTCATCCTTGACTTGTTTCTCCCTGCTTCTCTCTAACTTGAGGAATGTTCTGAAAAGCTTTATTTTGAATCAAAATTTCAGCAAACTCTCCTAATGTTTGCGCTCATGGTTTGTGCTCATAGATTAATATGCTTAATTTCTCCAACTGATAAAGTGATTAGTTACATTATAAATTTCGAGGTGCCAAATTATCCCACATGCTTCATTGTGTACAGAGCAGAAAATAATCAAGCATGGGTTGTTGCTTAATTCCTAATCAATTTTGGAGGTAGTCAAAGCATTTGTCTTCTGAATTCGAAGAGGACTGTGTAATATTTTTGTTAGGACTAATCTGTCAGGCACCCTGATCCATAAGCACATTTGAAAAGGAGCAGCAGTAGGTCATTTGGCCTCTTGAACCTGAGCTGCCATTCAATAAAATCATGGTTCATGTTTTTATGGGCTCAGCTCCACCTCCCCATAATCCTTAATTCCTTTACTGTTCAAAAATCTATCTATCTATGCTTGCCTTAAAGACAAACATTCAACAAGGTAGCCCCAACTGCTTCACTGGGCAGGGAATGCCACAGATTCATAACTGTCTGCTGGGGAATTCCCCCACCCCCCAGCCCCACCCAGAAACCCTAGGTAAAAATTTCAAACTGCAATTACCCTGCAATGGGAGCCATCCAAAAGTACAATATAAATAGCAAACTTTGGTTCCAACTGTCTTATAATCGTTTCCCAGAAGAAGTCAGAATTAAAACCACTTCTAACTTCTGGATAACTATAAAGTACAATATTCACTCTGAGCCCCACCATCGACAACCCAACCCCCATCCTGCTGCTCCCCAATTCTACCCACTTGTCTTACAAACTTACCTTCTCCATGTCTTTCCCAATGTGGCTGGACCTTTTAAACTTGCCTGCTTTATGACAACTAGAGCTGTAAAAGAAGGTGTGGTTTTCCTTTCTCTCCAACTCTCTGCCTGTGGCACCTGCAAATATAAGAAATGAGTTCAAATCCGACCACAGAAACTAGGGATTTAGTTTCATGCCTATTGATTTGAATTTATCAGATTGTTGTAAAAACCCATCTTATTCACAAATGTCCTTGAGGGTAGAAAATTGGTTATCCTTATCTTGTCTGCCCTACATGTGACTCCAGATCCACAGCAATATAGTTAACTCAACTGCCCTCTGAAATGGCCTAGCAGCTGTCAAGAGAATGGCTTGCCACCACCTCGAGGGCAATCAGAAACAGACCTTTCTAACAAAATCACAAACAGAATTTGCGATTCAAATGCCCTCAATTACATCACGCCGCAAAATTAGAGCAATTAATTCTGCCGTCGACAGGCGATCCAGTCTCGAGTGCATCACCCAGAAAGTGTTCTCATTTGTGTTCTAATCTGAGACTGGCATTAATGATCAGCTTTTGTGTTCATTTGGTTCTCAATATGGGATAAATTGCAGTTTCACTTCAAAATATCGCAGGTTGAAATTGGAATTTGCCCAACATGTTAGCACAAGCCTTCAGATTTGCTATGTAATTTATAAAAACACGAGGCTTTGGGGTTAAGATCTCACTTGGTGTCACATTGGCCAGAGTTCATAATTGATTTTTTTCCTAAATCTTCAGGAAGAAACTTTAAAGTTTGCAAACCTTGACAGCCGTGTGAAAGATAACCAAAAGCGGGGTCAGAAATGGCTACAGATGCAGAAACAAATGGTGTGTCATCTAGTCATTCCAAGACTTAACAGTTCTCAGATTGAATTCAAGTAGTGATTCATCTTTACGTAATTCTTTGCTCTAAATGAGGCTATTAACCATTTCTCCTTTCTATTTCCAATGAGGACGCCACTGTTGCTGTTTGACTGGTTGCATTTTAAAAGCTATAATTATTGGGACGGTGCTGATGTTTATAAATATAATCATGTATTGACAACCAATGTATCATTTGAGATCTAAATTGTTCCACATTTAAGATGATCCAAAGCTAGTATGGGCAGAATCTTCGTCATGGTCTAAAGGGTAAAGGCAGTATTCTGACTCAATCACTGCTGAGTATACTGATGTTCACAAGGGTAGAAATTGGGGCTCCCATTTGGTCACCTATTTTAGGATAAGGAAGAAAGAACTAAATTCCGTACAGAAATAGGTAATTAGTGTCAGCTCAAGTCTGTTAGGCTGAATGGATTAGTTCTGGGGATGGATGTATAATCCTGTGAAAGATTTTGCAGGTCAATGCACTGGATTGGAAGAATGAGATGGAATCTCAGTGAAATGCAAGGTTGAGGATTTGGCAGGAAATCTATACACGGAAGAGCTGTGGACACTTGGTTGAAGATCAATAGATTTGAACTCAGGAAATCAAGGGAGATAAGAATCAAGCCAAAAAGTGGAGTTGAAGACAGTCACTTATTAACTTATTGAATGGTGGGAGCTGTAGGGTCTACTCTAGTTGTTACTTGTGTTCTTTCTGCTATAAAATAACACAACTAGTTGGCACTGCTGATAGCTGACCATTAGCTCCTTCTGGAAAGCTGCATATCTGATCATTATTTAAGGACTGCAGTGCCTTTTGATAGAATAAGATACCAAAGGTTATCCTCGAGATCACCATATGAAGAGAAGTTCCAGCCATGAATTTCTGGTAACAAAGGAGAAAAAGAAACTAAAGTGATGGAGGATAATATAATGTTTTGCCTGCACTTACAATTAAGTGGTAATTTGGGGTTAATATTGGCAAATGTTGTATTTGACCAACGCTGTTTACATTTTTATTATTGTTTTGTACATAATTACTTATCACTTAAATATTCACCATTAGCAAGAATGGGTAATCTATTTATAACCCCTGATATGTGAGAGAATTCCCAACCTTCAAGTGATTGATATTGATCAACTCAACATGGGAGATCCAGCTCTAGCTTTCCATCCCATGGTATGATCTGTAATTAAATAGACTCAAGTGTTCAGGTTGCAAACTGATTTAGTTACATACAAAAGGGAGCGGTTTTAAGTATGGATAGTATGTTTAGGAAATGTGACATGCATTTAAAATGGATTAAACAATTTTGCTCCTCTTTTATAGGGTGTGATGCAGGGAACTGTGCCCTACCTGGGGACTTTCTTAACTGATCTAATTATGTTGGACACTGCTCTTCCAGATTATATTGATGTAAGTCTCTTTACATAAGAACATAAGAAATAGGAGCAGGAGTAGGCCATCTAGCCCCTCGAGCCTGCCCCGCCATTCAATAAGATCATGGCTGATCTGAAGTGGATCAGTTCCACTTTCCCGCTCTCTTCCCATAACCCTTAATTCCCTTGTCTGTCAAAAACCTATCTTCCCGTGTCTTAAATATATTTAGCGAGGTAGCCTCCACCACTTCAACGGGCAGAGAATTCCAGAGATTCACCACCCTTTGAGTGAAGAAGTTCCTCCTCAACTCTGATCTAAACTGCTCCCCCCCACTTATCTTGAGGCTGTGCCCTCTAGTCCTGCTATCCTTTCTAAGCGGGAAGAATCTCTCTACCTCTACCCTATCCATCCCCTTCATTATCTTATACGTCTCTGTAAGATCCCCCTTCATCCTTCTAAACTCCAACGAGTACAGACCCAGTGTATTTAGTCTCTCTTCATAGTCCAACCCCTTCATCTCCGGTATCAGCCTAGTGAACCTCCTCTGCACTCTCTCCAAGGCCAAAGTATCCTTGCGCAAATGCGGCGACCAAAACTGCACACTGTACTCCAGCTGCGGCCTCACCAGTGCCCTGTACAGTTGCAGCAAGACCTCCCTGCTTTTATATTCTATCCCCCTCGCTATAAAGGCCAGCATTCCATCTGCCTCTTTGATCACCTGCTGCACCTGCAGACTGGGTTTTTGTGACTCATGCACAAGGACCCCCAGGTCCCTCTGCACCATAGCATGCTGCAGCTTTTCACCCTTTAAATAGTAATCCCTCCTACTATTATTTCTGCCAAAGTGGATAACCTCACACTTGCTAACATTGTACTCCATCTGCCAGGTCCTTGCCCACTCGCTCAGCCTATCCAGATCCCTCTGCAGCCTTTCCACACCCTCCGCGCAATTTGCTTTTCCACTCATCTTCATGTCATCAGCAAATTTCGTCACCCTACACTCAGCCCCCTCCTCCAGATCATCTATATAAATGGTAAATAGCTGAGGCCCCAGCACCGATCCCTGCGGCACTGCACTAGTCACCAACCGCCAATCAGAATAGCACCCATTGATACCAACTCTCTGCCTCCTATTAGACAACCAATCCTCTATCCACGCTAACACCTTACCCCCAACTCCATGCACCCTAACCTTCTGAAGCAACTTTTTGTGAGGCACCTTATCAAACGCCTTTTGAAACACCACATCCACTGGTTACCCTCTGTCTACCTCACTAGTCACATCCTCATAGAAATCCAATAAACTCGTCAAACATGACTTTCCCTTAACGAATCCGTGCTGCGTCTGCTCTATCAAACCACTCCTTTCCAGGTGCCTTGCTATTTCTTCTTTGATGACGGATTCAAGCATTTTTCCAATTACAGACGTTAAACTAACCGGCCTATAATTCCCTGCCTTTTGTCTGCTACCTTTTTTAAATAGCGGCGTAACATTCGCCGTTTTCCAATCTTCCAGCACTTCCCCGGAATCCAGCAAATTTTGGTAAATAATCACTAAGGCACCCACTATCACCTCTGCCATTTCCTTCAGAACTTTGGGATGCATTCCATCCAGTCCTGGGGACTTGTCCACCATCAGTCCCGTTAGTCTATCAAGCACTATCTCTCTAGTGACAGTAATCGCATTCAGGCCTTAACTCCTACCATCCTTCTATCTTTAATATCCGGCAAACTATTCGCGTCCTCCTCCGTGAAGACCGAGGCAAAAAACTTATTTAAGGCCTCAGCCATTTCCTCATCTCCCACCACTAAGTCCCCCCTCTCATCCTCTAAGGGTCGAACATTCACTCTAGCCAGCCTCCTTTACAACATGTTGAGATTTTTTCTTTGCTATGATTACAGTTGTAGTGCAAGTTGCTTGGAGATGGGAATCAAAAAGACAATGAAAGAATTAATGAGACGAATGAATGAAGCACATTAAAGACAGTACATGCACGGCTTTGATTTGATGCTTTGTACTATGGATCAATCACTTGGTGATTTGCATGCAGCTTATTCACAAAGCAGCCAGTTGTGTGTAGCCCGATTTATTTTGTAGCCTAAAAATGTTATATAAATTGCACACTTTTTATTTGCGCAGGTAAGATTCTGTTAATTGGACATTGTTTTCCATTGCATTCTAAACTTTAAGTTTATTAATGTCACAAATAGGCTTACGATAATACGGCAATAAAGTTACTGTGAAAATCCCCCAATCGCCACACTCTGGCACCTGTTCGGTTCCACTGAGGGAGAATTTAACTTGACCCAAGCAGCTAACCAGCATGTCTTTCAGACTCTGGGAGAAAACCAGAGCACCTGGAGGAGACCCATGCAGAGAGGGGGAGAACATGCAGACTCCCCACAGTGACCCAAGCCGGGAATTAAACCCAGGTCCCTGTTGCTATGAGACAGCAGCGCTTGCCACTATCTCCCCTAGCTTGCCTACTTGTATAATAAACTTGGTGTTTACAAATTTGACTGCAGTAGAGAATTCTGTATAATTTTGCAAAATAATGACCTGTCAGTGCAATGCATTTATTTGTGTTGTACACAGCTACATTTTAATTTGGAGCCAGGTTTACAGGACTTGGATTTCACTCCTAAGTATCCTTTCAAGTTCACAATCTTGTAGTGTGATCTGACTGTTCGACAAGTCAAATTAATTTTTGCTGTTCTTGTTTGTCTCATATAGAATGGTTTGATCAACTTTGAGAAGAGACGGAAGGTTAGTATAAATTATTGCACCAAGCAAAACTTCGACAGTTGTATTTGGGGGGGATGGGGAGCATGCCTCTGTTATTGGGTTTGGAAGCAGAAATCCAAAACTCCAGGTCTGAAACATAAAAGTCACTAAAAATTGGATGAAGGAGGAACTTGACATGGTTGTCTTTCCGAGAAAGCTAAATGCATGGAAAAGGAATAAGAGAATGTTTGCAGTCTGATGAAGACAGGAGAGGCATAAATGCCAGCGCACAACCAGTTGGGCCAAATAGCCTATGTCTGTGCTGTTAATTTGAGTAAGAAGTCTCACAACACCAGGTTAAAGTCCAACCAGTTTATTTGACAGTAAACCCACAAGTTTTTGGGGTTTGCCCCTTCGTCAGGTGAGTAGAAAGTACTGGTCTCAAACAGAGCATATAAAAGGCACGCACAGTTTCACTATGCATCAAATCTAGCAAACAAAATGTTTTAAAATAGTTTTGGCACTATTCTAAAATCAATGACTCCGGTAAAGCAGCAGCAATTATAGTAGTTTTAAATCTCAACTTCCAATGTTTCTTTCCATGTTCTTTTTAGGAATTTGAGGTAATATCACAAATTAAACTGTTGCAGTCTGCTTGCAACAATTACAGCATCAATCCAGTCCAGAAGTTTTTAAAATGCTTTCACGGTCAACAATACTTGACTGACAAAGAAAGGTAAGAGGGTATTGCAAGCATGTGCTGATCAAACCATCAATGATTGTATAATCTTCCACCATTAGTGAGCTTGACAGTTCCCTGTTATAAATATTTTTGTGATGGGAACCATACAGCACACAAGTTCATTCAGCCCATCTTGTTTGTGCCTGCTCAAAGATTTTTTAAAAAAATAGCCGCCTGTTCTAATCCCACATTTTAGCAACTGGTCCGTAGCCTAACTAATTTAAAAAGGTACCAGGCTTATAACCTGAAAGTATCTGCCTCTACCAAAAAGAATTCAGACACTCACCATGCTCTGGGTGGAGAAGTCCATCTATCAATCACCTTAAATCTGTGCCCCCTGGTAATTGACCTCTCCGTTAGGGGGAGCTGGGCTTTCCTCATAGCCTCAATTTTCAAGCTCTGACAACATTCTTGTAAATTTCCTCTACTCCAGAGGAATTATGTTGTTCCTGTAACATGGCAGCCAGGACGGTACATAATTCGAGTTGTGGCCTAACTGGTGTTTTATATAGGTTCCAGCATTACATCCCTGCTTTTGCAATCTATATCTTGTCCAATAACAGAAATATTCCATATGCCTTCTGTATCATAACCATCTGTATTGCCACCTTCAGCGACCCGTGGGATGGACTCCGAGGTATTGCATTTCATCTACCCCTCCCGTTTATTTCCTATTCCCTTGCATCAACTTGCACTTCAGGTTCAATTCCATTTGCCAGTTTTTCCACTCACTCAACCAAATCATTTTGGGTAGATGCACAAACACTGCTATCATATTCATGTCTTTATATCAGTATATAGTAACATGCACCAAACGAATAAGCCAATAGTTATAGGAAAAAATGAGACCCTGATTCAGAAACCATGTTTTGAGTTTCTACTTTGAACACATCTGCTGGTCCAGATGTAAACTGTGCTACTTTCTGAAGTTTCTGCTCAAACATGTTTGTGCACCACTGACTTTTATCGCACACAATTGGCCAGCATTTTGGAAAGTGATTTTTTTGTTTAAATTTATACAAAATATTTGCCTCAAAGTATTCCTTGATGTACTGCTGTTTTATTAATTATCTCAAAAACCCCAAAGTTTAATCAATATCTCATCCTCTTCCTGGGATTTGAAATAATTGAAATGGACTTGTAGAAAGCTTTTATATAGTTGCATTGAATTGCAACAGTTGGCTTCTTAGTAAATGAACAAAAAATGAGCTTAAATATTCTTGCACCTTTTACACCACCTCAGGCTGCAGACAGACCTGCTGAGCCATTACCTGGAATGATTCATTTGAGCTGGGAGTATGGCCATTTTGTGGGTGGGGGAAGCTTTTACTATTTTCCTTTTTGGAATGGATTGGTTGATTTTGGGAAGATTGCACTCGAAACATTGGCAGCACAAACTTTTGCCCTTTTAATGTTTTGTCTGTTCCCATCATTGCCAGTCAACAAGATCTGCTCCTCATTTTGGTATCTGTACTCCTAGCACATGAGTGTTAGTCACTCAGTGAATGATGGACCAACTCCTTGCATTAACAATGGGTAGCTGCCCACCATCAGCTGTGTGCACTCATGGGTCAGTTTAACTCAGTTGGCTAGATGGCTGGTTAGTGATGCAGAGCAACAGCAACAGATCAGGTCCAATTCCGATATTAGCTGAGGTCAGTAATGAAGTCCTTGCCTTCTCAACCTTGCCTGTTGCCCAAGGTGTGGTAATCCTCTGGTTAAATCACCACCACTCAATACTCTCCATCCAAGGGGAAAGTAGTCTTTGGTCATCTGGGACTATGTCGACTTTACCTTCATGTGAAAATACAGATAAGGCCAGGAACTGCTGGCGATTTTGCAGCCTAATGCTAACTAGTGCACTTACTATTGCTTTATTTTCCTGTACCTCATGTTCAGGTTGGAAGATTTTGTTCCCTTCAGTGTGTCCCACAAAAAGGCTACGATGGTAATGGTGGCTGTCTTCTAAGAATGTCTGACACATGAAGTTAAATTCATTTCCATCTGCATTTCATGCAGTACAAAAGACTGCAGTTCCAGTAGCGAGAACCAGCAGTTAATCATTAATCAAAGTGCAGTGTTCTCCTGCCTGAAAATAAGTGCCTTTTGGAAGCAAATTAATCATTTGTGCAATTATTTTGTTTGTACAAATGAGTTTTTCAAAATATTAAGTTAATGAATATTGAATATTAAGCAAAGACATCACTTTTTTTAAATGGACCTTGTGTGAAATATGTTTATCTGCCATCCTGCAGCTATCGTGTGTCCTGTGAGCCAGAGGCAACTCCTGATGTTAGATCCACATCACCAAAACTCAGAAAGCGTATAGCGAAATGCCTCAGCCTGTAAGTATCATAAACAGAGAAGGTATCTCATCTGGTTGCTTTCTTTGAAATAAGCACCAATAGACAGACATGATGTGCATCAGCTACACCATGAATGTATATTTTAATTTGTGGCCAATATTGTTTTACTGGAGTGTGAAGATTCGGTGGTTGATAAAATTTAGTTTGAGATAATGTGATAACCGTTGGGGGTTGTTTTCGCCTCGAGCCTATATCTGTTGTCGATTAATTGACATAGGCTGATTGCTAATGACTAATCAATGACTTCATTATCATTGTATCATTTGATTGGACCAGATAGTCTTGCCTAGCAATTCCTATGTATCAAATGATAGCCAGTGTATAAATGGCTAGACCTTTTCAAATTTGCACTGAGAGGAGGAATCTCAAAAATGGATTAAAATGAAACGGCTTTGAGCATAGTTGTATGCCTACATAATAAAAACTGAATTTAGTTGATTATTTGAATGCAAATCCAATCTACATTCCATGTTCTTTAAAGTTTACTGTTATGCGGATCAGCAAACAGCAAAACAAATCAATCTGCAACTCTATCACTGGTGATTCATGTTTGAAGATCAAATGTACAAATTAACATGCAAGTGTGTGTGCATCAAGATTACAAAGATATTTTGTTCTCAGATTGTCCCTGTCGCAGTAAAGCACCATCTTTTATTTATCTCCACATGGGCAAGGACTAAACAATGTGGAGGTTGAGGGAGAATCATTCCTTCCTACTGTGTTGTACCTTGCAAATTGTCTGTATTGCAAATTGTGATTGTTTTGGTCATAGAGAATATTGAAGTCAAGGCAGAGAAACATATATTGATTGCCTGGTATATCATCTTTCTATATAATTGGGTTGGCTTTAGTTGCATGTTATAAGTTCATAAGATATCAGAGCAGAATTAGACTCTTCGGCCCATTGAGTCTGCTCCGCCATTCAATCACCCTTCAACCCATCGCCAATTAAAAATCTGTCTAACTCCTCAAATTTACTCACTGTCCCAGCATTCACTGCACTTTGGGGTAGCAAATTCCACAGATTCACAACCCTTTGTGAGAAGTAGTTTCTCTTCAACTGTTTTAAATTTGCTACCTCTTATCCTAAGACTGTAACCTCTCATCCTAGAATGCCCCACAAGAGGAAGCATCTCTTCCATATCTACTTTATCCAAACCTTTTATCATCTTGTATACATAAGAACATAAGAAATAGGAGCAGGAGTAGGCCATCTAGCCCTTCCTCTTGACCTCCCCTCATTCCTCTCAACCTCTCCTCATTCTTCTAAATTCCAGAGAGTATAGGCCTAAACTGTTTAATCTCTCTTCATTCAGCAAGCCTCTCGTCTCTAGAATCGATCTAGTGAACAACCTCTGAACTGCCTCCAATGCCACTACATCTTTCCTCCAATAAGGAGACCAAAACAGTGCAGAGTACTCCAGGTGCAGTTTCACCAATGCCTTGTATAGTTGCAACAACACTTCCTTGTCTTTATTCTATTCCTTTAGCTATAAATGGCAACATTCCATTTGCTTTCTTTATTATCTGCTGTACCTGCATGCTAATTTTCTGTGATTCATGAATGGGATATCCCAGATCTCTCTGCATCAGAGCATCCTGAAGTCTCTCCCCATTTAGGTCATAAGTTACCTTCCTGTTTTTCTGACCAAAATGCACGACCTCGCACTTGTACACATTCAACTCCATGTGCCACATTTTAGCCCACTCTCCTAACCCATCTGTAACCATTTAAGGTTCTTTCTTCCTCATTGCAATTTACTGTCACACCTATTTTTGTGTCATCTGCAAATTCGGCTATTGAGTTTTTGATGCCTGTATTATGTTGGTTATTGTAGCTTAGTTGTTGTCACGCTCCAAGAACCAGAATGAACACTCTTTATTTGATGTCACAGGTTCTAAACTGTCTTTTCTTGCTTCCCCTATAATACTTAATGCCTATTGTCAACTCCAGGCACCTGTAGTGCTAAATCATTTTTGTTTGCATCCAGCCATCTGTGTCACACAGCAGCTATTTTGGTATTTATACTTATTTCCATGGACCAAGCTGCAGGGAATGAAAAATTGGAGCAGCCAGTGGGCATATTCAGTCATTCCCACTGTTGCAGATCCTTGAAGCAAATTATTGACTAATGCTGTGAGTGCCTGTTCAGAAGTTCTGAACAATTTTGGCTGTTGCTTTCTTTAACTAATGACATACTGAACATGGCCCACTACATTTGCCAACAGTTTTGTGCAACAGCATTAACTGTCAGTTAGATGTTTTGTGTTTTGCCTATTTGGTCCTATCATGCCAGAACACTGCCATAACTGTTGTCGTTGAGCTTTTCACAATATTGCATTTGGAACCTTTTAGGAATGGGTCTCATTTTTGTTCTGCTTCATCTGGCTCTAGTAAGAACATGCTACTTATAGTGACAATTTTATTTCTCTGATTGTCTAATGGCAGATGGCATTGATTCCTATTAAAATTAATTGCATTCATGTGGCTTATTTGTTAGCCTTGACTCAGCCCAGTCAGAGAACTAAATTCAAGTTTCATTCAAAAGATTTAAGCGTATAATCTCGCTGATTTTTCTCAGTGCAATGCTCGACAAGGTGCTGCTCTGTCAGAAGTGCAGTTTCAGATGAGACTTTTCCACAGGAGGTCCCCATCTACTCTCTCAAATGTGAAGGATCCAATGGTACTCTTCAAAGAGCAGCTGAGGACTTTTTATCAACATATATCCTTCCTCCAACATAAACGATATTAATTGATGTCCTTGGGATCCTGTACACTGCCATGTTTTGCACAGTGTGACACTGACTATACAGTCTAATTGCTTATTTGACATGAGTTCACAGATGAGAGAGAGCCTCTTAAAGCTTGACTACATCTGACTGTCTACATCCTGCACTTCAACTGTGACTCCCATCATGCTGATCCACTGCTAATTCAGGTTGAACTCAGATCCACAATATCACAGAACCCAGTTTCACCTCCTAGACATTAAACTATAGGATCCGCTACAATTAAGCAATTAACTACTTGAGCCTGAGTTCTGCTGTTTAGTAAGGTCATTGCTGATTTGTGATCAAACTCTTCCCTCCCCCACCCCCCTCACCTTTGGCATGATCCAGCATCAACCCTCATTTTGAGATGAGTGGGGTCAAAGCTTATGGGGAGAAAAAAGGATTAGGTTGATCAGCCATGATTGTGATGAATGGCAGAGCAGGCATGAAGGGCCAAATGGCCTCTTCCTGCTCCTATCTTCTATGTCTCTGTTTGAATGAGATTTCCAAATTTTGTCTTCCTTTCCATATGAAAGTGTTTCCTAATTTCACTCCTGACAGATCTGACTCTAATTTTTAGGCAGTCTGAACTTCTTCAGCCAACAAAAATACTACTTTGTCTACCTCACAGTTCCCCTTTAAACTTTGATCAAATCATTTGATTGTCTAAATACAAGGAAATATAGCCCTGGTTTTTATAATTGCAAATATGAGGACACCAGGCATTAAGGCTCATTTTGAGTTAGCCACTTATGGTACAGAAGGAGACCATTTGGCTTGAGTCTGTTCCAAGTTTTATATTTACACATGTTTGCATCACTACAACTGTCACGTCTGAAATGTGGAGTTTTTTCAGGGAGCAGCTACTGCGAGTCCTTGATAGGTATGTCCCTGTCAGGCATGGTGGATTTGGTAGATCTAGGGAACCGTGGTGCACTAAAAGAGTTGAGTCGATGGTTAAAAAGAAAAAGGAGGCTTATGTTAGGATGAGATTGGAGGGCTCAGATAGTGCACTAGAAAGCTTTAGATTGGCTAGGAGGGAGTTGAAGAGTGAGTTGAGAAGGGCTAAAAGAGGACATGAGAAGACTTTGGCTGATAGGATTAAGGAGAATCCTAAGGCGTTCTATAGGTATGTCAAGAACAGAAGGTTGGTCAGGGCAAGATTAGGGCCAGTTACAGACAGCAGGGGGAAGTTGTGTGTGGAACCAGAGGAGATTGGAGAAGTATTGAACCAATATTTCTCTTCGGTGTTCACGCAGGGGGACATGAATATAGCTGAGGAGGACATTGGGTTGCAGGGGTGTAAAATAGACAGTATTACGGTTGATAAAGAGGATGTGCTGGAAATTCTTGAGGGGCTGAAAATAGATAAGTCCCCTGGTCCGGATGGGATCTACCCTAGGATTCTCTGGGAGGCTAGAGAGGTGATTGCAGAGCCTCTGGCTCAGATCTTCAGGTCGTCATTGGTCTCTGGTGTAGTCCCGGAGGATTGGAGGATAGCGAATGTTGTCCCATTGTTTAAGAAGGGGAACAGAGACTTTGCCGGGAATTATAGACCGGTGAGTCTTACTTCTGTTGTGGGCAAGGTTTTAGAAAAAATTATTAGGGATAGGATTTATAGTTATTTGGAGTGTAATGAATTGATTAGAAATAGTCAACATGGTTTTGTAGCGGGTAGGTCGTGCCTTACTAACCTTATTGAGTTTTTTGAGAAGGTGACCAAAGAGGTGGATGGGGGTAAGGCAGTTGACGTGGTATACATGGATTTTAGTAAGGCGTTCGATAAGGTTCACCATGGTAGGCTTCTGCAGAAAATGCAGATGTATGGGATTGTGGGTAATCTAGGAAGTTGGATCAGGAATTGGCTATCAGATAGGAGACAGAGGGTGGTGGTGGATGGTAAATATTCATCATGGAGTACAGTTACGAGTGGTGTGCCTCAGGGATCTGTTTTGGGGCCACTGTTGTTTGTAATTTTTATTAATGATCTGGATGAGGGTATAGTTGGGTGGATTAGTAAATTTGCTGATGACACCAAAATTGGAGGTGTGGTAGATTGTGAGGAAGGGTGTCATAGTCTGCAGGGAGACTTAGATAGGTTGCAGAGCTGGGCCGAGAGGTGGCGGATGGAATTTAATGCGGAGAAGTGTGAGGTAATTCACTTTGGTAGGAGCAACAGATGTGTCGAGTATAGGGCTAACGGGAGGACTTTGAATAGTGTGGATGAACAGAGGGATCTAGGTGTGTGTGTACATAGATCCCTGAAAGTTGGGAATCAAGTAGATAAGGTTGTTAAGAAGGCGTACGGTGTCTTGGCGTTTATTGGTAGGGGGATTGAATTTAGGAGTCGCAGTGTAATGTTGCAACTGTACACTACTCTAGTGCGGCCACACTTGGAGTACTGTGTGCAGTTCTGGTCCCCGCATTACAAGAAGGATGTGGAGGCGTTGGAGAGGGTGCAGAGGAGGTTTACTAGGATGGTGCCTGGTATGGTGGGGAGGTCCTATGAGGAGAGACTGAGGGATTTAGGGTTGTTTTCGTTGGAAAGAAGGCGGCTAAGAGGGGATCTTATTGAAACATATAAGATGATTAGAGGTTTAGATAGGGTGGATAGTGATAGCCTTTTTCCTCGGATGGAGAAAGCTAGCACGAGGGGGCATGGCTTTAAATTAAGGGGGGGTAGCTACAGGACGGATGTCAGGGGTAGGTTCTTTACCCAGCGGGTGGTGAAGGATTGGAATGCCCTGCCTGCTGCAGTTGTAAATGCGTCTAGTTTGGGGGCGTTTAAGAGATCTCTGGATAGGTTTATGGACGAAAAGGGATTGGTATAGGCTAGTGGGTCATTGTTTTTGTAACTGGTCGGCGCAACATCGTGGGCCGAAGGGCCTGTTCTGCGCTGTAATGTTCTATGTTCTATGTCACCAACATTACATGTAAAATGTGCCTCCTCTACCACTGAAGTCCTCATTCATGCTTTTGTCACTTTTTCAGATGCCTTAACCCCTTGTACTATGTGATCCCTGAACTTTATCTCATTCAAAATCTGTTGCTTGTTTTCTGATTCCTTTTGAATCATACTCTCACCAACCTCCACTGGTTTCCTATCCTACTTCCCGGAATCCTTCTGTTCCTTTGCCCATACCTAGCTCTGTAATTTTCTCTGGCCCTGGGGGACCTGTACAGAGATTCTGCTGATTTGTTTCTGATCATCTTTGAATTCCATCCTCCCCTCCACATAACAATTGGCAAAAGACTCCTCGGCATGTTAGATCCTTCATCCTAAATTGTTCTGTGTGTGCCCACCATGAGCCTCCAGAAATCTTATCTGCCATCTGCCCGACTACAATGAAGTGCTTTGAAACATTTAACCACCATAAAGATGGGATGTAAATGCAAGTTCCTGTGTACATCCTTGTAAAAGTTTTTTGTGCAGTTTCTATCAAGTAAGTGATTTGCCCTTAATTTTTTCTGAAAGATGAATTTTATTAAGTACACATTGGGAAATTTTGTGCACTAAATATTTAATACCAGATTTTCACACAAGAGAGTAATAGCAGGGTTGGAATAATACACTGAAAAGTCTAGGCTGCAGTGTCATCTGAACACACAAAACAAAAAACCTCATGGATTTTTCCAGCAAAAGAGGGAAGATCTCCGCAGGAAGCAATTACTGCCCAGGGACTTCAGGGAGCAATTCTCCTACCTCCATCTCAGTGAGGAATTAATTATGCATCAGATCCACACTGCAAACTCCTCTCTCCCCACCACCACCACCCCCCACACGAAACCAGACATTCTGCAAAAAATAACCAGCTTTTTGGGGTCTGAGGATATTTAGCAGTAATTATTGAGATTATCATTAAAAAAAACTCATTCAACAAATAAACTTTTCCGGAGTTTTTGCACAGACTAATAGTATGAAGTTCACTAATTTGCATATAGATAACACTGCAATCTTGCAGAACCAATGGAGAACATAGGGTGACAGGCAATTCCTGGGTATTCTACACTGAGATTTGTCAGCTTCAGTGACTGGATTCTGTTTTGCTCTCCATCCAAAATCTGTTGTTTAAATATGACAAAACAAGCCCTTTGCTGTACATTGCATATAAGACAACCCTATTTTCTGGCTTCAAAAGTCATGGTTTTTCCATAACGCTTGTACTTTCAGTCCTATTGTGCTATGCTTATATTAGTGGCCTCAATTTTTCACCTCATAAATGCATTTTTTCTCCCTCCGATACATATAGTGCTGCACAAGAAATCAGACAGGCAATATGGGCTGTGTTGTGAAGATTTTATGCGGGTTTATAATGTAGTAGACCCCATGTGGTTAATGACAAAGAAGGCGACCACTGAGGCCGCACTGTTCACCTTTAGCTTTACCATACAAGTCAACCCTGTTTGGAAGAATTTTTCTAGGTTTCAAAGGACAACTCAGGCCAGAATTCTCTGATGTATGCCCTGCCACCACTGTCAGTGTCAACAGTGCTGAGGCAGCAGTGACCACTGCAACATGCCATTCATCTGTTCTTATTTCAATAAGTTGCATAATCAACCATGGGGTGGGAAAGAGTATGTACCACTACTTCAAAATATGTCCATGTATTGGGCCATTGTTGGGTAACCAAGTGCCACTTTAATCAGCTGTAAACTCTTTCTGTAGAATGCAATGACTTTTAATAGTCTTTTAGTATTTTTACTGACCGATCCTTTTCCTTTGTGCAGCCTATTTCTAGGAGGAGATGTTAATGAGAATGGCACTTCAACTAAGTGCTCCGACCAGCCTAAACCCCCCGAGAGTGGGAATTCAGCAGAGAGCATCAAGTCGGTCAGCGTTTCATCAGATTCCAGCAGTTTGGAAAGTGAAGAGCCCTGCACTTCGTACGCTTACGCTCAAGAAGGACCCCAGAAAAAGGTGACAGAGGCATTTCTCACAAAACATATTGTGGGAGTTCTTTGTACTTTGTACTTTGATTATCAATGGGATACAAGGGTGCTCACCAACACCTAACCTGATCACTGGTTCTGCCTGCCCAAACGCAGCATGCCTTTCTTCATGGGCACATAATATCTGATTGAGCTAACACACCTCTTGGGAACAAGCTATTGTCCTTAATTTGAATGTATTTAAGGTGACAGCCTCATAATTGGCTTCTGCCTGCAATATGCAACCCCAGATTACAGCACTGGTCAAAGTTTCAGATCTGCAGGTGAGACTTCAGTCTCAACAAAATTCAACCCATGTTGTTTATAAAGCCATCAGATGCCAGAAGATTTATAATTAACTGCATGGAATGCAAACTGATTTTGTTCATATGAAATACGAGCTTCTTTTGCATTGATTTTATTAAATATGTACAGAGGCAGATCCACGTCACAGTAATAACCAATATCATGAATTTAAGTTTGAAACATCTTTGATAGCGCAGGCTGATTTTTATGGTAAAGTTAACACACGGGCTGTTGTGACCATAACAACTTCAAGTGTGTAGTCCACAAAAACAGCACTTTGGATCAAAATCTAACAAACTACTCCACCAATAGCAACAAAGCAATGCAGCTCTGCTTGTACATCAGAGTCCCTCCTGACTGCCTGCTTTGTTTCTTTTCTGCACTTGACCTTTAGTTATTCTTCAGCATATTCTCCAATGGTGAGTGATATTTCTTGGGAGATTATCAATGACCTGGATCGTCACTTTTAGTAGAATATGTTGATGACTTGTTCCTTGGAAATTTCAGTAATTCAGAAGTTTTAAAATACCCTCCCTCTTTATAGATTCTCCTTTTTCAGTCCTTGTATTCCATCTCTCCAATAATGTTACTGCATTGCCAGTACCCTGCATCTCAAGATCTGCATTAGAGTGATTTGGCTTTTAATTCCCTTCTATCTTTCTGTGCCTTCTTGTCTCCTTTTCTGGTGCTTTGCCCCACCTGCACAAAGCATCACCACTGGATGTATTTCATTTCAATCAGTGTCAGTGGGTGCTGCAAGTGAGGAACCAGGTGAGGCAGGCAGGATAACATTCCTGTGAGTATGGGAGTGCTCAACAGTGTGTAAACCAAAATCCCAAAGGGACTATTTGACGATTTAAGCATAGCTTAAATATCTGAATGTAATGGCCCACCGGGCACTTATACATATGTGCTAAATGATAACTGCCAATGTTGGCTTGGCGACTAGTAGACATTAGATGGTATCATTCATCAGCATTGATTTTTAGCTGGGAAGAATCACAAGGATTTCAGTATAACTACCTCGAAATTGTGCATTCCTCAAGGCCAAACTGTTGTGTCCGCAATGCCCCCTCTTCTGAGGGAATGGCAGAAAGTTTGTGTCCAAATAGATGTAACGGGGAAGAAGGACCTGTCTGAAATATAATCATTGGCAATTTTTTTCTAAAATAATTCAGCAATCATCTGAATCCCTCTCTTCTGCGGACACCTCCTCCTCCTCGGGAATTACATTCCGAGTATCGCCGCCGCCAGTATCGCCGCCGCCACCATCGCCAGCATCGTCAGTATCGCCATCGCCGGAATCGCTGCCGGCAGTATTACAGCTACCAGGATCGCGGCTGCCAGGATTGTGGCTACCAGGATGGCGGCTGCCAGGATCGTGGCCGCCAGGATTGTGGCTACCAGTAGCATGGTCCTCAGTATCACCGCCACTTCCCAACCCTACCATGGTTCACAACCATTTTGCCTCAGTCACTTCCTACAATGCAGGTCCCATGCTCGACAAGCCGAATGAAGACAGCTGTATCATCTGGGTCAGCCTAGAGAATGACGATGGAAATCTATACAAAAGCGTTTTGGTAAGTATGTGGATTGTTTTCTTTATTCATGTTCATGCTGTATAAAGGTTGTTAATTTCTGCCAGTATAGACAGAAATGCAAAAGGACATTTATCTTTGAGGGCAAAAACTGGCCTCGGAACCATTTGTTACTGCACAGTCATACTCAAGATGACTTGTGTGACTGTGACCAGTGCTACTTCACTGTCTACTTTCCATGTCACTGAAGCTTTTGATTCCTGTGCGCTCTGACCATTTCAGCTTTTTCATAGAATGTTGTCGCATTTTGTGTGAGTTTGGAGCCTTTTTTTAAATGTCCTTATTCATTAACAATACAGAACACAACAAGATGTAGCACTTTAATATGTTTATTTAAGGGGTGAGCTGTGATTAATTTGTACTATTTCCTCACCCCTTGTGCAACAATGCAGTTAAGAGATACAAATTGAAATCTAAGTCACTTGATTACCGCATGACTAACTATGGGTAGCTCTGGTCCTCCTGTTGGCTAATTGACTAATTTTTGCCAGGCATTCCTTTGGGGCTTGCATGGAATTTAAAAGGATAGAGAATAGAAGAGAGCAAAGCAAAAATGGAGGTGGTGAAAGGGTACAATTTAATTACCAATGATAATTGTTTAATCACACTGCTTTTATCTCTTAACCGATTTTGTATCCATGTTGCCACTGCTTCTTTCATCCCAGTGGCTTCAATGTTGCTTGTACTGTGCAGTACTTTAGCAAACATCTTTTTGAAAATCTTAAGTACCTCACCTATCTTTGTACTAATCCTCTAGTCACTCAAATAATTTAGTGAAGTTAGTCAAACAGATACATGCAGCTGTCATTTGACACATTTTTTCCTAAACGATGAAGATGGCAATTAACTATATCAAACAGATATGCAATCTCCAGATCTGATTGGAGGAATTTAGCCTATCATCTTCATTTGGACTGAGACATTTCGGGTGTGTACAAACAATTAATTATACATATTAGTTGTAGACATACCTCGTGTCTGATATTGCACCCAAGACGAGACAACCATTAGAAGTTGAAACTATTTCAATTCTGCTGCTGTTCAGGGCAGTCTTCCTGACCCAGTTTGGTTGAGCTATTGTAGAAATTATTTTTCACTTGAGATTGAATAAAGTCAACAAATTAAATTATTGTTTCAAACTGAAAATTTGCAATGCAGCATGCCTCATGAATGCTGAAAGGAATTGCCCCATTTAAGGTTTACTAGATTGGACTTGTAATCAGTATTGCCATAAATGTACAGAGACTGGGTTAGTTAAAATCTACTTCCTTTGAGAAAGAACATAAGAACATAAGAAATAGGAGCAGGAGTAGGCCATCTCGCCCTTCAAGCCTGCCCCGCCATTCAATAAGATCACGGCTGATCTGAAGTGGATCAGTTCCACTTTCCTGCTTTCTCCCCATAACCCTTAATTCCCCTGTCTATCAGAAACCTATCTACCCGTGACTTAAATATATTTAGCAAGGTAGCCTCCACCACTTCAACGGGCAGAGAATTCCAGAGATTCACCGCCCTTTGAGTGAAGAAGTTCCTCCTCAACTCTGATCTAAACTGCTCCCCCCCTTATCTTGAGGTCCTCTAGTCCTGTTATCCTTTCTAAGCGGGAAGAATCTCTCTACCTCTACCCTATCCATCCCCTTCATTATCTTATTCATCTCTATAAAATCCCCCCTCAGCCTTCTAAACTCCAACGAGTACAGACCCAGTCTATTTCGTCTCTCTACATAGGCCAACCCCCTCATCTCTGTTATCAGCCTAGTGAACCTCCTCTGCACTCCCTCCAAGGCCAATATATCCTTGCACAAGTGCGGCGACCAAAACTGCGCACAGTACTCCAGCTGCGGCCTCACCAGTACCCTGTACAGTTGCAGCAAGACCTCCCTACTTTTATATTCTAGCCCCCTCCGTATAAAGGCCAACATTCCATTCGCCTTCTTGATCACCTGCTGCACCTGCAGACTGGGTTTTTGCGACTCGTGCACAAGGACCCCCAGGTCCCTCTGCACCGTAGCATGCTGCAGCTTTTCACATTTTAAATAATAATCCCTTCTACTATTATTTCTGCCAAAGTGGATAACCTCACACTTGCTAACATTATACTCCATCTGCCAGGTCCTCGCCCACTCGCTCAGCCTATCCAGATCCCTCTGCAGACTTTCCACACCCTCCACGCAATTTGCTTTTCCACTCATCTTTGTGTCATCAGCAAATTTTGTCACCCTACACTCAGCCCCCTCCTCCTGATCATCTATATAAATGGTAAATAGTTGAGGCCCCAGCACCGATCCCTATGGCACTCCACTAGTCACCAACTGCCAACCAGAATAGCACCCATTGATACCAACTCTCTGCTTCCTATTAGACAGCCAATCTTCTATCCACACTAACACCTTACCCCCAACTCCGTGCACCTTAACCTTCTGTAGCAACCTTTTGTGGGGCACATTATCAAACATCTTTTGGAAATCTAAAAACACCACATCCACCAGTTCCCCTCTGTCTACCACACTAGTCACGTCCGCATAGAAATCCAACAAATTCGTCAAACACGACTTCCCCTTAACGAATCCATGCTGCGTCTGCTTGATCAAACCATTATTTTCTAGGTGCCTCACTATTTCTTCTTTGATGACAGATTCTAGCATTTTTCCAACCATAGATGTTAAACTAACAGCCTATAATTCCCTGCCTTTTGTCTGCTACCTTTTTTAAACAACTGAGTATCATGAGCCATTTTCCAATCTTCCGGCACTTTCCCGGAGTCCCGCGAATTTTGATAAATAATTACTAAGGCATCCATTATCACCTCTGCCATTTCTTTCAGGACCCTGGGATGCATTCCATCCGGTCCTGGGGACTTGTCCACCTTCAGTCCCATTAGTCTATCAAGCACTACCTCTCTAGTGATAGTAATTGCATTCAGGCCCTCAACTCCTCATCCTTCTATCTTTAATATCCGGCAAACTATTCGTGTCCTCCTCCGTGAAGACCGAGGCAAAAAACTTATTTAAAGCCTCAGCCATTTCCTCATTGCCCACCGCTAAATCCCCCCTCTCGTCCTCCAAGGGTCCAACAGTCACTCTAGCCAGCCTCCTCTTCTTTATATATTTGTAAAAACTTTTACTGTCATTTTTTATATTTAGTGCCAGTTTAGCTTCATACTCTATCTTTCCTTTCTTTATCACCTACTTAGTCATTCTTTGTTGATTTTTAAATCTTTCCCAATCGTCTAATCGCCCACTATTTTTAGCCACTCTGAACACATCAGCTTTTAATTTAATACTCTCCTTTATTTCCTTCGATAACCACGGCTGGTTATCCCTTCTCCTACAGTCCTTCTTGACCATTGGAATATATTTCTGCTGAGTACCGAAAAAGATCTCCTTAAAAATCCTCCACTGTTCTTCAGCCGTCCTACCAGCCGATCTGCACCCCCAATCTACATTCGCCAATTTTGCTCTCATCCTATCATGCTCCCCTCTGTTCAAACAGAGGACACAGGTTCAGGATCCTACTTTCTCATCCTCCAACTGCATCAGAAAGATCCACACAAGTTTAATCATTTTCTACAGAAGCATTCAGAATATATTGTGATAGTCTTTCATAATGGGGGAGAGGCTTTCTGATTCCAAAGATGTATGCAGAAACTTTTCTATCATAAGGTACCAATCCCACCAAGAATAACAGGAATCTTGGAATGTATGAAACATATGTTTCTCTGTTCTATCTGTCTTCACCAGATTACACTCTGACTATGCTGTAAGTGTGATGCCAACTGACAGAGATCCAGCTTGTGAATTCATAACATAACATTGCCATGTTTGAAACTGACACAAGTAAATTCTTTTCAGTGTTCAAATTGATAGTCTGTCATGAGGATGGAGCTGCTAAGGTAGATATGGAGCAATCTCAGGAGACCAAGCACATCTTCACTGATATGCATCCTGACAGGTTAATCAGAGTGGTGCGTGAGATCAAAGTCTGCACCAGTCACTGGACTTGCCCTTGGGCAACTGACCATCCCCAAGAGTTCTGCTACTAAATGACAGCATGAAATTCATTCTTATGAATGGTAGATCATCCCTTTCTTATGCTAGAGGATATTATCATGAATCAGAAGTGCAAGTTTGTCAATTTACAATATCTTGAATGTCTTGCAATTCATCCCGGAATGGGAGGATCTTTAATGATTCCACTGAATCTGCAGATTAAGAGATACAAAAGGTTGTAATTCTCGGATAAGTCAACCTTGGTATCGACAACTGCAAATTGATGGGATCTTGTACTGTAACATTGTTGCTCTTTTATATGTTTACGAAGAGCTTTGTTTCTGAGGGGCTGGAAAAATTGAATTTGTAAACCATGGCCTGCAGCTTAAAAGAAGAAAAGCGTGCACAGTCTCTCAATTGGGAAAACTCCCCAATTCTCTCAAACAAATACCCAGATCTGCCAGTGTACTTCATCTCATGGGATCAGCCATTTGCTGGACTGCTCAAACTTGAGCTGGGAGAAATGAGCTCCAGATGTAACATAGGACTGAACAAAAACCGAAAGGAGGTTGTTTTTAAAAAAATAACACTGCGGTACATTTTGGTCACTTCAATATCCTGTTTACCTACGCAAGTCCAGTGATTCAAAATTTGAGGTGAATATTAAGTTTCTGAACTCCATTCAGGGACTAAATGTTGCTTAATGTCGCAATCATTTTTATGAATCACTTTTAGATAAACATGAACTAATATTATATGTCAGATTGAGTATTGAGCTTTTAGCTCTATGAGCAATAAATGTCAAAAGTAAGCAAATGGTATAGGGGAAAAGAATGGAGCATTTAAATTGATTTTGTTTTGGACAAATTTATTTGCTTTAAACTACAAATATAGGTAAGTTTGCCCAGGAATCTTTGTGGTGAAACACTGGGCTCTGTTTCTCTTAGATATTTAAGCATGTTTCCTCACAAATGGATTTTGGTGCATTGAAGGCAAGTTTTTGCAATACCAGTCCTAAGACATTACAGTTGTAGAGATGGATATTATTTCTCTGTAATTTGTACAGTATTCAATACAATGCCACTATATATCTACTGAGTGAAAACAGCCATTTTTTAAGGGCTTGCACTTTTTTCATTATTCCTAAAGAAAAGTAAATATTTTTTCTATTTAGGTGACAAATGGAGATAGGACACCTGTGATTATCCAGAGAGCCATGTCCAAGCACAACCTTGAACCAGAACTGATGGATGATTATCAGCTCGTACAGATCATCTCAAAAGATGAAGGTGAGAGATGGGAATTGTATCTCAATTTATGATAAGTAGCCACCTTTTGGCAGCAGATTGGTGTTTTCTTTATGTTTCACCAAAAAGCTTGGAAAAACCATATTCCTATTATTGAATAGATCCAGTTTCACTCAGCTGGATCCAACTTGGAGAAACAAAAATAGTGCTTGAAAAACTCAGCAGGTCTGGCAGCATCTGTAGAGAGAGAAAAATGAGTTAAAGTGATACAGACTTGATGTTGACTCTTTTTCTTTCTCCACAGATTCTGCCGAACTTGCTGAGTTTTTTCCAGCATTTTGTGTTTCTATTTCAGACTTACGGCATCTGCAGTATTTTGCTTTCTATCCAACTTGGAGGAATTTGACTTTACATTCCTCAATAAGTAACAATTGCCTGGACCTAATGAAAGCAACGAATATCAACCAATTCTCTGAAAGCAATATTGTGTTGAAGGATGCACAGCTGGAGTTGGTTGCAAATAGTCGACATTATTCTGGTTTATTCATTCTAATTCAAGCTTTGTATTCTGTGGGGGGAGAAAAGATGCAAGAATCATTATTTTGAAACTGAAAGCCTTTTTACCTGCCTTTTCTTGGCCCTCTGGCAATTTAGCAATGAAACAAGAAAATTGAATGGGGTTTCTTCTAGTTTTCTACTGAGCCAATCAGCACTATCAAAATGCATGTGTAAATAACCTTATACATTTCCTTTGCTTTTCAGAGCTTGTGATTCCAGACACTGCCAATGTGTTTTCTGCTCTGGACCCTTCTGGGAAATTTTACTTTATTCTGAGAAACCGGTACTCCTGCAGATAACAGGTTAAGCTACAAATCCAGTCATGCTTGACACTACCCAAATCAGCGCATAGACTAAGCAAGGTTACTCTGTAAGGAGTGCCACTTTTCACACAGCTATACCTGTCGAAGCTTAAACAAAACACCACTTAGTACTGAAAAACCCTGCAATATATGTGAATAAATTACCTGACAGTATTTTACTTAAATTATTGGACACTATGGATAGCATTGTCCAAACACTTGAACGCATGCTTGTCTGCTTTTGAAACATTTTGTACATCAGCCCTTTTGAAAGAAGACTGTCAGATTGGATCCTGTCACCAGAGTCTGTTGGAGAGCTACAGACTTGATGAAGATCATATGCTTGTTGGAATTGGTGGAAGAGGAAAATGTTTTTGTTATATATGAATTGTGTGACTATTTGCAAATGAGCTGGCCTGGGGTTCCTCCACAATCACTTTGTAACCAGTGAACCAACTGCCATCTAGTTAATTGGCCGAATGATGACTACTTCAATGAAAGTAGTTGGATTGGCCCTTGAGCTCTTCAGCACACGTTTCCTGCCTTCCCTCTTTATTTTTCCAGCAGCTTATCCACCTTCTGGAATATACAGCATCAACTTGCCTTCAACGAAGACAACTGCAAGAAATTATGGAATAGTTTATTATTAATGAGACTCCAGGATGGTAGTCTGCCTCCCTGGTGCCAGGGTATTAGAACATAGAACATAGAACATTACAGCGCAGTAAATGTTAAATGCCCTCGGCCCTCGATGTTGTGCCAACCAGAGGAGGGGCTAAAAGAGGTGGGGGAGTAGCAATATTAGTTAGGGAGCATATTACAGCGGTGCAGAGGGTGGACAATTTAGAGGGGTCATGTAATGAGTCACTGCGGGTGGAGCTCAGAAACAGGAAGGGTGCAATCACTATGCTGGGGGTATACTACAGGCCACCCAACAGCCCACGGGAAGTGGAGGAACGGATATGCAAGGAGATTCTGGATAGGTGCAGAAGAAAATAGGATTGTTGTAGTGGGAGACTTTAATTTCCCTGATACAGACTGGAAAGTGCTTAGGGCTGAGGGTCTGGATGGGGAGAAATTTGTAAAATGCACACAGGGAAGTTCTTTGGAACAATATGTAGATAGCCCAACTAGAGAGGGGGCTATACTGGATCTAGTACTGGGAAATGAGCCCGGTCAGGTCAGTAGGGGAACATGTGGCAAATAGTGACCACGATTCTGTTGACTTCAGGAAAGTAATGGACAAGGATGAGTGTTATCCTTTGGGGTAGGGTGCTAAACTGGGGAAAGGTTAACTATAGCTGGATAAGGCAGGAATTAGTGGCCGTTGATTGGGAGAGGCTGTTCAAGGGTAAGTCCACGTCGGGCATGTGGGAGTCTTTTAAGGAACAGTTGATAAGGGTGCAGAACAGGCACGCGCCTATAAAAAGGAAGGATAGGAAAGGTAGGATTCGAGAGCCGTGGATAACCAGGGAAATTGAGGATCTGATCAAAAGGAAAAGAGAGGCGTATGTTAGGTCCAGGCAACTGAAAACAGACAGAGCGCTGAAGGAATACAGAGAAAGTAGGAAAGAACTCAAACGGGAAGTTAGAAGGGCAAAAAGAGGTCACAAAATGTTCTTGGCAGACAGGATAAAGGAGAATCCCAAGGTATTTTATTCATACGGTAGGAACAAAAGGGTTGTCAGAGAAGGGCCTGTTTCCTGTGCTGTACTGTTCTTTGTTCTTTGTTTGTACTACCAATGATATTGCACTTGTTTTGAATTGATGTTCAGCTTTATACTAGATTTATACTGAATTATTATTTTGTGTATATGTAATTGTAAATGTAAACCTTTTTGGGAAAAAATCTTTAAAAGCTGCAGAAGGGACCAGATCACCTGAGATATGAATACTTGTTTCTTTTTGTCCCTCATTTATCTTGTATTCAATTACTTAGAACTGCCATTATTTTGTGGGCTAGCCTACAATACTAAAAGAATAAGCAATATCCTTTCTGTGTGAATCTACAGACCTTAGTAGTCAGAGCATAAATTAGACACTAATTCATTGACCGCTTCATTTTTATGTAATCACTTCTCAGGTATAGGACAGCACTGACTATATATGTTCACTCATTAGATTTACCCCAAAAAAAACCCTTGAAAGTAGCAACAAATGCCAAGAATGTCTTAACAGTCTTTGGGTTTCTATCAAATTCAGATTTGCACATGTATAAATTAACCACCAGAAAAGGCAAGTGCTGAAGCACTTTAACATTTCAAGCGTCTTCCACACATGATGCTCCAGTATCCTTCCCCCAACATGAATTGACGTGCCTATGAGTTGTGGTGAGGGGGGGCTTTAGGGAACTCACCACTTAATTTTTGGAGGTCCATGTATTTTTCTTGTTGCCTCCCATCAATCACTTGCTGCCCTGAAATAGGATTCACTAATCAGGCACAATTACACAAGACCACTTGTCACTAAAAAGGTTCAACATCTGTGCCAGCAACAGGTATTAGAGGAAATCATCTGCATTATTTGTATATTTTTCTAAGTGCACACTTAAATATTTTCTGTATTCCTCACATAATTTGTTTTAAATAAAATGTTTCTAAAATTTCAAAACCTTCATGCTTCTTTCTTTTGAAATGGAAGGCAGGACCTGATAAGACCAGATATGTTATGTATCTACTTCAGTTGAGAGTTTACCTTAATGTGAACCATGCCATCTGGCATTATGGACAGTCCTATTCTAGAAACCAAGGGCAATGACTGATAACTGCAGTGTTCTCATGTTTTTGCAACAGCCGATCATGATCCAGTGGTCGATTGAAAAGCAAAATGGCTAACCTTCTGCATTAATCATGTACAAGTTGTGGTGTGAACACTGAATGGCCAGCTTCGGCATTTCCCATTTTTCTAATATCTTGCCCCATCCCGTGCTGAAATCTTTAACTTTTTGATTTGTTGTTGCCTTTGGTATATTCTCAATCTCTCCTTCCCAGCTCCATCTTTTTATCACTGCTAGGTAGTTCAGATTTAAAGTGGGTTGCCATGTGTAGGGGAAAAATCACAAAGATGGCTATCTGGCACATAAAGTTACTTGGGGAGAGAGACATTAAGCAAGCACTGACTTTTAGCGGACTATCCATAGCAGTTAGTTAGCATTGCTGCCTCACAGTACCAGGGTCCTGGGTTCGACTCCTGGCTTGGGTCACTGTGTGGAACGTGCACGTTCTCATTGTGTCTGTGCAGGTTTCTTCTGGATGCTCTGGTTTCCTCCCACGGCCTGAAAGACATGCTGGTTAGGTGGATTGGATATGTCATACTCTCCATTAGTACAGTTGAACAGGTGCCGGAGTATGGTGACGAGGGGATCTTTACTGCAGTGTTAATGTAAACTTACTTATGACACAAAGAACTAAACATACTGTGGGCAGCATAGTAGCACAGTGGTTAGCACTGCTGCTTCACAACTCCAGGGACCTGGGTTCGATTCCTGGCTTGGGACGGTGTCTGTGTGGAGTTTGCACATTCTCCTCGTGTCTGAACTCATAGGGGACAGGCACTGTGAGATGTTAGTGGACAGGGGAGCATCCATATCTGTCACCGACCTACCCTTACCGACTACAAATAAAATGATTTACCTAACCGTGATAGGAGGAAACACATCCACCTACCTAAGCGAGACCACGTTAGTAAAGATAAATAATCTGTATACACCAATGAGGCTTTATGTGTGCAAAAATAACATGGATATAATAATGGGAAATGATATGATGAAAGAATAAGATTTTGATAGACTGTGGAAAGGGAGAATTAATCTGGCCAAGACAAGATGGTCGTAAAACTAGAATAGGGAAACTCACAAGTCACCTCAACCATTAAGGTGACCAGCCACTGCCAGAAATCGGGAATTAGAGACAGGAGGGTTTGGAGCCATCTGTGCTTCCGTCCTCGGGGTATGGGCTAAAACAAAGTTAAATACCGGTTTTACTAAAAAGTGCCCAATAAAGGGGCTGGGACTGGAACAAAAGCCACATCGACAATACCCAATAAAACCAGAGAAAGCTGTAGTGGAGGTAGTTAAAGGGTTAGTGGAAGGGAAGATTCTGAGAGAAACCACAAGCACCACTAACTCCCCAACATGGCCAGTGAGCAAGCCTGACGGAAGCTATAGGCTCACGATAGATTACACCAGACTCAAAGTCACACCCAAGTTGCACCCTGTTGTAGCAAGTCCTTCGACAATCCTGAATGGACTGTCACAGGAGCACAAAATATTGGACATAGCCAACGGATTCTGGTCCTTACCGTTGGATCCCGAATCTCAAGACAAATTTGCCTTTACCACAGGGATTCCACAACAGCCCTGTTATATTCCATTGTGTAATAAGTGACATCCTGAACAGTGTAGAACTGCCAGAGGGTAGTACGGTCCTACAATATGTAGACAACATCCTAATGGCCTTGCAGTCCAAGTCAGGGCATCAAGCAGCCTTATATTTAGTACTGAATGAATTAAAAACCACAGAGTTAAAAGTGAGCCCCAAAAAAGGCACAAATCAGGAAAACACAGGTCCTATACTGAGGACGCTTTATATCCCAAGAACTTAAAGAAATGCCAACGGACTGAAAGAAGGTGATAAAACAAATGCCATGACCCGTCGCCATGAGAGGCGTCAGAAAGGTGCAAGGATTATTCAACTAGAGCCGGAGTTTCATCCCAGGGTTTGCAAAATTAGCAGAACCCATACAAAGACTAGTCAAAGGGGGAAAACCAGCTTTAGATCCCTTAAAATGGGAATCCAAGTAGGAAGAGGCTTACGACAAACTAAAAACAGAACTGATATCAGCCCCTGGACTAGGATTACCAGATTCTAATAAGGACTTCCACATCCATTGTAGTAATAAGGGAGGGTTCTATTCTGCAGTGGTAACACAGGACCACGGCGACAGAAAGAGACCCATAGGCTATTACTCCACCGCAGAAGGGCCGGTAGTCACCAGACTACCAAGGTGCATAGCCTCCTTGGATTGCGCTGTCTGGGCCGTAAAGGTTAGCGAGCCAGTAATCATGACAGGGAACATAATCCTTCACACCAAACACATTTTCGTGGAAATATTGAACACAGGAAAACTAAGGTCAGTCTCAAACATGAGAAGGACTCAAGTGGGAAGCTGTCTTCCTACCTCCAAGAAAGTCCGTGATAATAATAAGGGATACAGGGAAAAACCCAGGAGAAGGGATTTTAGATGTAGGAGAGCCACACAATTCTGAGGGTATAGATAGGGACAAAGGAGAGGGTAGGATAAAGGGTATACCCTAAATAACAGCTGAGGAGACTCTTTTTGGAGATGGGTCACGCAACTATGTGGAAGGCTCACCCCAGACAGGGGGGGGCAGTAGTAAATGACAAATTAGACACAGTAAGGTCAGGAAGGATTGACAGAGGTCTATCCATGCAAGTGGCAGAACTAGTGGCACTCACACAGGCACGAGAGTTATCTGAAGGTAAAACGGTGAACACCTATACAGATAGTTGCTATGCATTCAGAGTCATACATGACTATATGACAGCAAGGGGAAGAAGAAGGTTCATAACCACGGGAGGAACCCCTATTAAGCACCAGCAAAGAATTGAATCATTATTGAGAGATAGCGAGAAACCTAGAGAAGCTGCAGTAATCAAAATTAAAGCGCACCAGGAAGAGATAACCTGGACTAGTTAAATTTCAAAGGGAACCAAGCCGCAGACAGAGCGGCACAGTTAGCCTTAGGACAGGAGACAATTGGCAAGCTGCCAATAGCAACGATAGAACAGACCGGACAAAATAGATATTCGGGACTTACATGAGGACACCTCAAAAGAGGAAGAAGAGAGATGGGAAGCACAGGGAGCAATCAAAGGGACTGATAACATTTGGACATGGGAAGATAAGGAAATAGCACCAGAGTGATTACAAAACACACAATTAAAACTACACCATGGACTACTCTCACATGTGGGTAGAGAGGCCATGATAACTAGTATAGGAAAGGAATGGTGGTGGAAAGGAATGGGAAGAGATATAGCCCAACACTGTCACCGATGCGTGATGTGCGTGCAACACAACCCTGGTAGACCCATAAAAATTAAAATGGGACACCAGCCAAGGCCAAAGGGACCCTGGGAACATCTGCAAATAGATTTTACAGGACCACTACCACAATCCCATGGCAAAACTTATTGTCTGGTTATTATAGGCAAGTTCACCAGGTCGGTAGAAATGTTCCCTACCACAAATTGTACTGTTTCCACAGTGGCTAGGATATTGGCAGAAGAGGTAATCCCTAGATGGGGAGACCCCCTACAAATCGATTCGGATGAAGGGATGCACTTCACTGGAAAGATGGTAAAAACAGTATGCCAATCAATGAGGATAAAACAAAAATTTCACATCCCTTACCACCCACAGAGTTCTGGAATGGTGGAACGTATAAATAGAACGCTTAAGAATGCACTAGCTATAGCCATACAAACATTGGGAAAAATGTGGACAGAGGTATTGCCCACTATACTAATAAGATTAAGAGCTACCACAAACCAGACAACCGGATTAACCCCTTTTGAACTAATGACAGGGCGGGCGATGCAATTACCGGAAGGCATCATAACGGGTGGCACTGATGTAGGTCCATTTAAAGATAAAATCAGGAGATATGTTTTGGAACTAAGCACCCAACTCAAAGGGATGTGCAAATTGGGAAAGGACAATCAAGAACAAAGAGACGCAGAGAGAGAGCTTGAAATGCTCCCTGACGTTCCAACAGCAGGAAGTCACGTCCTAGTAAAAACATTGCCTGACAAACCAGGGTTTGCACTAAAATGGAATGGGCCATATGAAATTATAATTAGTGGAGACACCTGTGCCTGTATAGACATAAGAAGGAAAGGTATATAGAAACATTGGACACAGCTGAAATTACACAAAGAAATGCATGAATGAATGAACGAGTGAACTAACAGAACTGCTTTCCTCAACACAGGCAAAGACTGCAAACAAGAACAACTGGCACATGCAAGTCAGTAGATAATATAACTTTTGGAGATTATATAAATTATAGCTTTAGGTTTGATATCTGATCATTGTGAATATGTACGTAATCTCATATGTAACTGTACTACTTAGCATTGTCACGACTGTAAATTTGATTGGATTGGAGGATAATCTATTTTACAAAGCTCATGTACATTTACACAGGAATTGAACTGTATGTTACCCCTCCCAGAGGGGCATAATTGGTAGAGGCCCTATTTGTAGCAACACCTGGATGGACCTCTCATGACTTATATACTGTAGATCCATCAGATGCACCCTGTAAGGGACAAATTGGCAAAGATAAAAGACAGGAGATGTGTGGAACTTGCAAATCCCACAGACCCTATGTGCAGGGCGTTACAACAGAAGGGAGGAAAAGCTTGTTCAGATACTGCAAGCTATCCGCATTGTTGTACAGGGCAGGGATGAGGATGTGCCTATGTCTTTGTCCCCAAGAATGATTCCTGCGTGCAGACGCAGTGTGTCCGTCAACACTTTTGGGTTAATAATGGACAGTTTATTTGCACTTGTGATAAACAGAAATGTCCGAATATAACCACGGGAAAACAGCTCATTTGTGGACAGTGCAATGGAACTCACGTAAGCTCAGCCAAATGGGCATGCCCATTTGATACTTAACAGGTGGTGGGATCAAACGGGGAGTCAGGTAAACCAAGCAACTGGCAATATGAACAAATTCATAATCAAGACACTAGATGTTACTGAGTTAAGAAGGGATATGTGTTCCTCTTCAATGGTACTTACACGACAGAAACACCAAACCTCCCAAACAGTTTTGCAGTAGCAACAATAGGACCACTGACGGTTCCATGCCCTCAAAAGGGGCATATACGGAGAAGAATAGTAACTCAGGCTATCAGCAAGGGACTCTATGCTGATTGGGAAGACTCGGGCACAACGCGATCCTCACTAGGATATAGGTTCCCTGGAGCCCTATCTCTGGGAGGGGCAGCAGGAATGATTAGTGCAAAGAATATGAAATATATTGTTTGTGAACGAACAGACCTGGGAACAGCACTTCAAAAGCACTAGAGGCTGTTAACCAAGAAATGGCTGAACTGAGATTCAATGCACAACAGACATGATATGCAGTGGACTACCAGTTAACACAACAAGGGGTGTGTGTACAATTATAGGCAATAAATGCATAACCCATGTCACAGTCGAGTCTCATAACATTACACAAGTCATCAATAACATCAGAGAACAACTTGATAGCTTCAGACAGGGACCCAAGAAAGGAAGTAACTGGCTGGAATGGCTAGTGGGGGATGGGGGGGTGAGCGGGGGGGGAGGGTTCCTGGGAATCTTATTTATTACATGGATTGGTCATACTCATTTTAATTGTAATTGTCTGTTGTCTAATTGTTGGATGCCTAAAAGTCTGCTGCAAGGTTATAGAATCATAGAGGTTTACAGCATGGAACCAGACTCTTCGGCCCAACTTGTCCATGCTGCCCTAGTCTGGGGTCTAGTGGTCTAGTCTGGCTTCCTCATATAAATTGCGGTTCTGGCTCAGCACCCTAACATACTCTATTTGCCAAATGGTTGCCCACTCAATTCACCTATCTGCATCCCTTTTGTATTCTTCTTACATCCGCTTCACATCTTACTTCCCACCTGTCTCTGTTTCATCAGCAAATTTAGAAACTACACCTTTGGTTCCTTCATCCAAGTCATTTATACATATTGAAAAAAACAACTGAAGCACCAGCACTGAACCATGTGTCACACCACTTGTTACATTTTACCAAACACAAAAAGACCCATTCATACCACCCTCTGTTTCAAATTAACTAGTCAATCATCTATACATGAGTCCTAGATTGCCGCTACACCATGAGCTTTTGTTACTCACAATAACTTTGCAACGCGGCACCTTAACAAATGCCCTCTAAAAATCCAAGTACAATACATCCACCAGTTCCTCTTTATCCACTGCAAGTCATTTGCTCAATGAACTTCAAGTTGGTTCAATATGACTTCCCTTTCAAAAACCATATGGAGTCTGCCTGAATTTTTCCAAGTGTCTTCAATAACAGTAATATTAATATTAGTTTCTAACAACTTTGCCTAAATGGTTAAACAAACTGACTCATTTTTTCCCTGCTTTCAGTCTCCCTTCCTTTTTGAATAAAGGAGTTACATTAACTATTTTCCAATCAAATGGAACTTTCCTCAGAATCTAAAGAATTTGGGAAAATTAAATGCGAATCACAAAAGGAATGGAGGCAATGGAAAACGGAATGGAAAATGGAAAATGGAAAACGGCTAATGTTACGCCGTTGTTTAAGAAGGGTGCCAGGCAAAAGGCGGGGAATTATAGGCCGGTTAGTTTAACGTCTGTGGCAGGTAAAATGTTAGAATCCGTCATTAAGGAGGAAATTGCGAGGCATCTTGAAGGGAATTGCTTGATAGAGCAGACGCAGCACGGTTTCATTAAAGGGAAGTCGTGTCTGACAAATTTACTGGAGTTCTAGGAGGATGTGTCTAGGGCAGTGGATAGAGGAGAGCCGGTGGATGTGGTCTTTCTGGATTTTCAGAAGGCGTTTGACAAAGTACCTCACAAGAGGTTATTGCAGAAGGTCGGGGGACATGGAGTTGGGGGTAGGGTGTTAGCGTGGATAGAGGATTGGTTGTCAAATAGGAGGCAGAGAGTGGGGGTCAACGGGTGCTATTCGGATTGGCGGATGGTGACTAGTGGAGTGCCCCACGGGTCGGTGCTCGGTGCTGGCGAATGGGCCAGGAAATGGCAAATGGAATTTAATGTTGGCAAGTGTGAGGTGGTCCACTTTGGTAGGAAGAATGGTAGGAAGGACTATTACTTACGTGGCGAAAAACTGCAGCAGGCGACGGTGCAGAGGGACCTCGGGGTCCTTGTGCATGAGTCGCAAAAACCCAGCTTGCAGGTGCAGCGGGTGGTCAGGAAGGCAAATGGGATGCTGGCCTTCATCGCGAGGGGGATTGAATATAAAAGTAGGGAGATCTTGCTGCAGCTTTATAGGGCATTGGTGAGGCCGCAGCTGGAGTACTGTGTGCAGTTTTGGGCGCCGCACCTGCACAAAGATATTTTGGCCTTGGAGGGAGTGCAGAGGAGGTTTACTAGGCTGATACCGGAGTTGAGGAAGTTGAGCTATGAGGAGAGGCTGAATAAACTAGGCTTGTACTCGTTAGAGTTTAGAAGAATGAGGGGAGATCTCATTGAGACGTATAAGATGATGAATGGGATGGATGGGATAGAGGTGGAGAGACTCTTCCTGCTCAAAAAAGACAGTAGGACTAGGGGGCACAGCCTCAAGATAAAGGTGGGGCGCGGTTTAGAACGGAGTTGAGGAGGAACTTCTTCACTCAAAGGGTGGTGAATCTCTGGAATTCTCTGCCCGTTGAAGTGGTGGAGGCTGCCTCGCTAAATATTTTTAAGACGCGGGTTGATGGGTTTTTGATAAGAGAGGGGATTAAGGGTTATGGGGAGAGGGCGGGAAAGTGGAACTGAGCCACGACAGATCAGCCATGATCTTATTGAATGGCGGGGCAGGCTCAAAGGGCTAGATGGCCTACTCCTGCTCCTATTTCTTACGTTCTTATGTTCAAACTACTGCAGATGTTGGAATCTGAAACAAAAACAGAAAATGCTGGAAAATCTCAGCCGGTTTGATAGCACCTGTAGAGAGAGAATGGAGTGAATGTTTGGAGTCCGGAAGATCTTTTGTCAGCTCCGGATTCAAAACATTGGCTCCATTCTCTCTTCACAGATGCTGGCAGGCCTTTTCTAGCATTTGCTATTTTTATCACAAAAGAAGTGGCTAAGGATGTAGTTTAAAACTCTAGGATGAAGTTCATCAGGGCCTAGGGACTTGTCATTCCTTGACTTCAAATATTTAGTCAGTACCACCTGCCTAGTGATTGTAATTTTCTTGCGTTCTTCCCCCACTTCCTTTCATTTCAAGCTGATTTACAGCTTTTTCTGGGATGTTACTTGTATTTGCTCATGAAGACTGATGCAAAATACCTGCTCAGTTCATCTACCATCTCCTTATTTTCCATAATTAATTTCTCAGGCTCACTTTCTACAGAATCAGCATTCACTTTAACTCTTTTCATTTTAAAATAGCTATAGAAACTCTTGTTGTCTTTATATTTATATTTCTTGCTAGTTTTCCATCTTTTTTTAATATATGGTAACGAGAACTGTGCCAGGAGCTAGTGTATCCATCGAGGAAGAACCCATGATGAAGATCCCCGAAGACATCAGAAGAAATGAAGAAGGAAAGAAGAAAATTGACTTCTACATGTGAAGATGCAGCTGTTGGTCTAGGGATTATTAAAAATAATAATAATCCGGACCAGAAAAGGGGATTGTAGTGGGAAAAATCACAAAGATGGCTATCTGGCACATAAAAAAGTTACCTGGGAGAGAGACATTAAGCAGGCACTGACTTTTAGTGCAGACAGCTACTTGAAACTAAAAACATGCAGGACAGACAGTTATTTAATGTTAAACATGCAGGAATCAGATACTGCAGGAAGCTAGTAGAGAGCTTCAGGCACTTCTAAGATCAGGACAAACCTAGAACAATAAGGAGATTAGCCATAAATGGGAATGGGGTTACATAAATGCAGGAAAACCAATTCCTGTATGTATAGACCGAACTAAGTCATTGATAGTTACTGATAGAGGAAATGTATCCATTCTATGAACAACGCAATATTAAATGCCAATGTCTGTATATGTCTGGCTGTAATGATGTGTTAAACTATCACTCCTGCTCAACTATAATGATGTGTTAAATGGCTAGTGTTCAGACTATCCATAGTGGCACAGTGGTTAGCACTACTGCCTCACAGCACCAGGGCCCTGGGTTCGATTCCTGGTTTGGGTCACTGTCTGTGTGGAATGTGCATGTTCTTCCTGTGTCTGAGTGGGTTTCCTCTGGATGCTCTGGTTTCTTCTACAGCCTGAAAGACATGCTGGTGAGGTGGATTGGCCATGGCAAATTTTCCCTTAATGCAGCTGAACAGGTGCCGGAGTATGGTAACGAGGGGATTTTCAATGCAGTGTTCATGTAAGCCTAGTTATGACACAAATAACTAAACAACATATTGTGGGTGGCACGGTAGCACAGTGGTTAGCGCTGCTGCTTCACAGCTCCAGGGACCTGGGTTCAATTCCCGGCTTGGGTCACTATCTGTGTGGAGTTTGCACATTCTCCTTGTGTCTGCATGGGTTTCCCCTGGGTGCTCTGGTTTCCTCCCACAGTCCAAAGATGTGCGGGTTAGGTTGATTGGCCATGCTAAATTGCCCCTTAGTATCCTGAGATGCGTAGGTTGGAGGGATTAGTGGGTAAAATATGTAGGGATATGGGGATAGGGCCTGGGTGGGATTGTGGTCGGTGCAGACTTGATGGGCCAAATGGCCTTTTTCTGTACTGTCGGGTTTCTATGATTTCTATTGAGAGAAGGTAGCTGCCCAGTACTGCGGAGTGCCAGTGCCTTTTCTCCACGAAGCTTTGTTAAATAAAACTGTATTGTTGCACCCCAAGTCTGACTCCGAAGTGGTCATTTCCCTCAACACCATGATTCAAATCTTTAAGGTCTACTTGATAGTTTATTTTAAGTTTGAAGCAATCTTTCCACTCAAGAAATCCATATGCATGACCTTTTTCCAAATGTTGGAAAGAAAGTGTTCAGAAACTTGCGTAATTAGTAACTAAGTGGATCGGTTGATATTGCTGAGTGTTTACTTGGACTTGTGTGGAAGGAGTTTATCTACATACTAGGTCAGATAGCAAGCTCTGCAATCAATACAGACTGAAAGGGAAGACAATACAGCATGTCTTAATTGAAAAATTCTAAGTGGAGGATGCTGTGCTAATCATCTGTGTGCAGACTCAGCTAGAAATATGTATGGGTTGTTTTCCATGTCTATAATCTGTTCTCCATTGTTGTGAGCCATACAAAGTGCTGAGAACACTGGGCTAAAAACCAACAGCAAGCCCAAGGAAATGATGCTTCTGGGTCAGAATGTTATATCTCAATGATATTAAATAACACTTTGCTGGAAGTTGAGTAAATTCTTCTACGTTGTGTCCATGATAGACAGTCTACCTTGATGTAGAATTTGACTTGCATTGGAGAAAAACAGATGTAACCTTTGGCTGACTCAGGAAATGTGCATGAAATAACATCAATCTGAC
The DNA here is from genome assembly GCF_965287045.1 of Carcharhinus amblyrhynchos. NCBI lineage: Eukaryota > Metazoa > Chordata > Chondrichthyes > Carcharhiniformes > Carcharhinidae > Carcharhinus > Carcharhinus amblyrhynchos. The sequence goes on from NC_137332.1 coordinate 73,282,534, forward strand.
TTGAAACCTGGGAGCTGGTTTGAAGCCTGTATTCTCTGGATCTTGTACATGAGTGAAAAGTGGACAACTTGGCAGTTATCATGAAAGGGATCCCAATAACTTCCATCTTTGCTATTTGTGGCAAATTTTAGGCAACTCATGGAAAGATAAAATGACAAATGCAGAAGGACAAATCTCCCATCAGGCAGTGGTGACTTTGGCTTGGGTACATTTAAGGGATGGAAGACGGTTGGGTGCCCGTGCAAGGTATCCAAAATCAGAAAACCAGTAGGACACACAAAGCAAATCTGAAGTTTGATTTTTTTTACATCTGGACAACACTAAATGACAGGAAAATGCTGGCATCATCTATGCCTCAGTGTGCACCACCATGATGAGCAGTGGCTTGGCAACTGCTGTCAAAACCAAAAGCAACCCACATGACATGATCACTTTGTATGTGACACTTGTGGTTGAACCTGTCTGCCAAGGTTTGGTCACTTTAAGCCATTCTATTCCCAAGGAATTTGATTAGCTGTGTTTCCATTTTACATTGCTATTGACAGCTTTCCATCTATGTGATGTTGTATTCTCCACCTTCGCATTTTCAGTCATTAATTTGTATCTCATTGGACCAAAGCAGGGCAGAAAGAGGCCATTCAACCATCAAGTCTGCACCGACTCTCTCTTACCCAGGCCCGATTCCCATATACTGTGGCTAATCCATCTTTGGACTGTGGGAGGAAACTGGAGCACCCAGAGGAAACCCACACAGACCATGCAAACTCCACCAGTCACCCAAGGCCAGAATTGAATCTGGTGCTGCGAGGCAGCAGTGCTAACCACTATGCCATCATACTGCCCAAGTCTCAGCTTTACATTTCTTGTGTGCTTTTGGTCTAGATTTCTCTGCATTTACAATGTGAAGCAGTCATGGTGAGAAAAATTTGTAATTGTTTTCAGATGTTTTGTGAATTAATTGTTTTAAAAATCATTTGAAAGGAACCTTGAAGCATTTGTATCAATTGTACAGGGATTGATTTTAATATTTGGATACAAAGTACTGGTCCCTTGATCTGGAAATAGTGCCAACAGGAATAAAGTTAAAAGAGGCAGGTCATGTGGCAGACCACATAACAAACGAAAGGGAATAGCTGGAGGAAACAGACCTGCATATCTGCTATTCCATGTATAATTTGTACCGACTGATTTGTCTGCTAATTAGTTAAATTTGCATTGATTCTGATTTTTATTAAAAGTTAGAGTAAAATCGCGCTTGATAAGTTATTTTCATTTGGGGTTGTTTGGTAAATTTGGTTTATTTGCTTTAAGGATCCCCACAGGTACCATAACAGAAACTTTTCACATGCTGTAATAATGAATTTCTGTGGTGGGGTTCCTGCCATGGTGTGTGGTCGTACCGACAGTTCAAGGAATTGATTTTACGTTTTGTGAGAAGGAACAAAATTTTATTATTGGTTTATTTTACTTCACGACATCACCAAGATAACTTTTGTTGGATTGTGAGGTTTCAGAACCAATCGCATGATTTGATGGTAACGTCATTAGAATGTGCATTCAGGCTGCTGCTTAACTTTCAATTTTGTATTCTGATGTGTTAGTTGAATCTGAATGTACAAATCAAGTCTGTCTTACAACATGATAACGAATTGATTGCTTTCAGAGCTATAAGCAGATGTGGCAGCCTATTTGCATACAGGATTCTACCATATGGTAAAGCAATTTTTAATGGTGTTGGTTGATGGAGCTCTTTGTTGATGGTGAAATGTTACCCAGTATCGTATTCTCTGCCATTTTCCACCTAGAGGCATGACATCTCTTTGTATCTACTTGTCTTAACCAAAAGGCAGCACTTCCAATGATGGAGTACTCCCACAAGGGTCATCTGGAATACTTTAGGACTATCTCAGTCCGCCCACATTACAACTGAGACAACGATCTTACCATCAGTGGCAATCTGAATAAAGATGCTCTGACATACGCACAGCAGTCATCAATATTGAGTTTCAATACCTGGACCGGTAGACGGGCGCCGCAACAACTCGGTGACTAGCACTGCTAGCTGTGCAGATACATGGATTTGGGCCTGTGTCTGTGGGAGTTTGCGCATTCTCCCTGTGGTTGCGTGGGTTTCCTCCGGGCGCTCCGGTTTCCTCCCACACCCCAAAGGTGTGCTCTTAGGCTGATTGGTCTTACCAAATTGACACTATTCTCCCCTGAATCTGGCTAAGTTAGGAGTTCCATTCGTAGACATGCAGGGTAGAATAGGTGTAGGGTGATGCGGCGGCGCAGGCTCGTTGGGCCGAAGGGCCTGTTTCCCGTGCTGGGTTGTTCTTTGTTCTTTGTTCAAAACATAAATAGGGAGGAAATAAAGGGAGACGGACCAAGTGAGGGAAGAAGGTTTTTTAGTTAGGACATCAATCGGCACAGGTTTGGAAGGCCGGAGGGCCTATTTCTGTGCTGTACCTTTCTTTGTTCTTTGTATAAGTGGCAGACACCTTGAGATGAACTGGGGCATTCATCAAGTGAGTCTATCACAATACGTCCATGGCCAATGCTATCTTTTGTGCTTTCTAATTAATTTCTGCTTATTACTGAATGTCTCAGCATCTGTGTAGCCCGAAACAATATTTTGTGCAAAGTATAAAGTATTCAGAAAAGTTAGCAGTACGATTCAGCTTGATGTAACTTCCACGTGATGCTTGAACATAATTTAGGGGATCGGTTAAACCCTTGAACTTGATGTTTTAATCTATTATATTTTCAAAGAAGCTAGTGATTGATATCCATAAGTTTAAATTTTACTCTTGAAAGAAACCTGACCAGCCTATTCCTACCTATTCAAAAATGGCTAGCTCTGAGGTGATTGAATTCTTTTATTTGAACATGTCCAGGACAAGGCAAGGTGAAAGGTCACAACCTGAATCAGTGAGTGTTTTTTTCTCTCCACAGCTGCTGCTGCCTGATCTGCTGAGTATTTCCAGCATTTTCTGTTTTTGTCTGATTTCCAGCATCTGCAGTTTTTTTGTGTATTGTTGAATCTGTGTTCAAGTGTATTAACGATGAACAATGTACACAACAACTTGTTCTGCAGTGGAACTTGGTGATTGCAAGTTAAAGTACAGTATATTTCTCAAGTATTAATATTGTCCAATCTACTGTGTTGGAATTTGGTCTTCTAGAAATTATTTTAAATTTTGACAAATAGAAGTTCACAAATAGAATGAAGTATCGAGCCAATTATGTTGAAATTTGAAGTTCTTCTTTAGAACTGTTATATTGAACTAACAAAAGCATTAACTCTGTTTCTGTCTTCCTGGATGCTTCCAGACCGTTGAGTATTCCTCGTATTTGCTTTTTTTAAGTTCAGGTTTACCAAAATCTGCAGTGTATTGTTTTAATTGCAATTGATGTGTTGACATGCAAAAGATTTGAGGACTTTGAATGAAAATTGGAAATGCCCTTTCTCTGAAATCATGGTGATTGAGTGGCTTGGAAAACATCTGTCTTTCAACAGCAGGCCATTCATTACCTCACCCTCCAACCAGTTTCTGCCCACGTGTGATAGACTGTGTCACTTGAGAACACTTGTTTTTAGTGTGGAAAGTCATCTGAGGGAGTGCCAAAGAAGAAGAATTATTGAAATGGCCATTCTCTTGGATATCACGCCCTTAATATTTTAAAATGCATGCAATTGCAATGAGGGTGACCCATTCATAAGGTGGTGAATTGGCCTGAAGTGTTTAGGTGCAGTGAAACAATGAAAAATTAAAGACCAGAAACAGCCTGAAAAAAGATTAAATACAATTGTTCATTTTACAGAATGGTGGCTAAAACAGCCGGAGCAGAGAACAACACAAATATTAAGTACTGAAATATAAATTAGTCACACTGCATCCTATGGCAGTTTCCACGTGGTGTGCATCTGTCCAATCCACGATTGCTTGTCACGAAGTATACTGCATGGTAAAGACTAATATTCCACTCAGCAGTGTGTTCTGATAAATTTCCTGTCCTGGATGGCCTCCTGAAGTTCTTCACCTGCTTGAGCTTTATAAAGTGGTCATGTGAAGATTGTTGTGTTGTTAGCAGGCTTGTGAACCAGAAAATCCAACTCTCTGGCTTTGAACTAACTTTGGGAGTTCAGAAGTGTTTTGAGTGCTGAACAGTCTGTTGCAAATTAATCATGTGTTTGAGAATCCAGGCAGCGCAAAAGTAAACCAGAATCATCTTGACGCCTTTAGGCCATTTCTAGATACTTGCCGTTGAATGTTAGTCTGTTCCTTATGTTCATCATGTGGAAAGTCTGTGGTGACCAATGAAATGTTTGTCAATTCAGGAAACAGTTGCAACTAAGGAATGGGTATTGTATGAATTCAGTGTAAAGTTTCCGCTATGTTGTCATGTTGCCTTAATTTCTGAACTCCAAAATTGTGACCTTTCAACTTCCCCCAACAGCCATACAATGCAGCCTCTGGCTGAACTCTGGAATAATCACATTGTTTCACAGGAATGAGTGCCAGGTTAAGACATCCCAAAGTCACCCCACATCAGACCCTCGGAAGCACATGAAAGGGCCATGTGCTAACTCTGCACTACAGTGCCTTGAAAATGAATTAATGGAAAGAGGTGAAGCAAATGTAAATGCAAGCCAGTTGAGAAATTAAGGCTTACTTTTTTAATCCAATAAAAATCTAGAATTAAAGATATAATTACCAAAAAAACTATAGACAATTGTCATTTAAAAAAAATCTAGTTCAGTAATGCATTAGCAAAAAAAAATCTGCCATCCTTACCTGGTCTGGCCTACATGTGACTCCAGACCCACAACAGTATGGTTGACACTTAAATGTCTCTGAAATATCCTAACAAGCCACTCCATTCAAGGACAATTAGGGATGGGCAATAAATGCTGGCCCAAACGCCACTTTCCTTTTACCTCTTATTCAATCTTGATGCATGTGAAAAGGAAAAGATGAACTAGGACAAATGTGGAGCCATTACAACTAGAAACAAGAGACTTCATAATGGAGAAAAGGGAAATGGCGGAGGAACTAAATGTTGTGTCTGGTTTCACGCAAGAAGATAGTGAAAAATATTGATTCTTGCATGCTACACAGCTAAAATATATTGTTCATAAGAACATAAGAAATAGGAGCAGGAGTAGGCCAACTAGCCCTTCCAGCCTGCCCCGCCATTCAATAAGATCATGGCTGATCTGTCGTGGCTCAGTTCCACATTCCCGCCCTCTCCCCATAACCCTTAATCCCCTCTCTTATCAAAAACCCATCAACCCGCGTCTTAAAAATATTTAGCGAGGTAGCCTCCACCACTTCAACGGGCAGAGAATTCCAGAGATTCACCACCCTTTGAGTGAAGAAGTTCCTCCTCAACTCCGTTCTAAACCACCCCCCCTTTATCTTGAGGCTGTGCCCCCTAGTCCTACTATCCTTTCTGAGCGGGAAGAGTCTCTCCACCTCTATCCTATCCATCCCATTCATCATCTTATACGTCTCAATGAGATCTCCCCTCATTCTTCTAAACTCTAACGAGTACAAGCCTAATTTATTCAGCCTCTCCTCATAGCTCAACCCCCTCAACTCCGGTATCAGCCTAGTAAACCTCCTCTGCACTCCCTCCAAGGCCAAAATATCCTTGCGTAAGTACGGCGCCCAAAACTGCACACAGTACTCCAGCTGCGGCCTCACCAATGCCCTATACAGCCGCAGCAAGACCTCCCTACTTTTATATTCAATCCCCCTCGCGATGAAGGCCAGCATCCCATTTGCCTTCCTGACCACCTGCTGCACCTGCAAGCTGGGTTTTTGCGACTCATGCACAAGGACCCCGAGGTCCCTCTGCACCGTCGCCTGCTGCAGTTTTTCTCCACGTAAGTAATAATCCTTCCTACCATTATTCTACCAAAGTGGACAACCTCGCACTTGCCAACATTAAATTCCATTTGCCATTTCCTGGCCCATTCGCCCAGCCTATCTAGATCCTTCTGTAGACTCTCACCACCCTCCGCACAATTTGCCTTTCCACCAATTTTGTTGTCATCAGCAAATTTCGACACCCTACACTCGGTTCCCTCCTCCAGATCATCTATATAAATGGTAAATAGCTGAGGCCCCAGCACCGACCCCTGGGGCACTCCACTAGTCACCATCCGCCAATCCGAATAGCACCCATTGACCCCCACTCTCTGCCTCCTATTTGACAACCAGTCCTCTATCCACGCTAACACCCTACCCCCAACTCCATGCCCCCTGACCTTCTGCAAGAACCTCTTGTGAGGTACCTTGTCAAACGCCTTCTGAAAATCAAGAAAGACCACATCCACCGGCTCTCCTCTATCCACCGCCCTAGACACATCCTCATAGAACTCCAGTAAATTTGTCAGACACGACTTCCCTTTAACGAAACCGTGCTGCGTCTGCTCTATCAAGCAGTTCCCCTCAAGATGCCTCGCTATTTCCTCCTTGATGACGGCTTCTAACATTTTACCTACAACAGACGTTAAACTAACAGGCCTATAATTCCCCGCCTTTTGCCTGGCACCCTTCTTAAACAACGGCGTAACATTAGCCGTTTTCCAATCTTCCGGCACTTCCCCGGAATCCAGCGACGTCTGGAAAATAACCACCAAGGCATCCACTATCACCTCCGCCATTTCTTTCAGGACCCTCGGATGCATTCCATCCGGTCCTGGGGACTTGTCCACAATCAGTCCCTCCAGTCTGTCGAGCACCACCTCTCTAGTAACAGTAATGTCATCGAGACCTTCCAGTCCTACCACCTTTCCATCTCTAACATCCGGCAAATTATTCACATCCTCCTCCGTGAAGACCGAAACAAAAAAGTTATTCAAGACCTCAGCCATTTCCCCATCCCCTACCACTAAGTCCCCCTTCTCATCCTCTAAGGGACCAACGTTCACCCTAGCCAGCCTCTTCCTTTTCATATATTTATAAAAACTCTTGCTATCCTTTTTTATATTAAGCGCTAGCCCAGCTTCATAGTTTCTCCTACCCTTCTTTATCAACTTCTTTGTCAATCTTTGTTGACATTTAAACCTCTCCCAATCCTCTTCTCGCCCACTACTCTTAGCTACTCTAAACGCCTCCGCTTTTAATTTAACACTTTCCTTCACCTCCTTCGTTATCATAGTGTACATTGGGGAGAAGGAAAGGAGAGGATGTAGGATATGGTGTTGAAGTAACAGGCAGGGGTGAAGAGAAAGATCAGCTTAATATGATGGGTCCATGCAAAAGTCTGATGACAGCAGAGAAGATGCACTTGAGTTGGGTAATATATGTTTTCAGGCTTTTGTATCTTTTCCCTTACAGAAGAAGGTAGAAGAGTATATTTCCAGGGTGTATGGGGTCCTTAATTATGCTGGCTGCTTTTCTAAAGCAGCGGGAAGTGTAGGTGGATTCAATGGATGGGAAGCTGGTTTGCATGATGGCCTGGGCTACGTTCCCAACTCTTTGTAGTTTTTAGTGGTCTTGATCAGAGCAGGAGCTATACCACACTGATACACCTGGAAAAGATGCTTTCTATGGTGCATCTGTAAAAATTGACGTGCTGAATATCCTCGACCTTCTGAGAAAGTAGAGGCGTTGGTGGACTGAAATCGAAAAACTTGAAATTCTTGACCATTTCCACTTCGTCCCCATTGATGTAGACAGGGGTGTGTCCTCCACTCTGCTTCCTGAAGTCAAGAACTATCTTGTTTTTACTGACATTTGAGGGACAGATTATTGTCATAGCACTATTCCACCAGATTCTCTGTCTCCTTCCTGTATCCTCCTCAAAGTTTGGGATCTGACCCACTGTGGTGATGTCATCAGCAAACTTGAAAATGGAGTTGGAGTGAAATTTGGCCACACAGTCATAGGAATATAGCAAAGGGCTGAGGACACAGCCTTGTGGGCAACAGCATTGAGAATGATTATGGAGGGGGTGTTATTGCCTATCCTTACTGATTGTGGTCTGTGGGTTAAGAAATGGAGGATCCAGTCTGAGGAAGGAGCTGAGCCCTAGGTCACAAAGTTTGAAGATGAGTTTTGCTGAGATGGTGTTGACCGCTGAGCTATAAGTCTCCTTGTTGTCCAGGTGTTCTAGGATCGAGTGCAGGGCCAGGAAAATGGCATCTGTTGTGTATCTGTTGCAGTGATAGTCAATTGTAGTGGATCCAGTCAATCTGGGAGGCCAGAGTTGGTGTGCCATAGCTAACCTTTTGAAGCACTCGATCATGGTGTCAGAACCACCAGGTGGTAGTCATTAAGGCACGCTGCCTGCTTTTTCTTTGGTACCGAGATGATAATCATCATTTTGAAGCAGATAGGGACTTCAGCCAATGTAAGAAGTAGTTAAAGATATCTGCAAATACCGCCACCAGCTAGTCCATGCAAGATCTAAATGCTCCTCCATGTGCCCCATCTGGGCCAGTCGCTTTTGGTGGGTTAACATTCGAACCTGGTGTCTGTGATGGTGACTTTGGATGCCAGTTTGATCTGGGCAGAATTAAGTCTCATGAAAATCAAATACATCACATCCACTGGTTCTCAATCTAAGCTACAGGTAACATCCTCAGAAAAAAACCTCCCAATGGGTTTGTCACAATACCCTTTCAGAACATGGACATGTTGACTCTGTGATAAAGGATGTGATGATTAGATATTTAGAAAGTAAAGATACAACTGAACAAAGTCAACATGTCCATGTTAAACAAGGACGTAATCTGTGACAAACCCATTGGGAGTTTTTTTGAGGATGTTACCTATAGCTTAGATAAAGGAGAACCAGTGGATATGGTGTATTTGGATTTTTATGAAACTTTTAACAAGATCCCACCCAGGGGGTTTGTAACAAAATTAGAGCATGTAGAACTCGGGGAAATATATTTGTATGGATTAAGATTTAGTTAACAGACAGAAAACAGAGTGGGAGTAAACAGATCATTCTCAGGATGAAAGGCTATTACCAGTGGGGTACCTCCAGGATCAGTATCAGGGCCACAACTGTTCACAATCTACATAAATGATTTGAATGTGGGAACTAAATGTCATATTTCCAAGTTTGCTGATAATACAAAACTAAATGAGAATGTGAAGAGGATTCAAAGAGGCTTCAAGTGAAAGATGGGATCAGAATATTGAATTCAATGATCAGCCATGATCAAAATTAATTGAAGTTGAAGGGCCAAATGGTCTTCTCCTGCTTCTAGTTATGTCCAAAGGGACCAGGGTGAGCATAAGCCATTAAAAGCTAGCATGCTGGTATAACAATAAGGAAGGTACATTGGCCTTTATCATCAAGGGATTTGAGTATAAAAATAAATATCTTGCTGCTGTTGTAAAGCATCTTAGTGAGACCGTACTTGGAGTACGATATGCAGTTTTTTGGCCTCCAGACGGAATACAATGGATGTTTATCAGACTAATTCCTCGGGTAGCAGGAATGTTTTCGGAAGAGAGATTCAGGAAACTGTGCCTGTATTCTCTAAAGCAGGGTTTCCTGAACTGTGTTCCACACTTGTATATAAAATTCGAAAAAATGTAATGAAATTGCTTGTCCAATCAGAGTCTGGCTGATGGAAAAAGCAGCCTCTGATTCGATGACCGAGAAACAACACACAACTCAAATTCCCAGATAAGAGTGAATGCAGACTGTGGAGTGTCAGGGAAATGGCATGGCTTGGCTGCAGAGTGGGAGTTAGAAAAATTTAAAGAGAATTAAACTTTTTTTCATTCTAACACTAGTTGCTGGTAAATTTTTGATATACAAATTGCAGGTGGAAATTTGAAAACCCTTCAGGCCTAAGAAAGGTAAAAACAAAGTCCCTTTGTGGGACTAGCAGAAGATTAATTTCAGGTGGTTAGTAAACCAGTTCAGATTGTATTTCTTTTTAAACAGGGGAAGAACAGACTATAGAAACAAGCTTGCCAGTGCTTTTGCAGGGAGTGCCATTTTGCTCTGAGCTTGGGTGTGAATGTGGGGGTGTGAGTATTTCTGTGTTATGCTTTTCTTTTATTATGCCCCAGGTTAGTGGAAGCAGTTGCAGGCCAAGGAAGGAGGACTGAACACATCTGTGTGATCACAGATAAGTGACTAGGAGGTGAGTCTTTCTCCAGACTTTGGAAGAGAAGATTGATAGGGAAGCAGAAATTGCAGAAAGTCAAGATTAGTGGTATAAGTTAAACAAATTTTAATTCTAAATTAAATAAATTCTAATACAATGAAATAAGGATGCAGAGTCAGGTGATGTGTTGTAGTGCAACACATAGGAGCTGGTGGACCCCATTGTGATTCACGGTGACCATGTCTGCAGCAAATGTCAGTTGCTTGAGGAACGTTGTCTGAGTTACTGAGCAGGAGTCTGAGCTACAGACATTGTGACACATCAGGGAGGGGGAGAGGAACCTGGATGCTGAGTTTCAGGTGGCAGTCAGTGCCCCCTCCCCCCACTGCCTGCCTGCCTGCCCTGCTTAGATTAACAACCTTAAATTCTGTCAGTTGTCAGAGATGAGATGGTGTGATTGTGAGTGAGGCAGGTGGAGGGGTCAAAAAGGCAGAGCACTGCAAGAGCCTTGCTCCTTATCAATGTGCAACAGCTTTGAGATTCTTGCTTCCTTTGTGGACAAAATGAGCAAACTTACCATCTTCAGCTTGAAGATAAGGTCAGGCTTGTGGCCTTGCTGAAAAAAAACATCTGAAACTCTCCTGTTTTCATCCTTGTTTGGGACTTAAAAGTTTGTGGTAAGATTGCCCCACAGTCTTTGAAAAATGGAGCAGGCAGTCACAAAAAAGTCAATTTGTTGGGGGGTAGGGGGCTCTGCACAAAAATGAGTTTGAATATCACTGTGCTTGTGGTAAGAGTGATCTTGCTATCTCATTGACAAAGCAAGTTTCAGCTTCATTAGCTGAAGGCTCAATTTTGAAAGGAATTTGCTTTACATTTGAAGAATTTTGACACCTTTTGATTGCTTGTGAGTTTGTAAAAGTGCCAGTTTCTAATGGCTTTGCATTAGTGATGTGATTATTTAATCCTCGCAAATTGGCTTAGTGGTATGCCCAATCTAGTCCAGTGCATGAGTTTCAAAGTAGCCAAAGAGTTTGAACTAAGTTCTGGCTGTAAGTATTCCAACATTGTCAATTAACTGGAACCACTTCCTGGCCTGCATTCATAGGAGGAGAACTTTTGGCAATTTATAAAGCAATGGAAATTGAAATGAGATTACCAATGGAGGAATGCATTTTATTAAATATTTAAATATGTGATGTTAGGCTATATTTATTCATTTTTTAAATACAAGGATTCTAAAATCTGGCTGTTGATTTAGTACCAAAATTGACAAACAAGCTCTATTATAAAGCCACTGGAAGTCTTAGACCTCGAGGCTAGCTACAGATGTATTTAAAGGAATAGTCAGAATGTCACTACAAGGGCTTCCACAAAAGAGTTGTTCTCTGCTTTGTGTCTAAGCATAAGTAATGTCACATAAGGTGTACTATAGTGACTGTAGCATTTTTACCATGCCATAGGCTATATTCAGTTAACTTGGATCAGGGGGTTGTGGGTTCAAGTCCCATTGTCAAGATTCATGCATATAGTTGACGCTAACACTTTAATGCCATATTATTGCAATTCTGTTTATACAATATGTCGATGTATTGATGTCCTCAATGTTGAAATTATAAAAATGCTTATTCCCAACATCATTAAATTTTAAGTTGAGGACATAATATTGGCTGGAGGATTCCACTGTCACCCTAGAAAACTACTAAAGGCAGAGTACTTCCCCTGTTAAACCCCACAATCATATTTAAAATATCTGAATGTGCTGCACACTATGAAATACCCTTTGCCATGTTGTAAAGGATCTATAGTGTTCACTTCAACTTGAGCAACCTGTCAAGATGTTGAAATTAGAAAATGTTAAGCAATGTTTCACATGGATTTGATTCAAATTAACACTGCAGCAAAAGGTACATGTTGCTAATCTATGCCTAATCCAAGGATCACTGGATGTATTCTGAGTTTTATTTGTTGACTTACAATTGTTCAATGATGATATGTAAATAAGGGGAAATAGGCAGGATAGACAAGAACAAGAGCACCCAGGAGTAAAGTGAAATTGGCTGAACAACCAGATGAAGAGAAATATCTTTGCATATTTGCTTTGTTCTGAAATTCACTGCCTGAAGCACTGGTGGAAGCAGATTCAGTAGTAACTCTCGAAGGTAATTGGAGGATATAAAATTACAGGGCTATGGGAAAGAGTATTGGAATGGGATAAATTGGAACAACTCTTCAAAGGACGGACATAGCCACAATAGGTTGAGCGAGCCCCATTTGTGTTGTCTCAATTAGAAATATATACAGCAAGTGAAGACAAATTTACCTAAAATGTGGTTAATAATTGTTGGTACTTAAATTTGTATGAAAGCTCTCAATCCAAAAGTTGAGATTTTTTTCTACAAGTACAGTAAGGGCGATAGGATGTGCACCATTGTTTTCTCGGCTGCTGTGATCATTATTATTTTCACTGGCAAATATACCCAGAGTTTCCCCTGATAGAGAAGTCTTGTTAGTAAAGCCTCAAGGTCTGTCAGGCCATGTTGCTGAATTTGATGTAATGGATTGCAGCACACTCGCACAGTTACAGCCAACAATTCAGTGGGATTGGCAGGAGGGAACACAGCTATGTCATAACCTTGAAAATAGTTGACTGAAAGAAAGATAAAGAAAATTGTATTTAACGAATACCTTTCACCTCCTTGGGATGTTCCACAGCATTTTACAGCGAATTAATTACCTGCAAAATGCAATAATCACTGCTATCAAGTGGCAAGAGCTTTGGATGGTTTGCACCAAGGCCTCAATGTGATAGGGTGGAATATGTAGGGTGGAATTGCTTGAGGGAAACATTACTGGCTAAATAAATTTCTTGTGAACTGGGAGAGTCGAGTCAGAATACAGAGTTTCAATTTCTGCTGATATAAAGAACGGTCACGAACATTTCATAATGCCACTGTTACACTCCTAAATGATAGTTTGGAGTTGTATGGACAGTGGGAGTCTCAGGCCATATCCTGTGAATGCTTCTTTAAAGACCCAGTCACAATCCAAGCTACAGGGGTTAAATATATCTCATATTCAAAAGAATCTAGACAAGGTAAGAAACAGCTAAGAAATTGGGAGACAGATTTTGTTATGGATAAATGTAGACTTTTTAAAAAATATATGATATATACTCCTGAAATGTGAACATCATTGGCAGTTCTGGCACTTATTGCTCTGAATTAGGTACAATTGATCAATTATTTCACAGGGCAGTTAAGACTTTGAAATGGGCTTTGAGTTGCATAGAGACCTGACTAAGGGCAATAAATTATTTCCCAAAAGGAATGACAGGGATTCAGACCTTTTGATGATAAGCTCAATAAGGCAAGTAGCATATTACCATTGTGCAACAGTAATGTGCATTCTCACTAATGACTGTGCCAGGATCCTATGACAATCGTCTGCAGCTTGGCAGGATGAGATGAGCTGGATTGACAACTTCCTTTTTGTTTTTGAAAGCTTAAGCAATTTGCCACTTCCCCTTGGCACTGCACTGGCAAAGATACCCGGTGACCATAAAGGAGTGGAATTGGAATACACCAGCAGTAAAGAAACAAGTCTTTGATGAATCAGCAGCCAGTTATTCATGTGCCTGCTGTCTATTCTAATGACATTGAAAGATGGAAACTCAAGTCTAAGTTGCAGTAACAGAGACTTTATTCACAAGTATGCTTGGGAGACACAACCTGCTCCTGCAGGGTGTCTTGTATTACACAGCCTTTGTATATTTATATATTTTAGTTATCACATGTGCATGATAAAATCCCAACAAGCAGCATTATACTGGTTGCAGCTGTAATTTAACTAACTGAAGGCTGAAGTCAGTGCTCCTTATCATACTTTTGCTTAACCATTCTGTGAGTCATTACATTTTTGATTGTTACTTTCCCACACCAGGTTGCTGAGAAAGGCCTTGAATAATTTATTTTAAAACTGTTGATGCTCATGACTAATAGATCTGAAATAGTCAAATGTAACGTTTAATGTCCAATTGTTTCGACTACCCCACTCCACATTCCGAACAGTTCAAACGCTTCTTTGCAAACTCGGTTCTTACTCTGCTATTGCTTTTATTGGTTTGGAATTGTAAATCTTAGCGATATTTTCCAAGTCAATGGAAAATAGAAACAAAGTGGTGAAACATCTGATTCGCTGGGATCAGTTTCATCCCCAAAGCCTGAGAATTCCCTGGGCAGCTATAAGCCAGAAGAACAGTGATTACTGTTTCTTTCTAGCAGAGGGCAAAAGCTAGGGTAATGTTGTGTTATCATCACATGTAGTATACACCCTCCTTTTCACCCCATGTCAGATTTTTGCAAGATTTCTTTACTGAGCAGCATTGATTGTCCTGTTAAACTTGCACCAGTGCAAATGTTGCAAACACACTCATGAAGAGGGTTGACCAAAAGGATGATATGTCTCTTGATGTCACATGTCTTTGTTTCAGTGCTGCTGAAATTAGGAAATTACATTGAACCATTCAGGCTTCTGATCAAAATGATCACAGGAATTTATTGTTGAAAATAGCAGTTGTGACTGTCTTGTTCTGGGAATCTTCTCGGCAGCCTTGATTGCACTCCATGCCGGAAGTGTCTGATACAGCAGCCTGCTTAAATCGAAAGCAGGATGCTCTCTGGCAGTTTCTATTGCTTTTGGCAACCCACTTAAAATCACTGTCAGTAAGAGGAAACCTGTCCTTCAACAAGAACTTCCTTGTCATTGAATATTCTGAGCAATGCCATTTCACAAAGTAGTGTCCAGCCTTGTATATAAATCTCAAACTTACATTTGAAAGAAATCCATTCTAAGTTGATCAAGGCATTGATTGGTGCCTAAAGCTCATTTAGCCCAGCTGCTGTTTGCCCAGTCGCTCCAGCTGTCTGCCGGTTTTCACTTCCGTGGAACCCCTTAAATTCATGCCCCCTCCCCCAGCAAATGACATCTGCCACTGGAGGCACAAGCAGGTTATTTCTAAATTGGAAATTATTGGGAGAGACAAAGTGCTGCTCAGTCTGTTTTTTATTGTTGAGGGGGAACGAAGGTGGGAATTCAGTTTCGACTCTAGTGCTCAGTTTACTTGGGTCAGCTGATCCAAGCAAGTTCCTTGCTTGTATTGCTGGCACAAAGTTGGTGGGGAAGAGGGAAGACTGGGAACTAACTTACTGTAAAACCACCTGATTTTAATCTTTGATTTAAACAGAATGAAAGCCAGGCATTTTCTATATTGGGCAGTCAATACATTCTGTCAGGCTAATGACAATTGGCACATTGCTAATTCTTAATATAGGAGTGGACATCAGAGGTACTGTTGGTAGGGGAATTGCATTTCTGGCCTTTGACATTACAAACTCCCCAGTATTAATAATAATTGGTCTTCACACAGGAATATAAGATTTCAGAAAGCACAAAAGGGAAGCACTGACACTGGGATTTGTAGAGGAAACTGAAACAGCCTATGTTCACTTTCCAATCTATGATATTAACTTCACATTGGCAATGTGTTTTGAAAGAATAATTTTGCTAAAGTTAGTATTTCCGGACATAGAAATTGACAAAAGTACCTGTTTGTTTTTGGAAATCTTGTGTGCAAAAATCACTTGAGGAATCCAGCTGATAATTTTGATGGAACTCCAAACCGAGCTGTTAACCTGATAGGGCTCTCGATGCTTGGCTCTCATCCTGTAGAAATTAAGGGGATTAAACTCAGGTGGCTTTTCAATGAGTGTAATTTTTTTACAAATAATGATGTTTTAAGTATTTTCAAATAAACGAATGTTCTGTATCTTGTATGAAAATTGCATTAACAGCTCCTGAAACCCCTCAATAGTAGCATAATGCAACCCTTATGCCAAAATGGCTCTCTGCCTCTATGCTTTTACCATGGTCAGTTAACACCAGACTTAAATAGCCACTGTTCATGCAGTTGTGACTTGACATACTCTAATGGTTATGTCTGCAGGGTGCAGTGTATATCTCCCTCCCTCCCTCAATATGGTGAGCTTGGTCATTGTTCGTATGAATCTTCTGAAGTGAGCTTGTGTGGTTGGGGTACAGTGGCTAACTGTAGGTGGCCTAACTAAAACTCTGCTATTGAATACTTCAGGAAATCATTTTCATTGCCTTGGACACCTCCCAATCTTTGACTGGATTGGATGCTAGTTTTTTTAACTCAAGGCACACCATTATGTTTTCCATTACAACTGTATTCAGTATTATCAAACTTCATCATCTGATATTGTTACAGTTTGGAACATAGAAACTTTTTCATTTATATTTGTTCATGGTATGTGTGTGTGCTGGCTGGGTCAACATTTATTGCCCATCCCTAACTGACAATGAACTATGGTTTTCTCAGTCATTTTGGAGGGCATTTAATAGTCAATTACATTGCTGTGGCTCTGCAATCGCTTGGAGGTCAGACCAGGTATGAACAGCAGTTTTCATTCCCTAAAGGATATTAGTGAGCAAGATAGCTTTTTTTATAATGACAATCAATAATGCTTTCATGGTCATTACTCAACTTTTCATTCCAGGTTTTTGTTGAATTCAAATTTCATCATCTGACATAGTGGGATTTGAACCCATGTCTCCAAGGTAATATCCTGGGTCTCTGGAATGCTAGTCCAGCAACAATATCACATGCCACTGCTAAAGAATCAGGTCATTTAGTCTGCCCCACCATTCACTATGATCTTGACTGATCATTTGTCTTTTTCCCACATTATCCCAATATCCCTTTATATCATTGATATTTAAAAGTGTCAATGTCTGCTTTAAAAATACTCAATGACTGAGATTCCACAGCTCTCTGGGATAGAGAATTTGAAACATTCACAAGATTCTCATTTTGAAATTTGGTCCCCTGGCTCTAGATACGCCAACTAGGATAAACCGCTTGCCTGCATCAACTCTTATCTATCTATCCCTTTAAATGTTGTGAAGGTTTCAATAAAGTTGCATCTCATTCTTTGACACTCTAGAGAATACAGGCCCAATTTCTCTTGAAGACAGTTCCACCATCCTAGGAACAAGTCTGGTGAACTTTTGTTGCACTCCTTTTATGACAATCATAACCTTCCTCAGGCAAGGAAAGCAAAACTGCACACAGTGCTCCAGGTGCGGTCCAACCAAGCTTCTATACAATGGAAGCAAGGTTTAAGAACATAAGAACATAAGAAGTAGGAGCAGGAGTAGGCTATCCAGCCCTTCAAGCCTGCCCTGCCATTCAATAAGATCATGGCTGATCTGAAGTGGCTCAGTTCCACTTTCCCGCTTTCTCCCCGTAACCCTTAATTCCCTTGCCTACCAAAAACCTATCTACCTGTGTCTTAAATATATTTAGTGAGGTAGCCTCCACCACTTCAACGGGCAGAGAATTCCAGAGATTCACCACCCTTTTGAGTGAAGAAGTTCCTCCTCAACTCTGTTCTAAACTGCCCTCCCCCCCCCCACCCTTATCTTGAGGCTGTGCCCTCTAGTCCTGCAGTCCTTTCTGAGCGGGAAGAATCTCTCTACCTCTACCCTATCCATCCCCTTCATTATCTTATACATCTCTATAAGATCCCCCCTCATCCTTCTAAACTCCAACGAGTACAGACCTAGTGTATTTAGTCTCTGTTCATAGTCCAACCCCCTCATCTCTGGTATCAGCCTAGTGAACCTCCTCTGCACTCCCTCCAAGGCCAAAATATCCTTGCCGCAAGAGCAGCGACCAAAACTGTACACAGTACTCCAGTACCAGGTTGGTGGGAGGGGGGGGTGAAACGGGTGCTCAGGTCTGCCTGGGTCCTGAAGAGTTGGGGTGAGGGTGTTAAAGCTAGGGTGTGGCAGATATCAGGGGAAGGTTAGAATCAGGTTTGTGGGGTGGTGGGTATGTCCCTTGTGGTTGGAATAGGGAGATTGCCTTAGGGATGGTATAGAAAGGGTTTGCAAATAACTTGGTGGGGGTAATTAGTCGGGATATAGGAGTCCCGTGCGTGGAGGGGGAATTCTGTGCAGATCTGTGGTCTGGATGTTTAAAATAATTGCATTGAAGTGTTTTTATTTCTTCTAACTCTTGAGTAACTATTGGTGTAAAACTGGCAGACCAATCAGAAGTTAGTGCTTAAAATCACTTTTGTCAGATGGTTCCTAATAAAGGGCAATTGTCTAGGGGAAGTATGCCCTTTGGGGGTATAAGATCCTAACTCGAGAGAGTGCATACCGCCTCCCGTTGCCTTTAAACACCCGGAGAAGTAGGCGAAAATCCTCCACGTTATTTCTTTTTTTCTCTTATTTAATCCCATTACTCATGATAAAACTTTACAACTCCTTATCTCCATTAGTTCTTTTTCAATCTTGAGACTTTTCAAACTAGAATATGATTGTCACTTGAAGTACTTTGTAACTTTTTTCACTCTTGCTAATGTCCCTTGGGTTCAACACAATTTGGCTTTGGAAAAAATTGGATTTTGTTTGACTTAAAGCCTTGCTGAGGGGCAACAGCCCCTTCAAAACAAAAACTAAACTATTTTCTGACTTTTTTAAATTCAAAACTCCAATTATGGGATAATAGTTTCCATTTCTGACTCTATTAAAAGAACTGACAAATAAATCAAAGTCGTGCCGTGGTTTTTGTGGAAGATTTTGATTGGCCGAGTTGTGGAACCAGGAAGATACCGCTGTTGTTTTTGAAACGTGTTTGGCAATACCCACAACTGGCTGTCCGCACACCACGTTTGTCTCATTTAGAAATGCAATTTTTTTTAAGAGTATATGGTTTCATTCAGCCTGTTGTGGTTTGGCTGCATGCGCCTCTTTGGAATCGCTAAGTGAGAAAATGTAGAAGTTAGGGTGCAAATTTAGCTGGCCAGCACTTCTACTTTGCAGCGAAGGAAATTAAATCATCGCGTATCATTTCTGAACTTGTCCAATGGTAAATCCTCAAAGGTCAATGACCGTTAGAAAGGAAAAATGTGAGACTTGGTCATTTTGAAACTTCATGTTCAGTCTTGCTTGAGCTAAAGGCATTTTCTCTCTGATGACATTACTTAATAAACAAGCATCGAAACTGCCCCCTCTAAATTGTACCAAGAACTATTTGTTACAGTCAAACATTGGGATATGTCTTCCCTTGCTGATGGGCAGAAAAAGCTCTGTCTCCACTTTGCTAGAAAATTTATGAAGCCCCCCCCCCCCCATTTGCCACACAATACAAAAGTGAATGTGCGATTAAAATTAAGGAGAAAACACATCATTCTACATTTAGGATATAAGATACAGGGCTATTGGAGGGTGGGGGATGGAGTGGGCGGAGGAATGACACTAAGTCATGCCGCTCGTTTGAAGAGCTGTTCCAGATACGATGGGCTGAATGGCCTCTCTGCATTGTAACAATTTCGTGACTTCACAAATTTCATAATTAAATTCTCAATTATTATCATATTTAAGTCAACCTAAAAGATACTCAATAGAATTTTAACACAACAGTGCAATGGGCTATTCATTTTTTTCTGTAGGAGACGTGAATTTTGCAATGTATTGTAATTTAGGTTCATAGAATTATTACAGAACCGCTATAATAATGCAGAAGGAAGCCTTTCAGTCTAACAAGCATGCCCTGACAACAATCTCACCCAGGCCCTCGTATTTACCCTGCTAATCCCCCTGACGCCAATAGGCAATTTTGCATGGCCAATCGACCTACTGCAAATCTTTGCGTACTTGCATGTTCCTAATTGTGCAATTTTTTTCTGAATGATTGTCTATAACAATGTTATGATTAATTGCTTTACTTGAACTGTCAGCATTGGTTGGCACCTGACTCCATCATGACTGACCCTGTTGATAGCTGCAGGAAAATATTGGAGACACAAACTCAAAAATGCATTGCATTTCATAACTTTGCTTTGGATTGTCATAAATCGATGTAAAATGTTTGTCAAGAGTCAATATTGTACTAATTTCTCACCGTGACATGAAAACAACAGAAAATTGTTTAATATTTATTTTCTTAGCCAGTTTTGAATAATGAGAATTAGATAATGGAAATTATTGCTTTGGCTGGGTGAATCAATCCTTCGTGAAACTTCTGCTGATCGGCTGAAATTGCACTTCCTGAACGTTGTTCCTCCGTTTCTTTTTCTCAAAAATTCTGCGGTCTACTGCTCGTGAAAACCAATTCCTGAGCAAAGCAAAAAGTTTGCATAGGAACCCAATAAACATCAACGTGAATTTACAGAACTGACCCAAAGGGATAAAATGTCCCAGGGTAACTCAGCAACATAATCAAACAATAGTCAACACCAAACCACTTGAGATATTGGAAGATGTAAAATCCAGGGCAAAGGGATATGTTTTCAGGGGCATCTTAGAAGAGGAGACTCTGATAGAAAAATAGAGAAATGAATGGAGGGATTCCAGAGTTTAGGGACCAGGCAACTGACGGAATGGCAACCATTAATGAAGCAGTCAAAGTCAAAGTCAGGGATGTGCAAGAGGCCAGAACCAGGAGTACAGCTGTCTTGGAGGGTTGCGGGGCCGAAGGAGTTTTCAGATCTGGGGAAGGACAAAGACGTGGGGAGATTTGAAAAACGGAGGCATTGCCAGTTGGGGTGTAAATGGAGATCAGAAAGCACAGCAGCAATTGGATTAATTGGCAAGTTAGGATTCAGACATGCAGAGTTTTCAATGAGCTCAACTTTAATTGCGGGGTGGGGTGGGGTGGGGGAGGAAGAGTTGGAAGCAGCCGGAAGAGCTTTGAAATAATCCAGTCGAGAGGTAACAAGGACATGGATGAGGGTTACTGCAGTCGGTAAACTGAGGGTTAGAAGTGGACGACGTTATGGAGTCAGAAGTTGATGTTGGTGACAGAGGGAAAACCGAGTCGAAAGGTCAGCTCAGGGTTGAATGGGGTCAAATAACGAAAGAATTTTCATTCTTACAGATTTTCACATTCTCCGGTACACCAATAAATAGTCTTGAAGCGTAGTCACTGCTGTTAAGGAAAATAATGCAGTAATCAGATTACAAGAAATTGCCGAAATCAGCAATAAGATGAATGACCAGTTAATGTTTTTGATTCAGGGATATTGACTAGGACGTTGGGAGAATTCCCTGCACATTTTTCAAATGCATGCCATGAGCTCTTTTACTTTGATATACAAACGGCCAGATGAAGTTTCAGATTGATAGCTTATCCAAAAGATGACACAAGCAACATTGCGCTCTCTCAAATTCTACACTGAAGTGTCAGCCGAGGTTATACGCTGTAGAATTGGAGCAAGGCTCGAATCCATCAGCTTCTGATTTGGGGGCAGGGATGTTATCACTGAGTGTGATAACTGGTGCTTGGCTGTATCAATTTCACCCTCTGCCAAAGAAAAGAAACACCCCATCACAAGATGAGTTATCATCCAACAGTTAATGTAAGAAACATTGTCTGATCAGAAAACAGAAAGGACAATTTAAGAGCTGAGTTTCACCCGAGATAATCTCCTCTTTCTGAAAACTGAACAGATCCTAAATTCAAGTTTACAGACAGCCTCCTCATGCTATTAGACATGGAGTTAACAGCTGCCTAAATTGAGACAGCACAATGTTGGCTGGTTTATGAAATGGATAATTTAGATTGGGCAGTGTTAATGCTATTGATTCTCAGGCCATAAGGAGAATGGTTTGATCCTGGATAATAAAGGGAGAGAGAAAGAAGTAACATTGGCCATGATGTTACAAAAAAATTCTAAGTGTTGAACGAGTGAGAAAACGGAAGAGTTTCAGGCTTTTTCTGGGTGAGTTTGAAGATGCAAGCTTACGGCACTGTCACTTTTTTGGACAGAAGTGCAATCCACACGAGTGTTGTGTGTGGATGGGGGAAGGTGCCTAAGTTCACTGATTTGTTGATTTCTTTAAACTGTTCCAGTCAGGCCAAAATAAATAGTCATTATGAAGTAAGTTTTTGGCTGCAGAAAGGTATAAAGTCGTTTCAAGATGGGAGGTGCAACAGCTCCAAATTCTACTTTTTCAGCAATATTTAATATTAAAACTTCAAGTTGATGTTAGAGGTCAGTCCAAATGGCTGATTGCAGTTGTCGGCTGACTCCAACATGACATTTGAATAAAGTGCATCAGATGTTTGAAAGAACATTACTCATATTAAAGAAGTTTCATTCATTATATTTAATAGGTGGATCTTGTTTCGAATAAGACACGTAGCTAGAGAGGGTTTGCAGAAACAGTGGTTGCAGATTTTTGTAATGTTCTAGATTTCAATAAAAAAATCTTAAAGGTTGACCAGTTACCCAATGATTATTCAGTGGAAATGGAATGTAATGCACCTTTTTTCTCATTAATGTCATCAAGGAATTTGAGTGTCTCTTGTCTTGGAAGATGGACTGGTCAAATTTACCACTTTGTCCTTCCTGGGATATTTTAATCCTAAATTTCAATCTTTCAGGTCGCTCCTCAATTTTCTCTGCTCCAGAGAAAACAACCCAAGCCTATCCAACCTCTCTTCATAATTTAAATGTTTCATCCCAGGCAGCATCCTGGTGAATCTCCTCTGCACCCCTTCCAGTATGTTCATGTCCTTCCAATAATGTGGTGACCAGAACTGTACACAGTATTCCAGCTGTGGCCTCACCAAATTTCTAAACTACTCTTTCATGATCTCTCTGCCTTTGTAATCTATACCCCAACTGATAAAGGCAAGTATGTCAAATGCCTTTTTCATTGCCCTATAAACCTGCTTTTCCACCTTCAGAGATCTATGGACAAATACACCAAAGTCCCTTTGTTCTTTGGAACTTCCCAGTGTGAGATCTTTCATAGTATGCTTCCTTGTCAAATTACTCCTTCTAAAGTGTATCACCTCACACTTTTCAGGGTTAAATTCCATCTGCTACTTACCTACCCATTTGACCATCTTGCGTATCTCTTCCTGTAACCTAAGACACTCGGCCTCACTGACTACCCGGCCAATTTTGTATCATCAGCAAACTTGCTGATCCTACCCCATACGTGGTCATTGATGTCGTTTATATAAATGACAAACAATAGGAGGGCCAGCATGGATCTCTGTGGTACACCACTGGTCTCCAGTCACTCAAACAGCCATCTGTCACCACCCTCTGTCTCCTACCACTAAATCAATTATGAATCCGCCTTATCAGATCACCCTGGATCCATGTGCATTTGCCTTCTTAATCTGTCTTCCATGTGGGATTTTGTCAAAGGCTTTGCTGAAATCCATGTAAACTATATCAACCACACTATTCTCATCCACATACTTGGTTACATGCTCAAAAAAATTCAATTAAATTTGTTAAGCATAACCTCCCTCTGACAAAACCATGCTGACTATCCCTGATCAAACCTTGCCTCTCCAAATGGAGATAGATTCTCTCCTTCAGAATCTTCTCCAGTAATTTCCCAACCACCAACATGAGACTCATTGGTCGGTAGTTCCCTGGTTTGTTTGCCAAGGAACTACGTTTGCCAGTTACGTTAACTTTTGAAACTAACATGGCAGTTCGTTCTGTATTCTTATGGCAAGTTGCCTTGTTAAACAGCAACGACATTTCAGAAGTAATTAATTGGCTGTAAAGCACTTTGTTTGAGGATGTTGAAGGTACTGTTGAAAAGCAAGTTCTTTGTGTTTTGTCTTTAAGTTATTTCTTCACCATGACCTTTCTCCCTACACAGCTCCTGAGGCCCAAAGTAATTCTACACTGGCGGTAGAGACAGAAACTGAAATCCGTTAAAGGAAATCAGCAAACAATTTGACCACAAATAATTACAACCAGAACCTCAGAACTTTAACTCTGGAAGAGATTATTATTTTTGAACTTGTACCCTTTCTGTTCAATATAGGTGTAACAGCCAAAGAAAATGTCAGGAAGGAGCGTCCCTCACTTAAGGCCTTTTGCTAAGCAACTAAATGCTGCTGTTTGTCCAGTTTGTTTTACGTTTTGCTGAGCTTGCATAACCTTGTGGTGTAACTTGCTCCATTTACACTGACAGCTCTGTATTTTATTTCTCAAATTAGATGGTTGCTTTAAACACTCAGCAAGTTAAGATGTCATTGTGCAGGTCCGTTATGCACTGAATCGAGAGATTCCTTTAGTTCCTCACTGGCATGAATCCATAGCATGAATTTCAGAGCATCAAATGCTGGCAAACAACGGGCACAATCTTACTGGCTCACTGAGTCGGTCGATCGGCGCATGAGCCAGCAAGATTGCAAGCGGAATGAAAATTCTGGTTTGCGTCCAGTTTCTGGCCTCACTCAGTTACTGGCACTGTTTTGCAGGTGGGAATTGGCATTGCGCCCAAAAAAAAAGGCACATAGCCTATTCGCATATTAATAACATGCTTAACCACAGCTGGTTTCTACAAGTGGAGACCAGACATGATGGCCTCACAAGATTATAGTCGATTGAAACGCTGGTAGTTGGTGTCATGGCTGGGTAGTGCCCATGGGGGAGAGCTAGCCTGCCAGTGTGGCACCTGGCACTGTCCACCAAGCATCATTAACAGTGTTCGGGCATTGCAAAGGGGTGGTATCTGAATGGGGGCATTGGGCTGTGCCTGGGAGTTCTACAGGGAGTGAGGCAAGTGGGGAAAGGGGAGCTCTGTGTTTTGGGGAGTGGCGGGGAGGGCTGATCAGCAGAAGTTATGCAAAGGTGGTGATCAGGGGAGTGTAATCAACAGGGGTCTGCGGCAGGGGTAGGTATGCAAGGGGGGGGGGGGGTTGATATGTGTGGGGTGTGGGGGGTGCGGGGTGATAGGCAGGGATGGATATGCAAGGGATTGACGGTAAGGGTGAAGAGACTGGCCACGTGGGTATATGCAGGCTGGGTTGTGGAGGGGGTCATGATGGGGGACTCATTGGGAAGGTCCTAATGCCGGTTACCTGTGATGCCATGGGGAGGGGCTTACACTGCCGCAGATGATGGGATAGCAGAGAAGAGCAAGAAGTTTCCCGGTTCACTGGGAGATTAGGGTGTCTGTACAAAGGTGCTCCAAGCTCCTACTCTAAACTCCAAAATTCCTTATACTCTTTGCAAATTCTTTCTCTTCAAGCATTTATCCAATTTCCTTTTGAAAGTTATGAGTGAATTTGTTTCCATCATCCTTTCAGCTCGTAACTCATTGCATAAATGTCTTTTTCCTGATGTTGCCCCAGGTTCTTTTTGTCAATTATCTTAAATCTGTGACTTCTGGTTATCAACACTTCTCCCAATGGAAACCTCCCCTGCCCACCCACCCCTTATTTATTCTCTCATCCGCCTTTATGAATTTGAACATTTTTATCAAATCTCCCTTTCACGTCATTGCCTGAAGCTGAAAAACTTCAGTTTTTCTCATCTCCATGTCTTTCATCCATCACAACATTCTTCTGAGTGCAACTTTGTTTAAGAAAGGAGGGAGTGAGAAACTTCAGGCCAATTAGTCTGACATCAGTCATCTGGGAAGTGCTGGAATCTATTATTAATGAAGTCTTAACAATACACTTAGAAAATATTAGTATCATCCAACAGTCAACATCGGTTTACGGAAGGGAAATGATATTTGACAAATTTAATTAAGTATTTTTGAGGATGTAACGAGTAGGGATAAAAGGGAATTGGCAGGTGTATTTTACTTGGATTTCCAAGTAGGGTTCAGAAAAGTATCTCACAGAAGATTAATACACGAGGTAATGGTCCGTGGAGTTTGGGATTATGTATTAACATGAATGGAGGATTGGTTAATGGTCAGGAAAAAGAGTATGGATAAAAGGAGCAATTTCAAATTGGAAGGCCATAATGAATGCGGTACCACATAAATCTATGTTGGGGCCTCAGCAATTTAGGTCTAAATTTTTTCATCCCACCTACCATGGGAATTGCCTTGGGTGGAATTGAAAATGTAACCGACTAGCAAAAGATCAATTGACTTTAGATGGGAATTTCTGGTCCTGAGGCAGACATTAATGACTTAGATGAAGACAGTCAGAGTAATGAATCTAATTTGTCAGTACGAGAATTGAACCCACGCTGCTGGTGTCATTCTGCAGCATGAAACGGCTGTCCAGCCAACTGAGCTAAACTGACCATTTATCTTGATACTTAAAAAGAATATTTGCCTAGGAGACCCTACAACAAATGGTCACTGGATTGGGAGGCCAAAGGAATGAGAAGGTTACTCAATGATGAAGGGCTGAATAAATTGTGCCTATACTCTGTTGATCACAAGAATGAGAGCTGAAGCATACAAGATTCGGAACAAACTTGACAGAGACTATACCTAGAGGTCATTTCCCCTGGCGAAGAAATCTAGACTATGGGGCACGAGCCTCAGAATAAGGGGGTAATCGTTCAGGATTGGGATGGGGAGATATTGTAAAGTTTTGGAATTCTCTACCCCAGAGGCTTGTAGATTCTCCATTGTTGAATATAGTTAAGGTTAGGATAGAGAGATTGGCGATCTCTTAAGGAATCGGAGTGTATGGGGGTAGCCTGCAAGAAACTGGAGCTGAGACAGAAGGTCTGTCATAATTGCATTGATGGCTTGTGAGGTGTTATGACCTATTTCAGCTCCTATGTTCTCAAATCTCGGCTGCATTCTGTGTAAGGTCTTTATTTCTTTCATAGAATGTAGTACCTAGAATTTTCCACTATTGTCCAGCTGTAGCCTCATCTGTATTTTATGAAGGTTTAACATGTCTTACTCTTCTAAGCATCCTTTTGCAACAGAAAGGAAGAGGCAACTTGATTGAACACTTTAAGATCCCAAGGGGTGGAGAGAATGACTCCCTAGTTATAGATTCACTGATATCAGAAACAATGTTTAAAAATAAGGGGTCGCTCATTTAAGACAGGTAAGGAGAACTTTTTTCTCTCAAAGGATCATAAGTCTCTGGAACTGTTCCTCCAACGGCAGTGGAGGCAGAGTCTATGAATATTTTTAAGGTAAAGCTAGATAGGTTCTTGATTAACAAGGGGATGAAAGATTATTGACTTTAGACAGGAATGTGGGGTTGAAATTGCAAGCAAAAGAGTCACAAAATTGTTGAATGGTGGAACAGGGTGGAGGGGCTGAATGGCCTATTCCTGCTCCTAATTTGGAAATCTGAACATTTTAAAAATAAATGTTAAAACAATTCACCAGATCTGCTATTATCTGTGAGGAGAGAAAGTTTATACTCTATGCCTCTCTTTATAAAGCCAAAGATCATGTATTGCTTTTTAACAGTTTTCTTGGGTCATTCTGCCATTTTTTAAAGAATTTTATTTCATTTGTAAACTTTTAACTGATATCCCTTGTACCCAAGTCCAGCCATATCATTAATATATATCTACAAAAAGCAGTCGTCCTAACACCGACCTCTGGAGTACACCTCTACGCTGTTTGTGTTCAATACTGCACAAAATATTGTGCCTCCAGCATCCGTCAGAAAAATGAAGTTCCACCTGGTGTGAACACAAGTCTTCTTGTTGTGTGCTGCAGTTTAAGTGCTGGCTTGACGCTGCTGGAGGCAAGGGAATTAATGAGTTGTTGAATGCAAGTAATGGAAAGTGACAGAGAGAGAGAATGGCCTCATTTATATTTCAGTTAAAGATAGGGAATAGGTAGGAGGGCAATGATTGCTCTTGAGTTTATTCATCTGACCGTTGTATGTATTGAATCAGTACAAGAGCAAGAGGAAAATGGATCATGCTGGAATTCCACAGTGTTCAGATAAAAGAAATTGGACTTGATCACACCAATTATTGGGGTGCTACAAATGCTTTGAGAGCTGAGCAATAGCATCCCGTGGGATAAGTCGTGTTGGACTTCATATTGACCTCAGGACATGTGTGGTGAGTAACTGCAGGAAATATGCAGAGCAGGCAGGCCACAATGTTCATCAGTGCGTTTTGAAGCTCAGTGCTCCAGCTAATGTCCTCTCTTAACTTCACACAGCTGAATATGCACTCAGCAGCAGGAAAGATCCCCCATCGGTGCTATTTAAAAAAAACTATCAACTACTCATAGGGTAGTTGCTTATTAATTTCTACTGGTTGTTGCTCCAGCCCTACAAGTGTTGAAGCTCTCAATTTTTGTTGTTTCAAGTCACTGAAGTCAGGTACTAATGAACCTTTTGTTGACTTCAGTGTTCTGCATAAAACCAACTGTTCCCAGACATGGGGGGGGGCGTCTGGAGGACATTCCCTTGGAATACAGCATGAAAGTGAGAGATTAGGCATTGCAGAACTCGCAATGTTGCTAAAGAGGGAAGAAAAAAGTTAAGGATTTTCAGCAGGTGGCCATACCTGAGTGTGCAGGGAGCAATTGTCCCACCTGAATCTCAGTGAGAAACAATGTGGGAGATTACTCTTTTTTTCGTTCATTCGTGGGACATGGGTGTCAATGGCTGGCCAGCATTTATTGCCTCCATTCTGTGGTAGTCTACAATGCTAGTTGCATGTGTGCCATCAAGGCAAACCAAAAGACAGAAACCGGGTATAAATGACTTTACCTGCATGCACGAGTTGTGAGTCAATGTGCACACAATGAGAGCAATGCAGCCATATGACACATAATAGAGCTAACCGTTGGCGTGCTGAAGAGACACTGCCACTATTTTTAAACTTCAACAAATACAACTCACGAGTCAGGGGTGTTATAGAACACTGTCTTCTTGCCCAGCTGTTTGCAGCTGTAACAATACTCAAGGGGCTTAACACCATTCAGGGAAAAGCAGCTTGCTTCAATAGCATATTGGGCATTCACTCCCTGCACTGCAGCAGCTTACTGAAGCTTTGTCTGTAGCAGCTCTCAAACCCACAACATCTACGACAATGATTGATTCGGGTAACAAATGCATAATACCATCATGGTTCAATCAATAGGTTGTATTTTACAAGGGGGTGGGGAGCAGCATGGTGAATGTTTGCCACCCCTGAAGCATGCTGTGGGCAGGCTAAAGTGGTTGAGACTGCCATCCCTCAGTGAGAGGAAGTTTTGCCGTAGGGAGCTGCCAGGCAATCTGACTGGCATCTCCAGAAGTCTCAGCAGCACCAGAGATCCATAGTGGGCACTGCTGGTACTGCAAGTGGAGCATCCGGAGGATGGATGGCTGCTCTAGAGAGGTAAGTTCTGGGCTTTGGGGCAGAGTTTTGGAGGGCAGACGCCACGGAAGGAAGGGCTGTGGAAAGGCTCTGATGCATAGAGGGATCCCTCCAAATGAGGTGTCCCAACTGCCCCCACTCCGCCTTTTTCTCATTTAGGTGTTAAGAACAGCCTACTCAACCCCTATCCACATCATCTGTATTCTGGCATAGCTAATGTGTTATCCAGATCAATAAGTTTACTAAGAAGCTCATCCAACATATTGTTATGTAATTACTATACCACCCCACCTCTGACTCTTCGACTTAGCATTCCTTCCCCAGTCCTAGGCCAAAATCCTGAAGCTCCTTACCTAACATCACTGCTGGCATACCCATACCTCCAGAACTGCAACACTTCAAGAAAGTCAACTAACCAAATGTCCACAGCAGTTAGAAGTTAGAAGACTACTACATCCAATTGAGCAGACAGGCTGACTAGCTCCCAAGGAAAAAGATCCATTAGTAGTTGTGCTCTGGAGATCATGTGGCTCAATGGGTAAGTCCCTCTACCTCCAAGGCAAAACCTCTGGGTTTGAGTCCTACCCCAGGACTTGATGATGAAGATGTTTTTGTGGTGTGGCCATGCAGCTGAGTGTCAATCTGTAAATCCATCTGATACAGCTATGGCAAGAGGTAAGAATGGGAGAGTTTCCTGATCAGCCAGAACTTGCAGATGGTAATGGCAAGTCACTTATTACCTCATCAGGTGTAACCATGGACTGACACACATGGTCTCTAATGCCCTCTGAGGCCATGGTACCTGAAGCTTGTGTGTTGAGCTGTAATA
Source organism: Carcharhinus amblyrhynchos (assembly GCF_965287045.1). Taxonomy (NCBI): domain Eukaryota; kingdom Metazoa; phylum Chordata; class Chondrichthyes; order Carcharhiniformes; family Carcharhinidae; genus Carcharhinus; species Carcharhinus amblyrhynchos. The sequence continues at coordinate 73,312,568 of NC_137332.1, forward strand.
ACCACTGTTACATAATGGCTGCCATCACCCTTAACTGGCAGACTTGCAAGTAGCAACGTTTGGATCAAACATTTACAACATCATAATGCCGATTTACACAAAGGTGGCTGAATTCTTCTGACAATGTTATGAAGCCCAAATTGACAAGTTTGACTACAGAAAATCAGATGAAAAGGGAGACTTCACCAGACCCTTGAGCCTTCAACCCCCTCAGTTACATCAGGTATGTGTTGGCAGACAACAAAAAACGAATTCAAAAAATAGATTTGATTCTGACTGCTTTCTGCAGTCCCTCTGGCTATTTTAGTCAAATCATCTAGCTGCTTTTTGTTTGGGACATTTCTGAGTGTTCCATCCAATCTCCCCTACATGAGTATGTCCCCAGTGTGACAGCTGTGGAACAAGCTGCCATAAAGCAAAAATAGCAATTGAATCTTTCACTATTTTAAACTGATTGAGGAGTTAAACGTAACCTTTCAAAACCACAAAAGTGAGTGTTATATCAGCTAAATATTTTGCATTAATACCCTAGATAATAACTAAATTAAATTTGGGCAACTGGGATAAAGTGAACAGATATTTTCAAATATACAATAAATGTAATAAATGTCACTGACATTTATTATAAACCAAGCTTGCTGGATAAAAAACACATGTGGATTCAATACCTTTGAGAACCATTTCCCAGTCAAAAGAATTTGAGATAAACTACTCACTCTGGCTTCAAGTAAATGCTCTTCCATCTTTCGTGTGCATTAAGTGTGAGTCATGCTGTAGTTATTTTGTCCTGAGTGCAGCAGGATGAATAAATTATTTCATAAACAGACACCTTGAAATTGCAAGACTTTAATTTACTTTCACGTGGGATTTGCACAGTTGCACAATTCTATTGATTTGGAAAGTCAGACAATCTCAAGCCATTCTTTAAAATCCTCTGATAGATTGTGCTGGGGCTTCGGGGAAGGGCATTAGTAAGGTATATGGTACATTTAGCACCCTGTCATGCAGGGGAATGTAGATGGAGAAAGAAATAGGACTATCGCTGGACAATGTCGCAATCTCAAACTGATCAAAATAGTGGGTTCTGTGACCTGTGCCCTAAACAAATGTTTAACATTATAGATTTTAGGCTCATGGCCAGTGTACCATGCCCAATTAAACAGCCATGTTTGAGGAAGCAGACCAGAGCAGCAGGGAGGTGTTTTGAAGTTGTCTCATGGACATGTATTGTGGTATGCTGTAATTATGTTTGTGTTTTGGTAAACACAAATTTGCTTTTTCTTTGACTGCAGAGAAGAGAAAGCATTTGAAAGCAGCAACAAATAAGATGGCACTGTTTATTAGTGGCAATAATTATATTAGACTGCTGCAAAAATGCTTACCTCTGTAAAATGGTGATAAATGCTTGGAAAAAGCAGCCACTTGAGTGGAACAGATTTTAAAAATAAAATAGGGACTTTCCAAGGGCTGAAAGATTTGGGCCACAATGTGTAATATCAATGGTTTGGAGGTGAAGTGGACGGCTAATCATTACAGAAGGCCAGAACTCTCCATTCACCTGACGAAGAGGTTAACCTCAAGCTTGAGTTTATTATCAAATAAATTGGTTGGACTTAAACCTGGTGTTGTCAGACTTCTTACTCTGTGAAAGGAAACCAGAGAACCCAGAGGAAATCCACGCAGACACGGGGAGAAGGTACAAACTTCACACAGGCATTGACCCAAGGCTGGAACTGAAATCGGGTCCCTGATGCTGTGAGACAGCAGTGCTAACCACCGTGCCACCAGAACCAAAAAAGAATTATTGATGTTTGGTTTTATTTAATGGTTCATTTTTGTCAAATACAAATTGTCAGGATAATTTCTTCCTTACCCTTTAAAAGATTTGCAAAGTTAAAGATAGCAAACATCTGAGAATTAGCTTCATTTATTCTGCCAACTGAAACATTTATCATTTAACGTTTCGTACAGAACGGTGCCCATGTAAAGCTAAAACCATCCATGCAGGAAAATTCTTGGAAGAAATTGCAAGAAAACTTGTCCAACCCTGTAGTCAAGACCAGCAAAGCAAAGTTCCTGTTGTGTTTTATGACCTGCTCTTCCAGTCTTTTTGAGCAAATTGCCAGTGATGAAGGGGTTTCATATCTTTTCACATAAGACTGTTACTTACTATTGTATTTCCCAAACCACGTTACCTTATTATATTGCAGTTATCTCTTGTTTTACCTTACCCCTGCTTTGATGAAGAACCCACATTTAAGTGGTTTACTCCTAACACCACTTTAGTGCTATAGTATCCATCTAGCTTATTTATTTAATAATCTATATGTGCCTAATCTTACAGTATGCCTGTCTTTGACTGTAATTCATCCTTCTCCAATGTTATCGCAAAAGAGACAGGTTTTACATAAATGGGATTTCACACAATTTGATCCATTTTACTGTTCAGCTATTGTTCTGTATTATACTCTTTACACAAAAGGTGCACAAATTAATTTGTTTTTGTTTGCTTATCTGTACAATGTTTTTAGACACTATCCCTGTATCCCTGTGCAAGTTCTATTCCAGCATATGTAATGACAACAAATGGAAATGGTCAGAAATTTGAAAACAACCATGATGGCAGAGTGAGTCATTTTTTTCATTCCTGAGTGTGATTGGGACACCATTGTTAACTTACACAGGATCCTAGAATCCTACAGTGCAAAAGGAGGGCATTCGGCCCATCAAGCCTGCATTGACCACAATCTCACCCAGGTCCTATTCCCATAACCCCATACATTTACCTGGCTAGCCCCATGACACTAAGGGGCAATTTAGCATGGCCAATCCACTTAACCTGCGGCTGGTTGCCGTCGGCAGGACTGAAGGAGGAAACCCACACAGACACAGGGAGAATGTACAAACTTCACACACACAGTGACCCAAACCAGGAATTGAACCCAGGTCCCTGGTGCCGTGAGGCAACAATGCTACTGCTGTGCTGCCATGGATAGACCCATATTTTCAGCATACCTTTCAGTGTTAATTACTATCAGGTGAGCAAATGCATGATCAAATAATAATTAGAACTAATGCATACGGAGTTGTGATTCTGTGTGATAGCCCAGCTTTCAATGAGAACACAAAATAAAAGCAGTGAGTGCTACAAGCATCAGCAAATCAGGCAGCATCTCTGGAGAAAGAAACCAAGAGGCCTGTAAATACAAGAGTCAAAGATTATGGCCAAAAGATTTTCAGTCCTTCCCACAATTGGGCTCTCCCAGTCCTGCCGATGGCAACCAACTGCAGCTTGTTCCCTGGTGGCAGAGGATGTAGGGTATACATAATCCCATTGACATCAACAGGACTGGAAGATCCACTGCTGGAAAATAATCCCTACAGCTTGAGTTTTAGAGGATTGGTATTTATGATTAATGCCGATAGCTAACAATAAATGTTTTACTGAGCAGATGGACTCCACCTCCTGCTTTTCTTCACTCATAAAAGTGCACTTCTCACACCACAGTGATCAAAGTTCCCTTCTCATTACCTCAATTCTCTGAGTTATCTCAGTCAGGGGTAACAGCTCCTTATTGCGTTCGGTCATCGGCAATGTTACAGACCGAAGGGAGTTTAATTTTAAACAGCCCTGATTTCTTCCTTCATTACCCATCCATAAACAGAAAGATGTTTCTGATTTTTGATTTCCCCCTTTATAAATGATGCCATATTTTCTCCAACCCCTCAGTTTGGATGGTCCAATCCTCTATTAAAAACCCCACAGCAAACTCCAGATTTTATAGTAACTTAATTGCAGTGTTAATGTAAGCCTACTTGTGATGCTAATGAATAAAGATAAGGTAAAATATGAGGGTTTATTTTACGCGCACACACACACAAAACATGAAAAGGAATTTTATAACTTCTGTCCCTTTTTGCACTTAAAATAAAAAAGGATAAGGGAAAGAAAGAGCACAGGCCAAGATCATAATAAAAATAAGAGTTATGGTTTCATTTGAGTCCAGATCTCTGAATCAAAGCCGTATTCCTTCAGAGGTTAACAGGCTGAAACTGTTGCAGAGCAATTCTTCTTTCCAGATGTGAGGACTTCCATGGTGGAAAAGGGCACATGGAGATGAATTAACCTAATAGACACCGATGCAGGAGTTCCAGTGTTCCTGTCATACACAGTGTAGATGTGCTTTGGGCACTTTTCCTGGATAGAGATCCTTCTGCAGCTACTTGTTAGGTGGTAAAATGATAGACTGCCTGGGTTCAGTTCTACATGACAATAGTACAGATTCTAGCAGCTTGGGGGAGGTCATGTGACATACCTCCCACCACTTCTCCTGAGTTTTGGACGCAGGATATATTCTTCCATGTTTGAAATCTTGGAAGGTTTGGCCATGCAGACAAATTATTTCTTTTCGCCAGAGCTCTGTTTTAGAAATGTAAGTGATGTTGGTACATCCCTTTGGAATTTGATTTTCTGCAATCACAGGAGGCATTACATAGAAACTAGAAGCAGGAGTAGACCATTGGGCCTTCGAGCCCGTTCCAATGTTCATTTTGATCATGGCTGGTACCTGGTCCTGTCTTCTCCCAAATCCCTTGATCCCTTTAGCTCCAAGAGCTACATCTAATTTCTTCTTGCAATCACACACTGTTTTGGGTTCAGCTACTTTCTGTGGTAGTGCATGAGTGCCTCTTTAAATATAACAAGATTGATGTTGATTTCTCAGGTATGAAATTCCTCAGGTATGAATCATGGCTAGTCAGGCCTTTGTCCATTTAAAATAAAAATGATAAAGTAACCAGGTTGACATAGATATAGGGGAGGCAGTGGTGTAGTAATATTGTCACTGGGCAACTAATCCAGAAGACCAAATTAATGATCTGGGGAACTGGGTTCAAATCCTTCCATGGCAGATAGTGAAACTTGAATTCAATAAAAATCTGGAATTAAATGTCTAATGATGACCCTGAAACCATTGTCAATTGTAGTAAAAATCCATCTCGTTCACTAATATCCTTTTAGGGGAGGAAATCTGCCGTCTTTATCTGGCCTGGTGTACATCTGACTCCAGAGCCACAGCAATGTGGTTGACTCTTAACTGCCTTCAGGAATGGGCAATAAATAGGTGCACAATGCCCACATCCCAAAAATGAAAGAAATATAGATCTTCCTTCCTGTCCTTTGGATGAGACAGCTCAATCACCATTAGCAAGTCATTCTGTTAAGAAAAGTTAATATTACTGTCAGGTTGTCTCTTTTAAAAGAAAAAGAATGCAGTTGCACTTTTTAAATGCACTTCAGGGTGTCCAAGAGTGGTTCAAAGCCAATTACATGCCTTTGAACCTACTTTTAAAGTAGTCACAGTTTTAATGTGGGAATGTATGCAGCCAAATTCCACTCAGCAACCTCCCAAAAATAGCAATTCATTTAATAACTCGATCACTTATTTTAAGTGTTGATTAAGGGATAAGGGTTTACTCGGACAATAGGCAGAGCTCCTCTGTTCTGCTTTCAAATAGTACTGGGGGATCCACCTGTGGGAAGCCAGGACTTAGTCCTACCTGAAAGATGGCACTTCTAACAGTACAGCGTGCCCTCCGTACAGTACTGGAGTGCCAGCCTGGGTTTCATATTTAGGTCTCTGAGTAGAGATTTAAACTACAACTTTCTTACCAAAAATAAGAGTCTTGTGTGCTGTTTTGGTCTCTTTTTTTGAGGAATGATGCTCTTGCTGTAGAGGGAGTGGAGAGAAGGTTTACCAGACTGATTCCTGGGGTGGTGGGACTGACATACAAGGAGAGATTAAGTCAGTGAGGATTATATTTGCGGGAGTTTAAAAGAATGAGGAGGGATCTCAAAGAAACCTATAAAATTCAAACAGGACTAGACAGGATAGGTGCAAGAAGGTTGTTCCCGATGGTGGGGGGGCGTGGGGGGGTGTCCAGAACCAGGGCTCACAGTCTGAGGATACAGAGTGGGCCATTTAGGGCAGAGATGAGGAGAAATTTATTCTCCCAAAAAGTGGTCAGTCTATGGAACTCATTACAACAGAAAGCATTTGAGGCCAAAACATTGCATGTTTTCAAGAAGTAGTTAAATATAGCTCTTGGGTGAAGGGGATCATCAGATATGGGGAAAGCAGCATCAGGCTACTGAGGTGGATAATTAGCCATGATCAGAATGAATGGCAAGTAGACTCAAAGGGTTAAATGGCTTCCTCTTCCTCCTATTTCCTGTTTATGTTTCTTGCCCACTGAGCTACGGTTCATATTTCTCTCATTCCACTTTGCTATGTTTCCGTGAGAAGGCAGGGTTACAGTTCCAAATGTCTCACTGAGCAGAAAGGAAAGTTGTTAGCCAACGTGGCCTGAACCAGATTGTAATTCAACTTTGTGCCATCTCTTTTCTTGGGACTTTGATCTTGTTGTTTGGAAACTGTCTTAGCTGAGGTATCCCAGTCACGCAAGATGATCACCACCTTGAAGTTCCAAAGCAGGGAAGACCATCATACAAATGGCATCTGACAGGCAGAGACATCTCTCTCCAAGTGCCTGTATAAATATTATAAGTGGAACTGGGCTTCATTCCATTCTGAGTTTTAAATGTTATTGCAGGATGTTAGCAGTTACTGACTAGTGCAGTCTGTCCAGAATTATAACTGGAAGTATCGCTAAGCCATGTTCACACACCACTGGCTGTTCACTGCAGTCATGCAACTTATACAAATCCTGTTGCTTATCAGTGACAGTGCCATTTATTATTTGGCTGTGGGAATGTATTTATTTCTTTGTTCCTGAGAGTTCCCCAATCAGGAGATATCCTGTGTGAAGCTTTACATTTTTTTAAAAAAAATAAATTCATGCTTATGGGATGTGGGCTTCGCTGGTGAGGCCAGCATTTAATGCCCATTCTTTATTTTCATTGAGTAGGTGGTGGTGAGTTGCCTTCTGGACTGTTGCAGTCCATGTGGTGTAGCTACACCCATAGTGCTGTGAGGGAGGGAGTTCCAGAATTTGACCCAGGGACAGTGAAGGAACAGTGATATATTTCCAAGTCAGGTTGTTGAGTGGCTTGGAGGGGAACGTGCAGGTGGTGATGTTCCCAGTTATCCTTCTAGATGGAAGTGGTCGTGGCTTTGGTAAGCTTCTGCAATGTGCCTTGTCTGCCATTATTCATTAGTGGTGGAAGGAGCCAATTAAGAGGGTTGTTTTATCTTGAATGGTGTCAAGCTTCTTGAGTGTTGTTGGAGCCACATTCATCCAAGCAATTGGAGAGTACTCCATCACACTCCTGACTTGTGCCTTGTGCCTTGATGGTGAACAGGGTTTGGGGAGTGAGGACAGGAGTTACTCATTGCAGAATTCCCAATCTCTGACCTGCTCTTGCTGTTATAGTATATTTATGACTTATTCAGTGATATTTATGGTTAAATTAATATAGAAATTTGAGGTTTCACTCTACCAGCTCTGTTGTAACTTGCATGAACATTGCAGCTCTGACTTGAAATTAGAAACTTTTCCGATGTTACTTTGATCCTAATCTTGTGGAAGATCTGTTCAGTCAATATTAACAGCAATAACTGATCCTGTACTATTTGCAGTTCTAACTGGAGTGGGAAGCCTGGATGATTTTCTGCTTTCTACATTAGGGAATGGGGACAACTCTGACCTCCCTTCCCTTCTCTTTTCCACCTTACCATGCACCACCACCCCCCCAATTTCTCCCCCCCCCAACCAACCCCCCTAAAGTTTCTGTCAAAGATTTGTTCTGTAAACTGTGATGATATTGTGCCTTTAAGAAATGTACTTACATCATGTTTTTTGTGAGGGGTCTGTTTAAACTTCAGCTCGGTTTACCTGGTGCCAAACTGTCAGCAAACCAGGCAACTCCATGCTAAAAATGAATTGACCCTAGATAATGAGGTGTTTGTTTTAATCTGATCTGATGCATCTTTTGTTTGTTTCTGGTTTTTCCCCTGGAGTTTCAGGGTAGGGTTTAATTAGGTTCATTGACAAGAGATAGAGTCATGTGAATGGATGGAGTTAAGCTCTCAGGGAAAAACAATTTGTTTCTGCTTGATCCTGAAAGAATCCAGAGGTTGGTCTCTCTCATTCACGCTCTTTCTCTGGAGACTGATGTTTGAGTGTAGAAGACAGGTATCTGTCTCTATCTTATTCCAAAGATGTTCAAAGGCTCTAGGACTGTTAATTAACTTTTAAAAAATGCACACAAGCCTATGTTATTTGCTAACTGATTTTGAAGTGAAGTTTTATGAGGAATATTTCTTAAATTGGAACTAATAGAGATTGGTTAGCAGTTAAGAGTTGTATCTTGCTATACTTAAGTATTTCAGTTGGTAAAAATTAAGCTAATTCATTCATTATATTTAAATTGTATTGTTAAAGTTTTATTTTGATGAAAGTTTCCTAGTGCGTCAACAGAATCACGCCCGGAGTGAAGCACCTTATCCTCACACCAATGGCAAACTCAAACAAACGATTTAGGTCTAATCTAGCTTCATAATATATTTTGGGTTCTTAACAAAGCAGAATAAGATCAAGATAGAAGTGTATAAGATGTTGAGAGGTATAGATCGGGTGGATTCTCAGAGGCTTTTTCCCAGGGCTGGAATGATTGCTATGAGAGGACACAGGTTTAAGGTGCTGGGGAGTAGGTACAGAGGAGATATCAGGGGTAGGTTTTTCACTCAGTGGGTACTGAGTGAGTGGAATCAGATGCCGTCGGTGGTGATGGAGGCAAATACGAAAAGGTCTTTTAAGAGACTCCTGGATGAGTACATGGAACTTAATAGAATTGAGGGTTATAGGTAAGCCTAGTAGGTAGGGATACCATCGGCGCAACTTATGGGCCGAAGGGCCGGATTGTGCTGTAGTTTTTCTATGTTCTAGTTACTTGAAGAATATCTGCCCTGAGCTTTCTTTCTGGCAGAGTAAACATTCCTAGGTCTGTTAATCTCCTGTCACAACTCTTGATGTTTTAAGCCATCAGGTATCAGTCTGATTGTCCTTTTCTACACTACTCACAGTTTTGATATCCTTGCTACAGTACAATATCCAGAATTTTTTACTCATAAGACATGAGTGTTGTGGGCTGAGCCATCATTTGTTGTCCATCCCTAATTGCCCCTGTACTGAATGGTTTGCTAGGCCATTTCAGAGAACAGTTAAGAGTCAACTGTAATGCTGTGGGTCTGAGATCACATTTAGGCCAGACCACGAACTAAGGACAGCAGATGTGTTTTTACAACAATCGGTTTCGTGGTCACCATTAAAGTTTAAATTCTTAAAATTTATTTATTAGTGTCACAAGCAGACTTGCATTAAAACTGCAATGATGTTACTGTGAAAATCCGCTAGTCGCCACACTTTGATGCCTGTTCGGGTACACTGAGGGAGGATTTAGCATGGTAAATGCACCTAACCAGCACATCTTTCAGATTGTGGGAGGAAACCGGAGAACCTGAAGGAAACCTATGCAGACACGGGGAGAATGTGCAAACTCCGCACAGACTGTAATTCAAATCCAGATTTTTACTGAAAAAACATTTCACCATCTGCTGTGATTGGATTCGAAACAAGATCACTAGCCCAGTGATGATACCATTACATCAATGCATCTCCACCTTTTAATAGCTTTACATAGTTCACCAGGTCTTGACACATTAGTTGCCTTGAACAGACTCACTATCACCACCTGGACTTTGTGTTATACTCTTTGGTTCTACATCCAAAGATCTCATTCGAATTCCTCACAGCTGTTAAGTAAGCTCTCCACTAATAAACCACAGTCCCTTACTCTCTTGCATTCTGTAGCCTGGAGCCATTTAATTTTTGCCCACTACTGTTTCTCTCATTAACCTGCCTTTGTCCACGCTGAGTGCCATTTACTATTCACCCATTTAGGATAAGGGTGATCTGTCCCCTTCATTGTGCTAATAAAAGTTTTGCATGAAAGGAGGAGGCATTCGTCCTGGATTGGAACCTGCTGATTATATGAACAGGCTTCATGTGTTTCGCACAACCACGTAGATTCCAAACTCTTCCCAAGTTCAGAGCTCTCAATGGAAGTAATTGCTATGGCAGAGATGTTAAACAGGCTGCCTCTCACTACAACCACTGTAACACTATGCACACTAAATCCAAATTATCCCTATGATCCCCAATTCATCCCTAAGCATTGAAAGATTCACTTGACTGCCAAGTGCCTGTTACACCCAGCAAGAAAGTATACAGCTGAGGAATGCTTTGCAATGTATTAAAAACTCTTTCTAGTGGAATAGACAGATGGGACGCGATCTTACTGGCACACCACACCAGTTGATTGGCGTGGTGAGCCGGTAACATGGGGCCAGAGGTGAAAAATCTGATTCGTGCCCAGTTTCTTGCCTCTCTCTATCTTACCAGTGCTGTTTTGCTGGGGAAATCAGCCACAATATCATTTAAGTGTCATTTGTGAGTCCTGGAAATGAATCATTGATTAGGTTTCCACCCAACACCACCACCCCCCCGCCCCCTGTTGGCAAGAAATGCATTTTTTGGGAAAATTCTGCCCCTGATCTTTAGAATATAAACTGCTTGTTGCTAGCAAATGTTGAGAATTATTATACCTGTCTTCCTGCCCTGCACGAAGTAACAAAGAATTTCCTCCTTCCTCCCTAAACTGCTTCATTAGTAATGCTAAACTAGAGAGCTGGTCTAGAATGAGGACAAACATGAAATAGAAGCTGGACTAATTTGGCACATCTTGCTCAGAGGGAAGGTTTGCAGTCTCTGAAAACCAATAAAAAGGAACTCCATTGACATTTTTTTAACAATGGGAGCAGTTTATGGGCCGTCCTCAGAGCTTCAAAGCTACAACACAGCCCTGATTAGGTAATACTTTACAGATTGTAACATGTTTTCGATTCATGTCTGGAGTTTCTATATATCCCCTGGAGATTACTACTGGAAACGTCAGGCACACCTATACATTGTATGAATGTGTTGTGCAACTCATTAAACTGGCAAACACTCAGGTTAATACGATTCAGCACCTCAGATGGCATTCTTTCTGAATGCTATCTCAGTAACCCCCTCAGGCTCCACAGTTCCCTGAGAATTCTGAATTCCTCCACTTCTGTCCTCTTAGCATCCCTGCTTTCCTTCCCATCAGTTATTGATGTCCAATCCAAAAGATGTACCTGTTAGGTGCATTGGCCATTGCAAATTCTCCCTCAGTGTACCTGAACAGGTGCCAGAGTGTGGCAACTAGGGAATTTTCACAATAACTTCATTGCAGTATTAATGTAAGCCTACTTGTGACACTAATAAATAAACTTTTAACGTTGAAACTTTAAAAAAAGTATCTAGGGCCTAATCTCTAAAATACTCTCTCAAATCTCACTGACTCTCTGCCTCTCTCTCACCTTTAAGATGCTGCTTAAAGCCAATCTCTTTGATTTTTTTTGCCTTAATGATTTTGCCTTTTGATTTCATCTGCCTTAATGTCTCTTTCTTTTGTTTGCTCTCAAATTTTGTTTGAAGCATCTTAGAGAATTTTAGTGTTTAAAAGCATTATATAAATGGATATTGTCACAAGATCTCACTTGCAAATATGTGCCTCCTATCAACCTCTAGAAGGTGGTGCTACTTAGCAGTGGAATTGGGGATATAACAAACATAGAAACATCGAAAGTAGAAGCAGGAGTAGGCAGTTCAACCCTTTGAGCCTTCTCTGTCATTCATTTTAATCATGGCTGATCTTCAAGTTGATTTTATTTGATTTTGATTTGGTTTGATTCATTACTGTCGTTTATTAGCACACAGTGAAAAGTATTGCTTCTTGTGCGATATACAGACAAAGCAAACCGTTCATGGAGAAGGAAATGAGAGCTTTCAGAATGTGGTGTTACAGTCATAGCTAGGGCATAGAGAAAGATCAACTTAATGCAAGGTACCATTCAGAGACTAATGATGATGATGTTACACAATGGGTTACTGCAGAGCTAGCATTTCTCCCTTACGCCTGGCTGTTCCCATTCCAAACCTCCATGCAGACATCTGTACCTCAGGTTTTACGTTGGTTTGTTGTTCATTTTTCCCTGACTTTTAGTTAGCAATTAAATGGCATACTGTTCAGGGAGGTGTTTGGAAGGGAAGACTGAGAAAAGAATGTTTTTTCTTAGCTCTTTAAGGTGTAAAATCGACAGTTTGGGGAAGCCAATGATCTCACCTTTTAAGTAACATGAGGCCTATTCATTACAGGTTAATGAGGCAAAGGTAGGGAAATACAGAGGACGAAAATCAAATGGCAGAGCCAAGACGTCTGCCTGCCAATTCGAGTGCAGCAGTGATGGTGAGTGCGAACACTTGCATGGGTCAATGATTACTGTGAGTTCAGATCAGCTCACTTTGGGTCATTTCGGGGTATTTGTTTCCACTAATAGCCCCTGTGTCTTGCTATGACGAGAGGTTACATTTGCTGCCCTCTTTCCACCTGTGAGTGTAACAATGAAACACTATTGTGATCTGAGCTGGATGGTCATGGGGGCATTTCACTCCCCCCGCCCCCCCCCGAAAAACTAAATGCCCAACGGACAGGAATACAGGGAGTTTTTCCACCTGTATTTAGGGCGAGCTTACTTGTGTGAATCTCTGGGACTCGGTGCATCACACAGTCCTTAATGTGATTCACATCGCTGGGTGGAGGGTTGGGGGGGTGTGTGGGAGCCTGAACCCACTGGAGAGGCCAGAATCAGCATGCTGAGGTGGCCAGTGCTCATGTGCTGATCAGTCAGCAGGGAGATCGGCACATGTGAAGTGGCCGGTGCCTGGTCGGCAGTGTCAAGGTGCCTGATGGGCAGTGCCAGGCTCTCACTGCTAGACTGTCAGGCTGGCAGTGCCAAACTGGTACTGCCCAAGGAGCAGCTCCCCCACCCCAACTTCCCGGAGGTGGGAAGGGGGGCCTCAATGGCTTCTGGTCCCACCAGCAGAGTGATCATGCCTTCTCCCCATTGATGGGGACCAGCCGAAATCCCCAGCCATGGGAATCTCTCCTGGCAGGTTGGGAGACATTACTGAACCTGGAGGATATCATCCCGGGCTCGCCAATAATATGGAAATAAAGGTTTCCATATTGTAATCAGCCTTGCGATTGGATGGACACTGGTCACAACTCTCACTGACATTGCTCAGTCTTTGCGATATTCGAGCAGCACAGTGGGCTGGGAGAATCACACCCCATGTCTTTTATTTAAACAAATACCTTCCGACAGCAGAGTGAGTGAACGTTCGATGAGGTGAAGAGTTTGATTTAGTTCACACACTGCTTTATTTCATGGATCAGCGAAAGATAGAGTTGTGGATACGGCTGGAGCCACTTAGTTCAATCCAGGCAATTAGTTTCTACGTAATACTACAAAATGAAGAACTTGCAAGGAACTTTCTTACTCAATGAGTCATCTCACTTAACTTCTCTGTATTGTATCCAACAATCCATGGGCAGACTTTCTCTCTCCACGGCTTTTTGCTGCCCTCCACTGTGCACTCTTGTTTGTTAAAATCAAATTAGCTACCTTGGCATCCATGTTGAACATATTCACCTGGATTTACAACTGCCAGGAAAAAATACACAGTAGCATAGGGATTAGCATTGCTGCCTCAGTGCCAGGGACCAGGGTTTGATTCTGGCCTCGGGTGACTGTCTGCACATTCTCACCATGTTTGTGTGGATTTCCTTCCGGTGCTATGGTTTTCTCCCACAGTCGGAAAGATTGGCCATGCTAAATTCTCTCTCTGTATCCAAACAGGCACAAGAGTCTGGCGACTAGGGAATTCTCACGGTAACTTCATTGCAATGTTAATGTAAGCCTACTTATTTACTAATAAATAAACTTTAAAAAAAATTCTTGAAAAAGCAATCCCTTTGTCAAAACAATTTTAAAGATTTAATTGCTACTAAGGAATCCAATAAGAAACCCAGGAGCAACTTTTTCCACCCAGAATGATGGAAATGTGGTGCCTGCCACCACAACGGGGGGTGCGGATGTGAATATCATTTAAGGGAATAAACACATGCGAGAGAAAGGTAAATGCCTTACTCTTCCCGTCCTGCCCACTGCAGGAACCGGCACGGGCAGGATGGATAATTTGATGGACCAGCAAAAGGTCCATTGACCTCGGGTGGGAATTTCTGGTCCTGGAGCAGGTGGAAACGGAAAATCCTGTCAATAGAATGATATGCTGAGAGGGTGAGATAAGGGGAAGGAGGCTCGTGTGAAATTCAAATACTGCCATAGATCTCTTAGGCCAAATGGCCTGTTCTTGAGTTCCAAAGTCTATTTTTTAAAAGTTTATTTATTAATGTCACAAGCAGACTTACATTGCAGTGAAGTTACTGTGAAAATTCCCTAGCACTCTGGTGCCTGCTCAGGTACACTGAGGGAGAATTTAGCATGGCCAATGTACCTAACCAGTATATCTTTCCGACTATGGGATGGAACTGAAGCATCCAGAAAGAACCCATGCAAGCTCTACACAGACAGTGACCCAAACCAGGAATCGAACCTGGGTCCTTGGTGCTTTGAGGCAGCAGTGCTAACCACTGCGCCACCATGCCACCCCTGTGTGAGACACTGCTCCATCCAGTGTAAATGTTGCCCGAGATTTCTTAGTTTAGTTTATTTATTAGCCTCACAAGTAGGCTTATACTAGCAGTGTAACGAAGTTACTGTGAAAATCCTCTAGTCACCACACTTTGGTGCCTGTTCAAGTACACTAAGGGAGAATTTAGCATGGCCAATGCACCAAACCAGTACATCTTTCAGACTGTGGGAGGAAACTGATGCATCTGGAAAAAATGCAGACTCCACACAGACAGTGACCCAAGCTTGGAATTGAACCCAGGTACCTGGAGCTGTGAGGCAGCAGTGCTAACCACTGGGTCACCATGCCGTTCTAGGCCTGAAGCCGAACAGGGAACATACAATGTTTGACAATCTCAGAGGGGTTAAGGGGCATCCTAAAAAAAATGACTTCTCAGCCACGTTACAGAGAATGAATTAAATACTGAATCTGTAAAGAACAGAGGAAAGGGTTCATATTGTCTGATCGTAATTTCAAATTTGATTTAGAGTACCTATAATTCACATTTCCTCCACGTGAATTTGTTCTATAAATTGAAAGAAATAATCTCAAGTCCTGAGAGTCAATACCACAAAACCCCAAATGAAGAGAAGCCTGACTATAACGAAAATTGACAACACATTGCGCTACAAAGCAGCACAATTTCAGCAGAAAATAACACAGGGCCAGATTTCTGCTGAGGGAGAATGAAGTCTAAGGTGAAGTTAAAAGGAACCACATCAAAAAACTTGCCACTTAAAGATTCGAGCACCATCCAAACAGTCTGCATATTCTCAATTTTTCTTTCAAAGCCTCTGACTTTTCTGGGAATTAATCATCTAGGATCCAATTGCAGAAATAGAATCACAGAATTGCAGAAACTGAGAGGCAATTGTGGGGTTTCCCATACATGCCTCTAAGAGTATGGCAACATGTTCAGTTTAAATGAGTTCAAGGGCTGTAAATGCCCATTTCATTCATAACAAGAAGCTGACACCTACACCTACTGGCCATCTCTCATAACAGTAGCTGGAATGCTTCTCGGCCTTTTGGCTAAGATCAAGTGTAGTATCGACATGCTGCACTTGGTTGAAGTCATTAGGATACATTTTAGCTTCATTTGAAGCAATTTTTTAAAGCGGCATCTCAGCCTTTTGGCTAAGATGCAAATAAGATCAAGCCTTGGAGGAGGAGCTATACCTACTCCAATCAGCTTGGATCACGTAGATCAAGCCCAAGACAGGAGGTGAGAGCCCTGTCTTGTCAGCTTGGATCAGGGATGTCTCAACTTGTTGGGACTCTGAATTGGATTTGATCTGATTAGATTGAATTGGAATAAAGAATAAACAAAAAACAGTAGCTGGAATGCTATATCACAAGGTATAATGTGAGCACGCTCTGTTATAAGGCAACAGTTCACTAAATTCCATCAGTGACATTAATATATTATTGTAGGTAATGGGGTTAAGAAGCCATAGGATTTGGAGCCTAATGGGATCAAATTTGTACAGGTTGATTAGTTTAAAACACATTCAAAACAAAATTGTCAGTCTTATTGAACGTCAATGCACTAGTGTACCATGCACAGATCAGCTAGACAGTCAATATCTTTTCCCAAAGGTAGGGAAGTCTAAAACTAGAGGGCAGGGGTTTAAGGTGAGAGTGGAAGTGTCCAGCGGGGCAATTTTTTTCACAAAGGATGGTGAGTATCTGGAACAAGCTGCCAGAGGTAGTAGTAGAGGCGGGTACAATTTTATCTTTTAAAAAGCATTTAGGTAGTTACATGGGTACGATGGGTACAGAGGGTTATGGGCCAAATGCAGGCAATTGGAATTAGCTTTGGTGTTTTAAAAACAAAGGGCAGCATGGACAAGTTGGGCTGAAGGGCCTGTTTCCATGCTGTAAACCTCTATGACTCTATGCACAACAGACTTAATTCAATATTCTCTATCCTACTGTAGAGCTTCCATTTTGTATTTAGTGAAATTAGAATGAACTCATGAATGTCTAATCAAAGAACAAAGAAAATTACAGCAAAGGAACAGGCCCTTTGGCCCTCCAAACCTGCACCGACCATGTTGCCCGTGTGAACTAAAACCCCCTAACCTTCCGGGGACCATATCCCTCTATTCCCATCCTGTTCATGTATTTGTCAAGATGCCCCTTGAAAGTCACAGTCATATTTGCTTCCACTAGCTCCCCAGCATTGAGTTCCAGGCATCCACCACCCTCTGTGCCTCATATATCGCCTTTAAATCTTGCCCCTCGCATCTTAAACCTATGCCCTCTAGTAATTGACTCTTGCATCCTGGAAAAAAGCTTCTGATTACCCACTCCGTCCATGCTCCTCATAATCTTGCAGACTTCTATCAGGTCACCCCTCAACCTCCGTCATTCCAGTGAGAACAGACCAACTTTCTCCAACCTCTCCTGATAGCTAATCGTTGATGGAAGTTTGATAGATGAGAATAGAACTTTATTGCCCACACGAGATGGAATGTCTTTGGCTTCACCTCCAGTATAACACATTATCATATTGTCATTAGATTAAAAAGTGACCATTTCGTGTGTAACTACATTCATACATTTGTTGACATATACTATACATCCATACCGTACAAACAGAACACATTGCACTCTGCCATTAAAACACTGACTGCAGTTGATTAAATAAAGTAAATAATAACAGCGGGCTGAGTTTATATTGGGGTGGGGCGGGTGGATTCTCCAGGCCCACCAGCTCTGATTGCAAATCGTGATGGCCTGAATATCAGAAGTCAGTGGAAAAGTGGGTTTTGCTCCAGACAGACATCAAATCCGCTGTGACCCTCCAAGGCCACGCTGCCAGCCTCGACCTGGGTTCCTTCCATAGCATATTCAAAGCCACAAATATATATATAATCAGCGGGCTTTCAGCCCCAGTCAAATAGCACCAGCTATTCACCCATCTCCCCAGCAGAATCTGCATTGGGCCGCCTTTGATACAGGCCCTCACATATGAGGAACTGACGTGTTGGACCCTGAGGAAACACCACCAACCCCTCAGCAATGAGAGGCATCCTCCCTGCCAAACCATGCAGGCTTGAGCTTTATCCGACACAATTCCCCACACAGATTACTCCCCTGTCAGACCCACACACAGCCCCTTCCCCCGGGCTCCATACATAGCTCCTTCCCCCCAGACCCTCCACACAACCCCTCCCCCCTCAGACTCCGCACACAAGCCCGTCCCCCCTCAATACCTCCACATAACCCCCTTTTCACCTCAGATCCCCCACACAGTCTTTTTCCTCCTCAGAACCCTCTACACAACCCTCTCCCCCCTCGAACCACCCACACAGGCCCTGTCCCACCTCAGACCTTTACACACAGCCCCGTTCCCCCTCAGAACACCCACATAGGCTCACTCCACCCCCAGACTCCATTCGTAGCCCCCCTTTCACCTCAGACACCCCCAACAGTCCCCTTCCCTCTCAGACCTCCCACACAGCCCCCTTTCTCTTTCAAATCCTCTACACAGGCTCCTTCCCCCAAAAAGGACCCTTTCCCCCTCACAACCCCCCACACAGACCCCTCCCCCCTCTGATGCCTGAATATTACCCTTGGCAGCCCTATGATCAATATCTGAAGTGAAACCACAGGCTGTCAATCAGAACTAGACTGTGTCAGCATTGCGGTCAGGATTAGTGAGGTACTTGAGGTGCATTCAACCTTGAAGGGAAAGCAAAATAAACACAGATGGCTGGAAGATGATAGAAATCCATTGACCTGACAGCTGAATCGTTGGTGTTTTATAATTTTTTATAAGGTCCTTGATATTAATGAAAATCTTACCATTCTAAACAGTGTTTGTCGCAGCAACATTAATGGTCAGATTCAAAAAAAAGATAGGGATGGAAGGAGGGACAGATACTGGTCTATCACTCATTTACATCATAGCAAAGTTAAGTGCTAGATGATTTGTGCAAACCCAACACGTCAGTCAAAAATGGCAGCTCCTGACAGTAGGGCAACACATGGTTCCTGGGGGCTGAAATTTTTAACCAGCCCACAGTAGCAGAATGAAAACCATTTGTTTCACTGCTGGCTTTAAGAGTCTGATATGAAACAAGTCAGCAAAGTCTCAAACCGGTTCATACCACGGTTGGCTCAAAAGCATGCCACTACACATAAAGAGGCAAAGCTGGTGACGTGCTGAGATTGTCTGGTGTAGGAAAGGCCAAAAAAAAGTTGAGAGAGAGATCTACTACTGGGGAAGATCTGATCTAATACTGGGATAGAGGGTGATCGGGGGAGGCGCTGGGGAGGATGGCAGGGTGGTGGAGGTGGAGGTGGAGAGGCTGCTTTTCTGATACTCAGTTTTATGCACAGTGTTGGGTCAAATTAGAAGGAGCTATCCCTACATTACGGTGTGCTAACCTGATGTGCCTAATGATAACAAAATTGGATGGACAATTTCCTGCAGCCACTTATCCTCAATGAATTACTTCAATCCAGGGAGGAAAGTTTATTTGCTTTAGTACAAAAAAAATTCAGGAACATTAAGGCCCATTATTAGTGTTAGGTGATTTTAGATAATAATATTGGAGGGGATTCTTTAGTTCTTGATGTGAAGAGGTTTTAATGTAATGGCCAATTTAGCATGGACATTAAAAATTTCTTCCATGCTTCTTGGGGTAATTTTAGTGGAAATGCGACACAAACATAATTGATACAGAAATAAGATTACAACAGTGGAGGAGAAGGGTTGAAGTGTTTGTGGGTCTTTTGCTTTGAGTCTCCTCAAGTTGATGTTGTGCAGTGTCCTTAACCTCAACAGAACTTGACATGGGCTGTTATCTGAAGTCCAGTTTAAGGTACTTTAATTATTGTTGGACGGAGTGCATCGTAATCAGCCATCCATGCTGTCTTTTACTGTTCCAGGTCAATGCTTGAACTGGACATTGCTCTGATAGCTTAAGGTTGAGGCTGCAGCTGGAGCAGCTCCAGTCAGAGGCAGAGGGGTGGAGGGGAACGTTGATGCTGTCTTCTGATTATTCACTGTACCTTTGGTGGAAGATCAGCAGAAACTCAGATATCAACAGGAATTCCCCAATCTTAGCAGATCAGCTAGAAAAACAGAACAGAGGCAGTAGATCACGTGCGTCTTGAAGGAATCTCTGCTCTTAATGCCAATTTACTGGTGTGCTTGTGGCACGGTACTGATGTTTTCCTGATCAGCAATGTTTCTTGTCAATTGTTGATTACCACAGGGCTGGTGGCGGGACAGGGAGGGCTGGTGTAGAGGACATATTAAACGTAAACTGCAACTCCTGTAAAGCCTGTTTAGAAAGAGCAGGGCCCATTATCACAGAATGTAAGTCTCTCCCAACCTGCGCAGCAAGCTTGGTGTTCAATGTTGGAAGATCTTCCAGCAAGTAGTTGTGTGTCAATCACAGGATTGCTAGTATAATTCTGAGACTGGTGTGGCTATCCACTGTCTGGCCTTAGGGGAACCAGCAACCCGCAGGAGAAAGAGAAAGGATGCAAAGTCAAAAGGGAGGAAGAAAAGTGGTATTGTGGCATCTTAGTGAAATATGCATGTTAGAATGTAACCGATGATAACATTGGGTCTGTTGTAGTGTGACCAATGGTAACAAGCTGTAAGGGTCAGCTAATCCAATAAACTATGTAGCCAATGACATGGTGGTCACTGACTCAGTATAAATAAGAACTTGTTGGAATTGTTAAAGAGCTTGGAATGGCCCAGGGTGAGGCCTCAATTGTTGGAGTAATGATGTTTCTTTATTAAATCTTTCACTTTGATTTGCAAATTGGAGTAAGTTTTGTTTCATTTTATTGCCTATAACTGAAGACTCCCATCTGCTGGATGAACACTTTTCCTTAAAGTCTTTTTATTTGAACTGTTGGTTTGAATCCTCACAATTTAAATTGCAGGGCTTAAAACAGACCTTGGCACCCAGACAGAATAAAAGCAAAAAAAGGCACGCTGCTTTCCAAAGTGAAGGACTAAAGATTTGCTAGCTGTTGATTTATGGAGATGAGCTGGCAGTTGAGTTATGGAGTGAAGCCTGTACCAGTGGTGTCACAGTGACAAAACGCTTGTCAGTTTCTCACATGACAAGTGGGGTGTGAGAAAAATCTTCTTCACATAGTGAGTGGTTTGGGTCTGGAATCCACTGCCTGGAAATGTGGTGGAGGCAGATTCAAGCGAGGCATTCAAGAGGGCGTTGGCTGATTAGTTGAATAGAAACAATGTGCAGGAGGAGTACAGGGGAATGGCATTAAGTCACAATACTTGTTTGGAGAGCCGGTGTGGACACAATGAGCCAAATGGCACCTTTCAGCGTCAGAACAATTCTGTGATTCTGAATTAATATTTCCACTTGTCAGTAAGGCTGCCTTACATCTGAAACACCTGTTTCAGATGTTCCTGCAGGATTAGAGATGATCCAGAATTCTGTTTCTCTTGGCACATATTCAATAGATCAAACATCACGTCAAATCTTAGTTACAACTGAAGACAACCTATGTTTCCCACATTATTGATTTGAATATTGAATTCTCCCGCCCCCAATAAAACACCATGAAATTATCAGGACAATGTTTGTTGCATATGTTTTCTCTTAATACAGGTTCCCTCCAACACACACAGGGAATGAGTCTTCCACCCTGCTGCCCTAATCGATTAACATAGCGGGGTGGGAAATATGAGTGGGAGGTGAAAAATCCAAATCACTCCCAGCGTCACGCCATTCGCCATCCTCCAAGGCCATCTTTTCCAGTGCAATCTGGGCGCAACGTCAATTTCAATGATTTTGAATGTATTTCCATATTATTAGTGAGTTTGGCTTGGCCCTTTCCCCCTCCTGTATCTTAACCCCCTCCCCGTTCCCCCCAACCCTTCCTCTGTGACATCATGCCAGCATCTTTCAAGGCTGCTGTGAAAAGTCTGGGTCAAGCACAACAGTAGTGAGGGGGTGCACGGTGGCACAGTAGTTAGCACTGCTGCTTCACAGCTCTAGGGATCTGGGTTCGAGTCCCAGCTTGGGTCACTGTCTGTGTGAAGTTTACACATTCTCCTCGTGTCTGCGTGGGTTTCTTCCAGGTGCTCTGGTTTCCTCCCACAGTCCAGATATATGCAGGTTAGGTTGATTGGCTATGCTAAAAATTGCCCCTTGCTGGGTGGGATGGGGGAATTGCATGGATGCTGGAGTTTGTGGGGCACCCATGCCGCTGTAGGGGTCCACAGGTCAGAGGTCACCACTGGCTCCAAGCCCCATGGTGCATGCATTGAACCTGGCTGCAGAGAAACTACTGAGAGGTGTCACATGAGGTCCACCACCAACCTCACAATTACTGATTTATTATCGTTACATGTGTTAGTGTACAGTGAAAAGTACTGTTTCTTACAGACAAAGCATACCGGTCATAGAAGGAAATGAGAGAGTGCCAAATGGAGTTACAGTCACAGTTAGGGTAATAGGGAAAGATCAGCTTAGTGTGAAGTAGGTCCATTCAAAAATCTGATGGCAGCAGGGAAGAAGCTGTTCTTGAGTTGGTTGGTACGTGACCTCAGACTTTTGTATCTTTTTTCCCAATGGAAGAGAATATGTCCAGCGTATGTGGGGTCTTTGATTATGCTGGCTGCTTTTCTACACCAGCAGGTGGTGTAGATAGTGTCAATGGATGGGAGGCTGGTTTGAGTGATGGACGGGGCTTTGTTCACAACACTTTGTAGTTTCTTGCCGTCTTGGACAGAGCAGGAGCCATACCAGGCTGTGATATAATCAGAAAGAATGCCTACAATGGTGCATCTGTAAAGATTGGTGAGAGTCGCAGTGGACATGTCAAATTTCCTTATTATTCTGAGAAAGTGGTGGTGGGCTTTCTTAACTATAGTGTCAGCCTGGATGGACTGGACAGGTTGTTGTTGATCTGGCCACCTAGAAGCTTGAAGCTCTCGACCATTTCTATTTCATCCCCATTGATGTAGACAGGGACATGTCCTCCATTATTGACCTGCTTCCCTGCTATCTGTCTTCTGGACGGACATTGTGGCTGACTCCAGACCTTACATCCCAGAACCCACTAACAGGTAGCAGGTCTGGCAGCTGCTGTCCCAAGCAAAGGAACTGACCAGAAGTTAATATGGCCCCTCATGCTGCATGGACTCTACTGTGCTGCTTTGAATGGGAACCCATCTTGTGATAGTCAGGAGGCTGCCCCTCCCGTCTGGCTGAACTGCAACTCATGGAAGGTAATGTAGTGGCTGCACTCATGTCAATACTTCGAGGGTCTGCAATGGGGATCCCGCACGCAGACATGTATGCTTTCCCTTTCTGCCGTGGCCAGGAGGTCAACGGTAGGCAACACGATGAGGTGACACATGGCACTGGGGATGGTGACAGATTGCCAACATTCACTCATGGGACCACTAGTCATAGAAGCAGTGGAAGCCTGGGATGGGCAACTGTACTAAATGTTTCTCTCCTTCTCTGTCACCAGCAGCCCCCACCATGGGGCCAGGACATGGCAGTGCATCCTCTTGCGGGGGAAGGAGGAGGCGGTGACCCAGGGCTCAGGTCCTTCGAGGGGATGACCGAAGGTGTGTGCTGCCGCAGGCTCTGACTGTAAGAGATGGTATGGCACCTGTGTCATGTCCTCACAGATCTTGCACCTTGAGAGACAGGAGAACAACTGCTCTAGTGGAAGTGAAGGTCACGGCGGCCCTCAACTTTATACCACAGGCTCCTTCCAGGCATATTTGGCAGCTGTTGCCCCAGGCGAACAGGGTATCCTGGTGCGCTAGGGTGGTATGTTTGTGCACAGAGAGCTGTGAGATGCCACAGAGGTCTAGGGATCCACAGATTGGGGATCACCATTGGCTCCAGGCTCATGGTGCACTAACAGACCTGCAGCCTATTACTGTTAGTGGTGCATGGGATGTAAGCTCTGGAGTTAGCCACAGTGCCTGTCCAGCAGACAGACAGCAGGGAAGCAGACTGATATTTGCGGGGTTGGTGGTGGACCTCATGTGGCAACCGGCTCCCCCCCACCCCCCCATGGGTCTCTCTGCAGCCAGAGCTATGCACCCACCACAGACCTGGAGCCAATTTTGACCCCCCCACTACCTGAGGACTTCTAGACATCTGCGGCATCTCGCAACCCTCTGTGCACAATTGCGTCTGCCAGGGCACGGATGCCCTGTTCACCCAGCCTGCCAATTACATTCATTTTTACATGGGCCAGGTCCAACAGAAAGCCTCGGCAGGAGGCTTCATCAGCATGCCCCATGGCTTCATTATCGCTGGTCCTGAAACTCCATTTCTCACAGCATTGTGGATGTACCAACATCACAAGCATTGCAATGCCTCAGGAAGATGACCGCCAATCAATTCTGGCTTTGTCAATAATGCTCACATCCCATGAGCATAACTAAGTAAGTTAAAGAACACTTCATAGAATCATAGAATCCCTAAAGTGCAGAAGGCCATTCGGCCCATCGAGTCTGACAACAATCTCACCCGTGCTCTATTCTCATAACCCCATGTTATCCCCCTGACACTAAGAGACAATCTGACCCAGTCATGTTCCCCATTACCCCAAATATTTACCCCGCTCATTCCCCTAACCTGCGCATCTTGGAACACTAAGGGGCAATTTAGTATGGCCAATCCATCAAACGTGTGTGTCTTTGGAGTGTGGGAGGAAACCAGAGCACCCGAAGCAAACCCACACAGACATGGGGCAGATGTGCCAAATGCTACAGACAGTCACCCGAGGCCGGAATTGAACCTGGCTCTCTGGCACTGAGGCAGCAGTGCAACCATTGTGCCAACCCTTATTCCATTGCCCAATACTTTTAAAAATTGTTATTAAACAACATTTCCCAAATTTTTTGTAATGCTATTGTTTTTATTGATTTACGGTTTATCTCCAGGGTTTTTCGCAAGAGTGTCCTAGATACTAATACTTAATTTCTAGAGACTTCAGAACAGTGCTGCAGAGGTTGACAATCCGACCACAGCCTTAGGTGTATAAATTTGACTAGTCCCATTTTCTTCTGCCTTTGTCCAGTTAGAAGGCTGGCGACTGTCCATCAACTGACTATCAGTACAGCAATACTAAGACGCAGTGTTCCTGGTAGTAATCCAAAAACTGCCATGACATCTCTGAATAAGTCTCAGGCAACTGCAGATAGTCATTGGAAAAGTCCATTCTGGTCTCTTTATAACCTTCCTTTTCTACCAATAAGTTTTAAACTGATATTGGTATATTTGATCAAAATGTGTAACAAAATGGATTATTCCTTCAGAGGCTGACATGGCAAAAGAAATCCTTGTGTCTTTGTCTACATATATCATGTTTGCGAAACCTACCTCTCCACTCACCTGATGAAGGAGCAGCACTCCAAAAGCTCATGATTTCAAATAAACCTGTTGGACTTTAACCTGGTGTTGTGAGACTTCTTACTGTGCCCACCCTAGTCCAAGGCCGGCATTGCCACATCATGGCAAAAGTAAAGCAGAAGCTCATTGTTGTGAGGGATGCATGCTGCATTATTAAAACAGTGATGGCCACTGAATTGAAGTCAATTCACTTACGTTGTTTGCTATTAGATTTAAGTTGAATAAGTTTGCCTTTTTTTTGGCAGACTATTTTTGACGGCACGGTACACAGTGGTTAGCACTGCTGCTTCACAGCTCCAGGGACCCGGGTTCGATTCCCGGTTCGGGTCACTGTCTGTGTGGAGTTTGCACGTTCTCCTTGTGTCTGCGTGGGTTTCCTCCGGGTGCTCTGGTTTCTTCTCACAGTCAAAAGATGTGCAGGTTAGGTTAATTGGCCATGCTAGAATTGCCCCTTAGTGTACTACAATGCTTAAAGGGATTAGTGGGTAAACATGTAGCGATATGGGGGTAGGGCCTGGGTGGGATTGTGGTTGGTGCAGAATCGATGGGTTGAAGGACCTCTTTCTGTACTGTATGGTTTCATGATTCATAATTTAAAATAATTTATAATAATTTAAATAATTTAAAGTAATTCACAGTTTTTTTAATGCTCCAGCTGATGTTGATTGTGCCAACTGCCTTTAGTAACAGTTCTGATCGATAAGGGAATTAAGGATTATGAGGAGCAGGAGGGTAAGTGGAACTGAGCCACTTCAGATCAGCCATGATCTTATTGAATGGCGGGGCAGGCGCGAAGGGCTAGATGGCCTACTCCTGCTCCTATTTCTTATGTTTAACAGCAGTGAGCGAATGTTCATTTGACCAATTTTAGCCAGGATTTAGGTGCAATTTTCCATGCCCAAGAAGGCTTTATACAGACACCACAAGTGCAGAATACACCCTAATGAGGTGGCCCAATATCAGAGTCAAATTCCTTGCCAGGGTAATGTGTTTGAGAGATGCTACATAATAATATATAAAGTAGGGAAGGGGTCGAGGTAAAGATGCCTTCCATAGGTTTGTTGACTGGAGAACTGGTTTATTAGTTCAGAGGTTGAGGCTAATGGGCCTACGTTTTAATGTCCTGGCCCCCTAATTTACTGGAAACTCATTGAATTCAATTTTCAGTGAGCCAGTAACATTTTTACTGGCATGGATTGCAGCCAAAGAAAATACAACAGATCTGAAGAATGGGAGAAAAGCAGCTGAGATCTCTCTTCTTGCTTGAAATAAGAGGCACAAAAATAATGCAACATACCCATAAGTAGCCTTTGTGAGTAAATAATAAGGAAGGAGGACAAAATTGGGAGAAAGAGAAAAGTTAGCACAGTAAACTTTCCTATTCTGTAAGTCTATTTTATTAGTATTTACTATTACAGCAGCAATATCACTACTGACAGCTCAGTAATATTAGGCCATTTTTCAGGCTCAGTTGTGGAGCCTGCCATTGATGGCTAACCAGGGAACACAGAATTTCCTGCTGCTCTTGGTCATTTCAATTGTCAACCTGGGCTCCCAAGGAGTTAGAATTAGGATAATGTCAATAGATTTGGTGCAGAAACTTGAGTATAACTTCATCTTTGGCCAAACTAGCACAGTATCCAGCACACATTTTATCAATTGAGTTGAAAGGCTTTGGGGCCTACTTCAGAGACAAAAGCCTAGCATTTCCAGGAAGGCTACAATTGGCAAAATCTGTGCTGGAAACTGCGCCAGTTTGGCCAAAGGTGAAGTTACACTCAAGTTGCCTGCATGAAATCTATTGACATTAGCCCGAAGGTAGAGTCTCCTCTGAATCAGTGGGAGATACAGAGGTGGTAATGTCACACGACTAGTAATCCAGAGGCCCAGACCAATGCTTTGGGACCAAATCCCACAGCAGCTGGTGGAATTTAATTTTAATGAATACATCTGGAATTAAAAGCTACTCAATAATAGTGACAATGACAACTATCATTGTTGTAAAAATCCACCTAGTTCACTAACCCCTTTTAGGGAAGTAACTTGGTCGTCCTTACTCGGTGTGACCAACATGTGACTCCAGACCCAAAGCAATGTGGTTGACTCTTAACTACCCTCTGAAATGCCCTCACAAGCCAATGAGTTCAAGGACAATTAGAGATGGGCAACAAATGCTGGCCTTGTCAATGACAGCCACATTCCATTAAAGAATGAGTGTGATTGGTTGATTAGCGAGTGAATTCTACTGGAGCGGGATTACCCAGAAGTAAGCCATCTTCAGCTGGTTGGTTTTATGCTCTTGCTTTAAATTATTTTAACTTCAATTTAAATCATTGCAAATTCAGTCAATCATAGCCAAGCATGGCATACCACTCTGACTTCAGCTGGATAGCTTTGATGTGTCTTTGGTACCTAAGACCAAGAATTCAATTGAAGTTAAACTGGTGTGGCCTCCTTGGCTATGACTGACTGAATTTACAACAATTTAAATTGAAATTAAAATAATTTAAAGTAAATTCACAGCGTGATTGAATGCTGATCACTGCAGTAATGCTGGAGCCATGTGTGTCTGTGCAACCAAGGCTATGAGTACAGTGTGATGAATATCCTCAAATGGGAACAGTCTGTGAGACCTCACTATGCCAACCTAGGAGCACGGCCACGTTTAGAGATAGGGACTTCTTCAGGTGAGTGGACATTTGAGTCAGTGTAAGAGATCGCAGAGACTCCTGTGCAAAAGTAGTTATGGATGCAATTCATTTGCGCTGAAAGATCTGAGAAATCTTTAGCACTGTTTCAATCATTTCTACCAAGGTTTCGCCGATCTGGGTAGAAATTATGCATAAACTCCAGCTGATTGGTTAGGCAGGCATTCCAGTGCAGTGCTCTGGGAGTGCTGCAATGCTGGGGATTCTGTCTATCAAATGTGTGATGGAGATTAGGCGATCCCCGAGAATAGTAAGGGAATTCTGTCTGGAATCCTGGCCACTATTTATCCCTTAATTAACATCACTTAAAAAAAAATTATCTGATGACTCTCAAGTTGGGAGCTTGCTGTGCACAAATTGGCCACCATGTTTTCTACCTTAAAACAGAGACTACACAACAAAAACCTGTGGCTAATTCATTCTAAAGCATTTGGAATGCCCTGAGATCATGAAACACAATGCATAAATCCTTTGCTTTCGTAAGTGTAACGTCCCAGGAACCACCAGTTTAACCACAAATTTAGAGATTAAAGCAAAAAGCCTTTCCTCCTCCTCTCTCACACCTTTCTCATAATAGTTCTTATTATGTAATGATATAGAGGTAAAAGGAATTGAGTCCAGGTCTGCAAACAAGTGTTGGAACCTTTAGTTTATGATGTTACCTGAAACCATTGAATACATTAAGAACCTTGTAATTCCTTTGCAAGGAGCTGGTCTTTATTTAACTGCACTTTCCATGGCCACCAAGTGCTACCTCTTGTTCCAGCCGTCAGATATACATGTTAACAACCATCTCTGGCTGTCAAGATGGTCACAGCATTGATGGTATGACAGGAGTGTTGGTGTGAAGTGTTTGACTTCACGCCAATGTTAAGTTCCTGTCAGACTACTGCACTTGCGGTTTGGTCTGCCTCCAGAGGAGAGTGCAGCGGAACCCCCTAGAAGAAAGCATCACTTCAGAATCCAGTTGACTTGATCTTTATACTTCTTGGACTTGTGGCTAAGGAAAATCACATCGAAGTAACTTTACAACCATAAGCCAACCACACCCTTAGACTAACGGCGGGGGAGGAGTGGGGGAGGGAGAATAGTCGTCTGAAACCAGAGTCAATTTATTTAATTTTAGGAGTAGAATTTCAGAACATTAATTCAACAATGGTAAAGAAACAAAACACCTTATGTCCAAACCAAGATGACATGTAACTTGGCAAGAATTGATAAATTGCCAGGATAGTTTCACACCTATGTGTGAAATTTTGAGTTGCATAATTTGCCATGCTGTATCAGAGATCAGTTAGGATCCACCATATAATGTGGGACACAGATCCCAAAAGATCCAGCTTGGGGAAAGGGTGAAAGCTCCCTTCCCTGAAGGCAATTTCATTTTTAACGATTAATCTTCATAGTTTTATTCTGATGCTAACCCACAAAAGGGAATTCTCCAGTCTTGTACACCCCACTGCTGCTGCCAACGAGAATTTGGCGCTCAGCCAAATCTCTGTTCGCTGCATTGGGACTGGAGAATCCCCGCTGTGCGTGAAGTCAGAGAATTCCAGCTACTGTGTCTCAATTCAGTGCCAAAGTGAGATTTGAATTAATTCCCCTGAAGGGTAGAGCTTAGCACAGAAGATGTGAGGAGGCTTAGACTGTGGGTGGAAAGGCAGAGCTTGGCAGGGAGGCATGAGGGACATAGGAGGTGGATGGAAGGGCAGAGTTTGACATGGGAATGAGGGATGTGGGGAGTGGATGGAAAGGCAGAGTTTGACACAGGGGGGTTTGAGGGGCATGGCGGGTGGATGTAATAACAGAGTTGACACAGGGAGCATGAGGGACATAGGGGTGGATGGGAAAGCAGAGTTTTGCACAGGGGACATGAGGGACATAAAGGATGGGTGGACGGGTGGAGCTTGGCACAGGGGGCATGAGGAGAACCTTTTGAACTTATCTTTTTAAAGGTCCCCTCAGTCAGACCAGGGTTCACAACTTCTCTAAGGGGCCATCAACCATGACTCTTTAAAAACCTGACCCATCTCCATGACAATTGTAGAGTAGGAGATACCTACATCTACAATGGAACCAGCCACGTTGAGATTGCCAGATGTGGGCTTCGGACAAGAAGCAGCTCAAAATACTTTAAGGCACTCCTGAAAAATCAGACAGCCAGGGAATAGGGTTGGGAATCCCAGAATCTGGACCCATCAGCCGTTTTTAAAAGGCTTCCAAATCAACGTGACTCAGTGAAAATCCAGACCATTCTTTTTCCTGAAACCCACTGATTTCCTTTGCTTCCTTTGCCCTTGTGAGCTTAATTGTTTACCATGGGTTTGAATATGAGCCACTGAAACAACTTAATGTCCCAGCTCTTTTACCCTGAATCTCTGAGGGAAATGATCATCCTGTATTAAATTCCTGTCATTGTTCTATTGCACTGAGAAGTAACAATGGACTAATGGGATTTGCTTCTGATAGATAGGATTGCCAACTCTGGAATATATTCCTGGAGATTTTATCACATGACCTCGCAGCTCCATTACCCCAAACAGCCAAATAAACTTAATTCCCTTCTCCAAGTTTTTAAAGCTGATAAACAAATGTGCTCTCATTAAAATAAAAAAATTCTTCAGAATTCCTATGATTTGTCTCCCTGGTTGCAGCCAAGTTTGGAAAATAAATCTTTAATTCTTGGTGAGTCCAGGACATTCCAGGAGGGTTGCAAACAAAGTTTCATCAAAGGCATTTCTTTTTATATTACAGTTCCATCCACTTGGTAGTCTTTGAGCCGCAATGGGGCACAGAGAGAGGCCCTTTGGTCCACCAATTATCTGCTGAGCATTCTAGTCAATTCCAATCCCTTGGCAGCCTGCAAGTTTACTTCCATCAAGTACCCATCCAAGTTTCCTTGTGAAACCATTGATCATCTCACTCCTGACTTCTGCAGCAATATTGCTGAGCAAATGAGGGCAGCACAGCTTTCTGGCAACAGGCCAAAACTCTCCTTTGACTGCAGTTGCAAATTCCGACACTGGAGGGAGAGGTGCTTTCATTTCTGTGACACATCACATTCTAAAACACTTGATGCAAAATGAATTCCTTTTGAATTTTGAGTGATCCTTGTTACAGATCAAGTCTTACAAATGCAGCAATCCATCATCATACAGATAAACATTCAGTGATAACAAATGGATGAGTAATACCTTGGTTTTGGCACACACTGTAGCATTTTTCTGCTGTAAGGGGTGGAAAATTGGGCGTGAGTCAGGACCCGTCCTGGACTAACAAGTCATTTAGGGGCCACGGTGGAAGTTCCCGTTTGTCCCAAACGTGGCCTCTGGAAGTGGGCCAACGATGGATAGGGGAATTCCGATGTCTGGAATCTCATAGGAATTTAATTCTCTAACATTAAGTTGTCTTATATTTCAGGATGAACCTGTCTTATTATAGACATCTGCCGAGACATAGGTAAGGTCTCATCCAGAGGCCCAGGCCTCGAGCCTGCATGAACCACCAAGCAAAATGTCAGCCACTCCTGAATATTAACTCCCCAAAAAAAGGGTTGACTGGAGAAATGGGAAGAAAATTATACCTTCTCAAAAAAGTTCTTGTAGTCTTGGGACTAATTGAAACAATTTGACCCGATATTACAAAGATTGGGGGTTCCTGTTTGTTGGCGTGGTGGGGGGGAGGTGGGGCAGGAGGCTGGGGAAGGGGTATGCTGGAATGACAATATGATCACGGAAGTGTGGAAGTTGAAGTCTATGTTGCCTTTCTCCTCCTGAAGCTGTGCTTTATCACAGAAAGTCTTGACCATCTTATATGCAGGTGGCACAATGGTGAGCACTGCCACTTCATAGCACCAGGGACTGGGTTTCAATTCCAGCTTCAGTCACTGTCTGTATGGAGTTTGCACATTCTCCCTGTGTCTGTGTGGGTTTCCTCTGGGTGCTCCAGTTTCCTCCCATAATCCAAACTTGTGCAAGTTAGGTTGTTTGGCCATATTAAACTGACCCTAGTGTCAGGGGCATTAGCAGGGTAAATATGTGGGGTTGCGGGAATAGGGCCTGGGTGGGATTGTGATTGGAGCAGGCTTGATGGACCAAATGGCCTCCTTCTGCACTGTAGGAATTCTATGATAAAAGGGTGGAGATTTGCAGTGCTTTTCCACTCAATACCTACTAAACATATCAGAAAGTAGGTTTTGTCTACTCAAGCATAAGGTAATATTCCATGGTATGGTGTCTTAATTACTAACTTCTCTGGAATGAAGAATTCATGTGTTGGCATCACAGGCATGTTCAATTGTGGATTGTGGGGGCAAGTGAGGCAGAGTCCAAAATATTACGCCACTGTGACTATCCTGTGGGATCTTCCATTGGTGCCTGCCATGGCAGCTCAGGAAACCTGCTGTAGACAGGGTGTAAAACCGATTTCTGTCATGCTAATTGGATGCAAATGAAGGCCTGACTGGAATCATTCCCCTCTCCCACACACCCAATTCTCTGCAATGCCACAGGAAGCAATGCCAGTCTAGAACACATCTGGAACAACGTGGCTTACAGGAGCCAGTTGAACAACGCATGGGGCTGCCTTTGGAATTCAGGATGGAGGCTGCCAGTGGCCTGGAATACCACAGCAGAAGGTGGGGGAAGAATCTTCAGGTGGACTCTCCAGATTCCATGTCATTGAGAAGTTCATCTCAGGAGTGTTCCTGGAGATTGATCTTTTTCAGGAGGTCCATCTTTTTCCTTGCTTTTACTTACAGTTGTTAATTTGTTCAGATGTCTTATAGCTAATATTTCGTAAGTCTGAAACCTGCCATTTTTTATAGACCCTTTGGAAAATTAGGAAATCTGACAGATTAAAAATCTTAATTTGAAATGCAATTTTACATTTAAAATTGTAATACATGTCACAATGCAAACGACAATTTAATGTTATTTGCAGTATCCAGGAAGAAGGCTTTTCAAAGTCAGCTGGAGTAAAAATAATTTAAAAATAGGATAGCTATTTGAAGCTTAGAAGGTAATTGGGCAGGGGGGGGAGAGGGAGCAAGCAGGAGGTTAGTTACAGACAGCTCAAAAGAGCAGCAGCGATACAATGGGCCCAATAGCTGTAGAATCATAGAATCCTACAGTGCAGAAGGAGGCCATTTGGCCCATCGAGACTACACTGACCACTGTCCCACCAAGACCCTATCCCCATAATCCCAGGCACTTACCCTAGCTAGTCCCCCTAGCACTAACGAGCAATTTAGCATGGCCAGTCAAACTAACCTGCACATTTTTAGACTGTGGGAAGAAACCGGATTACCCAGAGGAAGCCCATGCAGACATGGAGAGAATGTGCAAGCTCCACACAGACAGTGAACCAAGCGGGAACCCTGGTCCCTGGCACTGTGAGACAGCAGTGCTAATCACTGGGCCACCGCGCTGCCGCCTTCTGAACTGTGGACTTCTATGGCTCAGTAATTGTTTTAATTCTTTAGGTGCACCATTTTAATATTTTGAATCACAAGTTGAATTCAATGCCAAGTTGTTCGTGGAGAAGTCCAGTTTCTGATAGCAAGGGCAAGGCTTTAACATTCAAATTCTACCCAATGCTCAAAACGCTTTATTTCCACTGGAATACTGATGTTCTCAGCTTTTCTTTGCTTGATTCTCCTCATGGCCGGATTTTCCAGTAAGTGTCACCCCAATATTCAGAATATCCAACACCAAGATATTTTACAATGGTGAAATGTTTAGATCTAAATTTACAGTTATATAGTTCTGTATAGAACTGTATAGTATGGTATATAGTTTTATATAGAAATAACATAGAATGTAAAAGCTTTACCACCCCTCAGAATGAAAAAAGCTCTAAATTATAGAAACATGGAAACTAGGCCATACAGCCCTCCGAGCCTGCTCCGCCATTTTATTATGATCATGGCTGATCATCGAATTCTCCTTTTCCTCCCGTATCTCTTGATCCCTTTAGCCTCACAAGCTATACCTAATTTCTTCTTGAAATCAGACAACATTTTGGCCTCAGTTACTTTTTGTGGTAATGAATTCCACACATTCACCACCCTCTGGCTGAATAAATTTCTCTTCACCTCAGTTCTAAAAGGTTTACCCCTTATCCTCTATCTATGATCCCTAGTTCTGGAGTCCCTCACCTTCAGGAACATTCTTTCTGAATCTACCCTGTTCGAGTTTCGAAGAGATCCCTTCTCATTCTTCTAAACTCCATTGTATGTAATCCTAACTGACATAGTCTCTCCTCATATGACAGATCTATGCACACATTATTATCTGAACAAAAGGATAACCAATGTTTTTACACAATATCGCACAGGGGTAGACTGTACACTGCCTTCTGCATTGCAGGGATTCTATGACGATGGACTGCAACAAAAAAGGATAATCGGGTAAGTACTTGAAAAATAATGCAGAAATGGTAATGAAATGAGTTTAGATTAGATGGTGCCAATCAGAGGGCTAGCAGCCATTCGGCCCATGGAGTCTGCACCGACCACAAACCCACACAGGTTCTATTCTCATAACCCCACTTGTTTACACTGCTAATCCCCCTGACACTAGGGTCAAATTATCATGGCCAAACAAACCTGCACGTCTTTTGGAGTGTGGGAGGAAACTCCACACAGATAGTGACCTGAGGCCAGAATCGAACCCGGGTCCTGGCGCTGTGAGGCAACAGTGCTAGCCACTGTGCCGCCATGGCTTTTTGGTTGATTATTCATTCATGGTAAAGAGAGTTGCAGTGTCTGCTATGATTGTCATTTAAAGTAAAATATCGCAAAAGTATTAATGTACCAAGGTAAGCGGAAGACATTTTTCTCTTCCACTGCTTCTTCCCTGATCTTGAGAATATCCGTCTAACTTTTTAAATTATGTTTCTTATCGTCGCAGATCCTTGTTTTGGATGTTGCTGGATCTTCTTTTCTTACTACAATATCTCATTCTCAACTGGTGCCTTTGTACCAACTGTGTTTTTTGTTCCATAAATTTATGATTTTGTTTGGTCAGTTGCAGCAAAGTAAGGTGGTGGGAGTTTTGTAAAAGGTACATTGCCAGAAGTGTGCTTAGGCACAACAGTTATATGGTGCGAGTCCAGCATCGAAACTTCTGTAGAATCTGACCAGTTGCAGTTGCCTGGACACCAGCATTTTGCAGGGTACAGAAATACAGAGGAGCAATTCAGTGGATTTTTTTTTCATTTAAAAAGAGCCAAAATCCCATCAGCTCTGTCACACCATAAAGAACAAAGAACAACCCAGCACGGGAAACAGGCCCTTCGGCCCAACGAGCCCGCGCCGCCGCATCACCCTACACCTATTTTACCCTGCATGTCTACGAATGGGACCCTACTCAGTCAGATTCAGGGAAGAAATAGTGTCAATTTGGTGGAAACCGATTAGCCTAAGAGCACATCTTTGGGGTGTGGGAGGAAACCGGAGCGCCCGGAGGAAACCCACGCAACCACAGGGAGAATGCGCAAACTCCCACAGACACAGGCCCAAATCCATGTATCTGCACAGCTAGCAGTGCTAGTCACTGAGCTGTTGTGGCGCCCGTCTATTGGTCCAGGATCAAGCACACACACCGACATGAAGTACTAGGCCACTCCTGGACTTCCAAGAGCAGCCCACGCACGACCCGCCGTGTGCATGCCCCTCGCTTGACACGAGGTGGAGTTTTATGAAGATCTTACTGATTATCTTATTCAGTCCAGTGTGTGGGCATGTTGCTGAAAGGTTTTTCTTGAAAAAGAAGCAAAACAACCAGAAGCATTGACTGTGCTGGTAACATTACAGAATGCCAGGTTGGAAGTGAAGCAGTAATGAGTATAATAGCTGGTTATTCTATCAGCACAAGAATAAGAGGGTTTTAAGTTGCTGGGGACACTGAAAACTCTTTACTGTTTATCTGCTGATTTATGACTTTAGCAAGTTTTATCGATGTTAGATACTTCAGACTGCAAAAAGGGCAGGGATTGCACTAGCAGACCTCAAAGGTGTACATGTGAACAATAATCCAGTGTTAAATTACACAACAGACTATGTAGCAACCATAATTTAACTCTGATACCCAAATGAGTAGAGATAGACTTATGCTTACAAACTAACTCCTGGTCTTCCCTTGGTATTAAAACCACAAATCCATAATTAAAAAATAACTTTCTATTGTTTTGGACTCTCTTCCACTCAGTCCGTTGAAACCAAATGGTGGGAATATCAGGGAGTTGGACAACAATGACAACTTGCATTTATATAGCACCTCTAATGAAGTAAAATATTCAAAGGTTTTCACCATTAGGAAATTAGGACATGTGACCAAAATCATAGTCAAAGGAATAGGTCTTGAAGAAGTCAGTGAGAGATATAGGGAGGTGATTCTGGAGTTTGGAGTCTCAGCATTTGAAGGGACAGCTATCGATGAGTTTAAGGTTTTAAGTTTATTTATTAGTGTCACAGATTGGCTTACATTCACACTGCAACAAAGTTACTGCAAAGGGAATCAGGAATTCACCATAGGTCAGCATTGAAGAATGCAGAGTTCTTGGAGGATTATTGGGTTGGACATGATTACAGAGATAGGAAGAGGTGTTACTAAACTGGGGCTAATATAGGTCAGCAAACACAGGGCGAGACAATGGGTAAATGGAACTTGGCAGGGGGTTAGGATGTGGGAAACATTTCTGCATTTTCATACAAAGTTTGAGTTTGATAAGTTGACAGGTCGTTGAGTTAAAAGCTGTCTGATTGTCATCTGCTGCTGGCCACTCAAAATTACAACCTTTCTCCCAGGCATCTCAGTCAGATTTACAACTATTTGCTGGATCGTGTACACACAAACCAGTTCAGCAGCTTCTGCAAGAACCTCCTTCCACAGCAGGCAGCCTATGCTGTGTGTAAATGGAAAAGCAAAGACTTGTACCACTGGAAAATAACAAACAGAGAAAACACCAAGCTAATTGTTGCAGGATCCGATACTAGGAGGGCTGCCTGCTGCCCCTGATCTGATTCTGCAAGTGGTTCCACAATGTGGAATCCTTCTTCCTGTCCTCATCCCTTCATTCCCATCTGGATAGATTCCGGACATTAGATCATGAAGGAAGTCCACAGCTGCCAGTGCTCAAAAGCTGTGCATCTGGGGCTGCATTTAAGGTTAGAGGGGAGGCAGTCCCAGCCTATTTCTCACTTGTATCCACAGCACCACACCCCCCTGACAACTTTAAAAAAAAGGTCACCCCTCAGCAATAACACCTTAATGATAGAGAGTGAGATTTCTACCCCTCAGTGGGAGCAAGTCTCCTCTCTTAAACATTGCTGGTCAGTCAGAGTGGCTGGCAGCTCTCGCTGTCACTGCAAAGTCTGAACTCAGTGGTGGGTGGTGTTGGGACTGCAAATATTCCCCGGCATGAAGAGCAACGGATCCCAGTCTAAAGTTAAATCCCAGGCTTTTAGGGAAGAAAATGATTGGGTATCCTAGAGATGGGAGGAGTGAGAGTGGGGTGCACAAAGTGAGGGTGCCCACAATACTCACAGGACAACTCTCAAAGGATTGCCCACTCCTTCCCATCTTTTCACCTCACAAGGTGAAAAAGCCAACTCCCCAATTTTTCTCACTACCAACCACACTATGGCATGGGCAACATGGCATTCTGGTCAATTAACAAGTTCAATTGCACATTAATAATTTCTTTAAAGAGTGTGGAGTTGCAGATTTCTGCCCCTTCAGCTTATTCACTGCATTATAGGGACCAGGTCAGGGCTAGGCAGGAAGATGGTGGTCGAGCCACCTGTCATATTTACCTGCTCTTCCCCTTCTACGTCCCACCACTGCTTAAAGCATGAGTGGCTTTAAGCAGTGGTTGGGGGGGGGGATGGTGGTGGTGGTGGGAAGGGGATATAAATTCCAACTTTTTGTTGCACGTATGGCCAACATTAATGTGAGTGAAGATCAATTTAGGCATAGCAAAAAAAAGGGATTTGACCATAAAACATAGGAGCAGAAATAGGCCATACAGCTCTTTGATTCTACTCTGTCATTCAGTGAGATCGTGATTGATCTGGTGTGATAATCCTCAACTCCACTTTCTCACCTTATCCCCATAACCCTCCATTCCCTTACTGATTAAAAATCTATTTCAGCCCTGAACATACTTAACCACCAAGCCTCTATAGCTCTCGTTGGTAAAGAGTTCCACAGATTCACTGATCCGAGGAGAACAAATTCCTCCTTATCTCTACCTTAAGTGGATGAACCCTTACTCTGCAATAATGCCCTCCAACACCTCTACTTTCTCAGAAGGCTAAGGAAATTTGACATGTCTGCTACGATTTCACCAACTTTTACAGATGCACCACTGAAAGCATTCTTTCTGGTTGTATTGCAACTTGGTATGGCTCCTGCTCTGCCTAAGACTGCAAGAAACTACAAAGGGTCGTGAATGAAGCCCAGTCCATCACACATTGACTCTGTCTACACTTTTCCACTGCCTCGGAAAAGCAGCCAGCATAATTAAGGGACCACACACCCTGGACACACTCTCTTCCACCTTTCTCCATTAGGAAAAGATACAAAAAGTCTGAGGTCACATACCAACCCGACTCAAGAACAGCTTCTTCCCTGCTGCCATCAGACTTTTGAATGGATCTTCCTTGCACTAAGTTATCTTTCTCTACACCCTAGCTCTGACTATAAGACTACATTCTACACTCTCTCCTTTCCTTCTCTATGAATGGTATGTTTTGTCAATATAACATGCAAGAATCAATACGTTTTACTGTATACTAATACATTTGACAAAACAAATCAAATCAGTACCTTGGTCCATCCATGGTGATCTTGAACACTGTCAACTGAGAGAGCTACAATTTTCACATTATGTTTTTGAAATTCTAGGGCCAGCTTTGACATGCAGCCCAGCTCTGTAGTGCAGACAGGGGTGTAGTCTGCTGGGCGAGAGCAAAGGAGGCCCCATCTGTACAACAAACAAAAATAAACCATCAGTACACCACTTCCCATTTTGGATCTGGATGTCAAGAGAAACGATGCCCAGGCAAAACCCTATTGAATTTTTAAAATTATTTAAAAGTTATTCATTTGTGGGATATGGGCATTGCTAGCTGGCCAGCATTTACTTCCCATCCCCATTTGCCCTTAAGAAGGTAGTGGTAAGATGCTCCAGTCCATGTGCTGTGGGTTGAGCCACAGTGCTGTTAGGGAGGTAATTTTACAACTTTGGCCTAGTGACTGCGAAGGAACAGCGATATATTTCCAAGTCAAGATGGTGAGTGGCTTGGAGGGGGATTTGCAGTTGGTGGTGTTTCCATGTGTCTGCTGCCAATGTCTTTCTGGATGAAAGTGGTCGTAGGTTTGGAAGTTGCGGTCTAAGAATCTTTAAGAACATAAGAAATAGGAGCAGGAGTAGGCCATCTAGCCCTTCGAGCCTGCACCGCCATTCAGTAAGATCATGGCTGATCTGAAGTGGATCAGTTCCACTTTCCTGCTTTCTCCCCATAACCCTTAATTCCCTTGTCTATCAGAAACCTATCTACCCGTGACTTAAATATATTTAGTGAGGTAGCTTCCACGACTTCAATGGGCAGAGAATTCCAGAGATTCAACACCCTTTGAGTGAAGAAGTTCCTCCTCAACTCTGATCTAAACTGCGCCCTCTGTTATCTTGAGGCTGTACCCTCTAGTCCTGCTATCCTTTCTCTCTACCTCTACCCTATCTATCCCCTTCATTATCTTATATGTCTCTACAAGATACCCCCTCAGCCTTCTAAACTCCAACGAGTATAGACCTAGTCTATTTAGTCTCTCTTCATAGTCCAACCCCCTCATCTCCAGTATCAGCCTAGTGAACCTCCTCTGCACTCCCTCCAAGGCCAATATATCCTTGTCCAAATGCGGCGACCAAAACTGCACACAGTACTCCAGCTGCGGCCTCACCAGTACCCTGTCAGTTGCAGCAAGACCTCCCTACTTTTATATTCTATCCCCCTCCGTATAAAGGCCAACATTCCATTCGCCTTCTTGATCACCTGCTGCACCTGCAGACTGGGTTTTTGCGACTTGTGCACAAGGACACCCAGGTCCCTCTGCACCGTAGCATGCTGCAGCTTTTCGCCTTTTAAATAATAATCCCACCTACTATTATTTCTGCCAAAGTGGATAACCTCACACTTGCTAACATTATACTCCATCTGCCAGGTCCTCGCCCACTCGGTCAGTCTATCCAGATCTCTCTGCAGACTTTCCACACCTTCCACGCAATTTGCTTTTCCACTCATCTTCGTGTCATCAGCAAATTTCGTCACCCTACACTCAGCCCCCTCCTCCAGATCATCTATATAAATGGTAAATAGATGAGGCCCCAGCACTGATCCCTGCAGCACTCCACTAGTCACCAACCACCAACCAGAATAGCACCCATTGATACCAACTCTCTGCTTCCTATTAGACAGCCAATCCTCTATCCACGCTAACACGTTACCCCCAACTCCGTGCACCCTAACCTTCTGTAGCAACCTTTTATGAGGCACCTTATCAAACGCCTTTTGGAAATCTAAAAACACCACATCCACCGGTTCCCCTCTGTCTATCTTTGGCGAGTTGCTGCAGTGCATATTATAGATAATACACACTGCTGCTACTGAGCATTGGTAGTGGAGGGAATGGATGTTTGTAAACATGGTGCCAATCAAGTGGGCTGCTTTGTCCTGGATGGTGTCAAGCTTCCTGAGTGTTGTTGGAGCTGCATCCATCCAGGCAAGTGAGGAGTATTCTATCACACTCCTGACTTCTGCCTTGTAGATGGTGGACAGGCTTTAGGGAGTCAGGAAATGAGTTACTTACTGCAGTTCCTAGCCTCTGACCTGCTCTGGTAGCCATTTGTTTATGTGGCGAGTCTAGCTGAGTTTCTTGTCAATGGTAACGTCAAGGATATTGAAAATCAAGTGATAGTTTTCACAGTTTGACACAAAAGAGGTGGGAAGTTCACATCTCTTTTTAAAAATTATTGGTCACTATGAAGATGGTAACATAATTAAAATGGCAAATCAGGGCCTTGCTCATGAAGGCTGGTGATTTGAGGTGAAACACCAATACAACCTTTAACTCCGAGAGTTAAGAAGAGGAGAACAAGGGCAGGTTGTGACAATATGATTCAGAAAGGCAACCTAGGTCAGTGAGTGAACCGCATGAATGGCCCTCCTGCATCTCAGTGGGCCGCAGATTGAAATTGGGCTTGTTCACTAACCATGAGTTCATTAATAAGGTTGAAAACACGCCAAATATTTCATGATGAGTTGTAGAAAATGCTTAATCATTGGTATATTCGTAAAACTATAATCAAATTCAAATTGTAAAAACAAAAGAAATATTTACACTTTGGATGCAGCGGGAATGCACAGCTCTCAGTCACTGATATGAGAAATCAGCACATAACTTGTCCTTGCTTTACACAAAAGTAAAAGTTCAAAAGGCGTACATTTAACCCTTCACTATCTTGTATTTTACGTCTATGCTGATTTATTTTTTAGTCAGTAATCCCATCCAGAGCCTCGGCTGCCTTTGGGGGAGATTCATGACAGGGTTTACAATTTGGGACTCTGCTCCAGCTGCTGGCGCCTGGCACCCCGAGCTGCTCCTCCTGGCCGGCAGGGGGCGGGGTTGAGCGGGTCCTCCGGGCCGGCAGGGGGCGGGGTGGAGCGGGTCCTCCGGGCCGGCAGGGAGCGCGTTGGAGCCGCGTCCTCCGGGTCGGGGGAGACGATCCTCCGGGCCGGCAGGGGGCGGGCGGGGCGGAGCTGGTCCTCCTGGCCGGCAGGGGGCGGGGTTGAGCGGGTCCTCCGGGCCGGCAGGGGGCGGGGTGGAGCGGGTCCTCCGGGCCGGCAGGGAGCGCGTTGGAGCCGGGTCCTCCGGGTCGGGGGAGACGATCCTCCGGGTCGGCAGGGGGCGGGGCGGAGCTGGTCCTCCGGGCCAGGGGAAATGGTCCTTCTGGCCGGCAGGGGGCGGGCTGGAGCTGGTCTTCCGGGCGAATGGGTTTGAGATAAACGCCTTCGAGCGGTGAGGAGAAGCCGTCTCAGTTTCAGTGAAAGCTCTTCCCGGACATGGCGACTCATGTCAGCGAGCTGGAGGCAGCCAAGAAGACCTTGACGGAGGCTTTAGGGGAGAATGTGAAGCAGTGAGTGTGGCCGTAGGGAGGCTGTTGCTGCTGGAGTCGGGGCCCGAGACCGCCATTAACATTAACCCGTGTGTGGATCTGCTGCTTGGGTTCAGTCAGAGTGCCCGGGCCCTGCGGATATCCAGTGGGATGGGAGAGAGACCCTCTCAGTTGTTATTTAAATCCAGTGAGAGCCCAGGCTGCAAGTTAGTTGTGGGTATTGGAGTTGCGATAGATTTAAATCTAAGCAAGTGCGAAGTTATTAATTTTGGAGTGAAAAATGATGAGTATTTTCTAGATGGTATGAAGTTAAATACAGTGGATGTCCAAAGAGATTTGTGGGTCCAGGTTCCATAAAATGTCACAAACAGCTGCAGAAAATAACCAAGAAAACTAGGAATAGTGGCCTTAATATCTACAGATTCACAAGCATGATGCCTGGACGTCAGGGATTTAATTATGGGAGAGATTATACAAAGTAAACCTGTTTTCTCTAGAATTTAAAAGGTTAAGGGTGATCTGATTGAAGTCTTCAGGATACTAACAGGAAAAGACAAGGTAGATAAAGTTAAAACTAGTTCCACTGGAGAGTCTAGAGGAGTGCCAGTGGTCTGTAAATTATGGCCAGACCATTCAGGAGAGATGTTAGGAAGCACTTTTACACACAAAGGATAGTAGAGGTTTGGAACTCTCTGCCACAAATGATTTTTGATGCTAGATCAGTTGCAATCAGTTTAAATCTGAGGTAGATATGTTTTTGTTAAGCAAAGGTATCAAGGGATATGGGCCAAAGCAAGTATATGGAATTAGGCCACAGCCTTGATCCCATTAAATGGCAGAATAGGCTCGATGGCCTGTTTCTGTTCCTACGATACCTCTGCCTGTCTCTGGAGTTCAAAAGGTGTACATTTGACCCTTCACTATCTTGTATTTTACTTCTATGCTGATTTATTTTTTGATTTGGATGTTTGGCAGAAATAGGCTAGAGGTTTAGACAGTGAATGATATGAATGGGTCAAATGTGCACCAGTAAGGGCAGCTTTTATTTAAAAATAGTTCTCAAATAGTTAGGAACCATTAGATCTCATTATACAAAGCTTGAGTGAATTTGATGACTGCCAATTTAAAAAGTCTTTGTTTTCAATATTGCAAACTCAAAATGGACAAGAATCTTTATTTTTCCAATAAATGTTACAATCAAGCTAAATGACAGTTCACTGACACCTGTCTGAGGATTTCCCAACAAACGCTCATGTCGTCCTGTTAATAACTTTAAATTGAAAGAAAAATAAAAAGCCCTTTAAGGATGTAACTAGTAGGGTAGATGAAGAGGAACCAGTAGATGTAATATATATGGGTTTCCAAATGACATTTGATGTGCAAAAGGTTAGTAGGCAAGATAAGGGCTCATGGAGCTGAGGGTAATTTATTATGGATAGACATTTGGTTAACAGATCGGAAACTGCGGCCATAAACTGGGCGTTTTCAAGGTGGTAGACTGACTAGCAGAACGTGGCAAGAATTCGTGTCAAAGTCCCAGCTATTTGTGATTTATATGCATGAATTAGACAGAGTAGTGTATCTATATTTGTTGATGGGACAAAGCTATGTGCGAAGGTAAGCTGTGTAGAGGACACAGACTGCAAGAAATACAGACAGGTTGTGAATAAACAATAAAATTGCAGATGGAGTATATTGTAAGGAAGTGTGAAGTTATTCATTTTGATCATGAGAATAGAGAAGCAGTACATCTTTTAAAAGTTGTAAAACTTATAAATATTGATGCCCAAAGAGATTGGGTGTGCTCATGCAAGAGACGCAGAAAGTTAGCATGCAGGTACAGTAAGCAATAATAAAGGCAATTGGCATGTTGGCCTCTATCAGTTGGGAGTACAGGAATGAAGAAATTCTACAGTTGGACAGGTTTTCGGTGAGACCTCATCTGGAATTCTAAGTGCAGTTTTGGTCTCTATTAAGGGAAGAATATAGTTGCATTGGAGGTTGTACAGTGAAGGTTCACTAAATTGGTCCTTGGGATGAGGGTTGTCATATGATGAGAGGCTAAGGAAATTGGGCTTGTATTCTCTGGAATTTGGAAGAATGAGGCAATCTCATTCTACAAAATCTACAAAATTCTGCAGAGGCTTGATGAAGTGGACACTGAAATATACTGGATTCTGAAAGTGCT
This sequence comes from Carcharhinus amblyrhynchos, assembly GCF_965287045.1. Taxonomy (NCBI): domain Eukaryota; kingdom Metazoa; phylum Chordata; class Chondrichthyes; order Carcharhiniformes; family Carcharhinidae; genus Carcharhinus; species Carcharhinus amblyrhynchos. The sequence goes on from NC_137332.1 coordinate 73,356,673, forward strand.
TGATGGAATAGATGCTGAGAGATTGTTTCTGCTATTTCTGGGAGTCTAGAATATGGGGGGCACGGTCTTAAGCTGAGGTGCCAATTATTTAGGACTGAGATGAGGAGAAATTACTTCACTTAAAGGATTATAAATCTTTGGAACTCTACCCCAGTGGATTGTGGATTCTCCATTGTTGAATACGTTTAAGATTAGGATAGCCAAAATTTTGGTATCTCAGGGGACTGAGGGATATGGAGACTGCAGGGTGGGGGATGGGGGTGGGGAGGAGATTTGGAATCTAAAGAGAAAATTAGCCACGATTGTTCTGAATGGTGGAGCAGAAGTGATGGATCATTAAGTCATATGGTCTACTGTTCCTATTGTGGTATTATTGGAGCTCCTGCAGCTATGATAGTGAGATAATAAGAATCATTGCAGATTATGAAGATCCTTTTTTTAAATATAACAAAATGCTTTAGTGTATGACCAGAGTCGGCCTTTGACTACTTATAAACCTGTTTGATCTTGCCTCTGATTACCTGGAAGAATTGCATTAAAATATATATCTTGCAGTACATTCTGCATTACCAACTTTATTCCACACCTAATTAGGAATGAAGTAAAATGTACCAGCATTTCATGTACATCATCCTTCCAGTGATGCCTGAAGGGTGACATAGTCATTGTTTTCGCATCTGAATGATGCGTGGGTGTCTTGTCTTTGACGTTAGCGTGATTTAGAATAGATGACATGCATGCTAATGTCTTGGATGCAATTTCCTTGCATCTTGACACCTGATTTTTCAACATAAGAAAATAGGAAGTTTTTTTTAATCCAATTTGGGAAGAAATTAATATTTGCTGATTCACCACTGAAATTATTGTACATAGAAGAAGTTGGGTTTGAAGGGCTAATTTTTTTAACAGGACTTATACATACATTTACAGTGTGACGTACGGCTGAAAAAAAAATCAAATCTGAAGGTTGGAGGAAGATACAGCAGCTGAGGTTTAATTTTTATGATATTGCTGTTAATAATTGCTGAGCTGCCCAAAGAGAAACTTGGATTAGATATCTCAACAATTTGCAATTTGTATTTTATTATGAAAAGATATGGGTACTGAAGTTAGGAACAAAATATTCCAGTGCCACTTTTGGAGGTTTTAAACATTAAATCATTTATTTAAAAAAAGAAAACTTAAAGACGTGATTATAATTACACAGTTAAAAATAGTCCCAAAAATATTTCCCACAAGATTTATGTCTAGTTCACTTCACAGCCTAATATCCCTTTTCAGTCAAAAAAATCCAATAATACTACCATAAGATATCCATGGTTACTATAGGGGAGGTATTCATAAGGCTTCTCCCCCCTCACTTGATAAAGGAAATTCAAGGCGTGTAACAAAAGTTTGTCTTCAAGAACAGAAATAATTTTTGAGCATTTAGAGCTCCCTTTGCCTCTTTCACAGCTATCTCTAAACACAGCATATTCTTCAGGATATTGCATGGCCGCTGTCTATTCTTCCAGCTTTCAATCCTTCCTTAAGTATGTCTTTTCTCATTCATTTTTAAAACCCATTGTTCATAACATTCTTCGCAAGTTACCTTTCCCAGAATATAAAAAAAATTATGTTGCTTTATAACTACTACCTTTGGGTAAAAATAAGCTTAATATGTTGTTTTATTCGTTTATGATCTGTGCCAGTTGTAAATTTTCCTTTTGAAGTACGACCACTAATCTTCAACTACCCTCTTATCCCCTAATGCAAAATTCTATTCATGTTGTTCCCTGGTACTCCACCATGTGCACCTGCATTACTTTTATATCTAACCCTTTCCGATGATTTAACCTTTACAGTCTAACTGTCTTCGGTTTAATTAAATTAGTCACACGTGTGCACACAGCACCCATAGTCTGTTTCACAGTAAACCACAGTGAAATTGGGAAACTCCGATATTTCTTTACGTCATCACATTTGCGTAAAATTGTTCCACAGATTGTTTTATCGCCCATAACCAGTCCTGGTTCATCCTCTCAAAACACGGTTGTCTACTCACAAACCTTATTGTGTTCTTCGAGAAGATGACCAAAGAGGTGGATAAGGGTAAAGCAGTTGATGTGGTGTATATGGATTTTAGCAAAACGTTTGATAAGGTTCCCCATGGTAAGCTACTACAGAAAATACAGAGCATGGGATTGAGGGTGATTTAGCAGTTTGGATCAGGAATTGACTAGCTGATAGAAGATAGAGGGTGGTGGTTGATGGAAAATATTCAGCCTGGAGTTCAGTTATTAGTGGTGTACCGCAGGGTTCTGTTTTGGGGCCTCTGCTGTTTGTCATTTTTATAAATGACCTAGATGAGGGTGTAGAAGGATGAGTTAGTAAATTTACGGATGACACTAAAGTCGGAGGAGTTGTAGACAGTGCGGATGGATGTTACAGTTTGCAGAGGGACATAGATAAGCTGCAGAACTGGGCTGAGAGGCGGCAAATGGAGTTTAATACGGAAAAGTGTGACGTGATTCACTTTGGAAAGAGTATCAGGATTACAGAATATAGGGCTAATGGAAGGACTCTTGGTAGTGTCGACGAGCAGAGAGATCTCGGTGTACGTGTGCATAGTTCCCTGAAAGCTGGCACCCGGGTTGATAAGGTTGTTAAGAACGCGTACAGTGTGTTAGCTTTTATTGGTAAAGGGGATTGAATTTTGGAGCCGTGAGATTATGTTGCAACTGTACAAAACTCTGGTGCAGCTGCACTTGGAGTATTGTGTACAGTTCTGGTTGCCGCATTATAAGAAAGTTGTGGAAGCGTTGGAAAGGGTGCAGAGGGGTTTACCAGGATGTTGTCTGGTATGGTGAGAAGGTGATATGAGGAGAAGCTGAGGGACTTGAGGTTGTTTTCGTTAGAGAGAAGAAGGTTACGAGGTAACCTAATTGAGGCATACAAGATGATCAGCGGATTAGATCGGATGGACAGTGAGAGCCTTTTTCCGCAGATGGTGATGGCTAACACGAAGGGACGTAGTTTTAAATTGAGGGGTGATAATTATAGGACAGATGTCAGAGGTAGGTTCTTTACTCAGAGGGTAGTAAGGACATGGAATGCCCGGCCTGCAGCAATTGTGGACTCGCCAACTTTAAGGGCATTCAAATGGTCACTGGATAGGCATATGGATAATATTGGAATGGTTTAGGTTAGAGGGTCATTAGATTGGCTCCAGGTCGGCGCAACATCGAGGGCCGAAGGGCCTGTACTGCGCTGTAATGTTCTATGTACTGGTCTGATGTATGTAATATCCTTCTTGAGGACCTGCAAGTTCGATCTTATATGAAGACCAACTCATTCAGACTCCTCTCTCAGTGGGTACAGAAGCCAGCCTAGAGGCTGGCTTCTATCATAGCTGAAAACTCAAATTATCATCATTCTAATGAACTATAATGAACACTTAATGTAAGAACATAAGAAGTAGGAGTAGGCCGTCTAGCCCTTCGAGCCTACCCCGCCATTCAATAAGATCATGGCTGATCTGTCCTGTCTCAGTTCCACATTCGCGCCCTCTTCCCCATAAGCCTTAATCCGGAAATGTGTTGTTTTAGTAAAAAACAACTCAGCGTGTCTTGGTGCAGTGCGAGAATTAATTTGATTTGGTTTATTTGGTTTGCCTGAAAGAGAGAGCGAGAGATGACCGCTTATCCAAATTTGCACCCTGCCTACCTACTGCAGATGTGGAGATGCGGACACTGGACTGGGGTAAACGCAGTAAGAAGTCCCCTTTTGGGCAAACCCCGAAAGCTAGTGGGTTTACTATCAGATAAACTTGTTGGACTTTAACCTGGTGTTGTGAGACGTCTTACTGTGTTTACCTACTCCAGACTAGGTTGTGTGTGTCAGAGCTTCTGCCAGGAGTTCTCTCTCTCTCAGACATACAAGTCGCTCATTTGAATGAGGAGGTGGGGGGAGTGAGATCAGGGCGAGAGGGTGGGAGGTAATCTGCGGCGGCCCGATCCGGAGTGGATCTGGATCCGGATCCGGAGCGGAGTTTGATGAGTGTGGAGTGGGAGGGGAGAAGGTGGCGCTGGCCAGCAGCTGTTGCTCGTTAGGCAGAGAGAGCTGGGGCAAGCTTCCGCGGGGCTGCCAGGCAACCGCAGGGAGAGAGAGAGAGAGACAAGGCGACCTCTCTGCAGTCCAGCTTTTGGTGCTGGGAACGAAACATGACTTTTTGAGCCGGTGGATTGTGTTTTTTTTCCCCCTCCTCCCTTCTCGCCAATGATTTCTCCGTCTCCTGTGGAACTCTTGCAAGCCCCGATCTGGAGCCCCGATGTGGGCACTCACGGCATGTTCGACCGCAAGCGCTCGGCAGTGCGGAACATCCAGCGGAGCTTGGTCCTGGAACTGCTGGACGAGCCCAATGTGGCCCTGCAGAGCTATCAAGCCCGGTGTCCGGAGGAAAACAACTCCTCGGTATGTGTCTGAGAGAGAGGCGAGGCTTGATTCTCACTGTGTGGGGGGTTGGTTACTGATGGCTGTATTGAGCAGATAGTTGTCGCTGGACTCGCTGTACACATTCCAAATAGCAAGTTTATTTTTTCCCATAATAAGGTTATTTCGCGGCAAATCCTGACTCTGCATCAGTGGTTGGAGGAGAGAAGGATTATATTTGAGTGGCGTCTGTGTGAAATATATCTAGGACTGCATAATAATTTCTGTGCTGTATTATTTTACTCGTATTAAGTAATAACTGGTTTTTGAACGAACAACCATTTGGTGTGCTTTATTCATCAATCAAATTAGAAACGCCACTTTGTTTTAGTTGGCCACTTCAATTTATTAAGCCAGAAATGTCAGTTTTAATTGACTACTTATTCATTTATGCTAGAAAAGACAATTTGTTTTAATGGACTATTTCTGGAAGACCCCTTTGGCCTGTTTGGAAGAGGCTGTTACTGTCTTCCCCAGTGAGATGGCTGGTGGATAGATATTCGCCATAGCATTACTGATGGGAGAGTCTACACAGCAGTCGTCACTCACTGCTCCGTCCTCTCAGTTTTTGCCTCTCGCAGAGAAGGTCTTTCGCATACTTGAGTGCGACTTTTTATTGGAACAGTTCTGACGTGCAACCGCTGAGGGGGCTGTTGTATTAGTTTTTTAATCATATTGCAAATTCAGCAAATTAAGATTTGTATGTGTTAAACGTAACATGACATTTGAAAACAGGAATTGCTTTAAATTCACCGAATGAGAAGTTTCAGTGGTATTTCAACATGCATGACCAAGTAGCTTCATCTTTCATTCCATCAAATCAAATGTGTTCGCAAAGGGCCCGGCTGCGCAAAAATGTTACAAGCAAAATTCTGGTCCAGGTGAAGCCCCGAGTTCTTGTTTCGGTGTTACTAGTTGGGGAAAGGGAGGGACGGGGGAGGAATTCAATGTTTGGCTGTGTTGAAACGCCTCAACAATGCAATCTTTCGCTCCTAGCCCTTACACTTTGGATGCTGCTAATTACTTTATTAGAAAAGCGTACCGCAGCTATAGAATCGCCCGGTTGCAAAATATTAGCTACTGATAAGGGACAAAATCTGAATAATCTTGTGCTGAGGACGGGAGCGGGGTAAGGGGGAAATGTACATCCGCTATTAGAATAATGAAGTTTCAGGTTCTATCCTGATATACATCAGTTCCTGGAGGTGTAGTGTGGCAAACCCGTGCTCCAAACATGAGATGTTGACTGATAACAAAGGTTCCCGATTGTTGAAGGATTTTTGTTGTGGTATCCTTTAAAAATGAATCGTCAATCCACACACTTTAAACAAAGGCACGTTTAATTAACTGCGGAGCCGTGGCCTCGGAGTTCTGCTACAGTGTGGGATTTTCTAAAATATTTGTATTTTCCCCAACCTAAAGGTAACGGAGGATTGGGAAGCACTGTCATTGTTCATCTGCAGCTATTGTGCACAAGCTCAGCTGAGGCCAAGCTGCAGAAAGCTTCCTTTTTAATTTACATACAGTAACGGCTTTGTGCAGGGAGGATAATATCCAGGGAGATAGAAAGCAGCTTCAGGTAATTGACTTCACTGTCGGGTGAAAATCATGTTCTGTCTTTGTGTGTGTGTGTATGAGAGAGAGAGAGAGTTGGGGGGGGAGGGAGGGAGAAAAATCGGAAAGGGGTTTATGATGGGAGTAGTGGAGCTGCCTGGGTAGTGTATATCGCATAACTGCAGTGATGCATCAGAGATCTGACCTTGCAGAGGAATTCGTTTGCACGTTTCATTATAAAGTTGAACATTCTGATGCTAAGTATTATTTTGGAAGGTTAATATTCCTTTCCAAAAGAGAATAAGATGCAATTTCATTCCACTCTTTGATTTTTCCCAAAATGAGTTCCATGAGATTATTAGTTTTTACAGCAGATATTATGCAATTTGTCCAATCCAATTAATTTGGTGCCTGTATTAGTGATTAATTAGAATTTGCTACAAATAAGAAAGATCTATGAAGGCTGTATCAGTGTTATAACTTTCACATGTTGCTCTGGCATTAATCTTGCACATTTGTCAGAAGTGATCATTGACCAAAGTATCATGTCAAATTAGTGAAGGGGAGGAAGAAGGAGGTAGTCAATTCCTTTAAACCCATCTTTATTTTCAAGAAATGACACATCTGAAGTGAGTTGTTTATGACTTTTGTCCATGGCTGCTTCAGTGTTGATGTAAAGTTTTCCTTTTTTCTATCTGGCATGCTGTGATTAAAAGAATTTTCTTCATTCAAGGGATTCTTTCTAAATAAAAGGGTTGAGCAGTGAGCACAAGTTATATGAAGTGCACAACCATGAGAGCTTGTTGCTATTTTCCCTTGTCAGAGGTAAGAAATTGACGTGTTGCTGATGCTGAATAATCTTTAAATTTGAATTTATTGCCAGGGCATGTTTCATGCCAGTGATCTATATAATCACATTAGTGTGAGTCTCAATCTTCTGAGGTGATGGGCAGTGTGTTTCTGCATGGGATGATTGCCTCAAATTTGAGGTGACTTAAGGTTGTGCAGTGAGCATAATATTTAACGTGCTTCACTTGTCCTGGCTGAGGTACTATTACAAGAGCTTTTGACTGCATGTCTCCTTGCCTGACTTAGCTCACTTCCAATTGGGCTTAGCTATGTCCATTAGGGGTCTTGAATGTCATCAGGACTTGCTCTACGTTTTCATAAATTTTGCTTTGAAGGATTTTTCATAATGACATCTCATCTCATTCCAGGGACACAAAACAACAAATGCTGGAAAACCTCAGCAGATCTGACAACATCTGGAGAGAAAATTGGAAAACGGCTAATGTTACGCCGTTGTTTAAGAAGGGTGCCAGGCAAAAGGCGGGGAATTATAGGCCGGTTAGTTTAACGTCTGTGGTAGGTAAAATGTTAGAATCCGTCATTAAGGAGGAAATTGCGAGGCATCTTGAAGGGAATTGCTTGATAGGGCGGACGCAACACGGTTTCATTAAAGGGAAGTCGTGTCTGACAAATTTACTGGAGTTCTATGAGGATGTGTCTAGGGCAGTGGATAGAGGAGAGCCGGTGGATGTGGTCTTTCTGGATTTTCAGAAGGCGTTTGACAAGGTACCTCACAAGAGGTTATTGCAGAAGGTCAGGGGACATGGAGTTGGGGGTAGGGTGTTAGCGTGGATAGAGGATTGGTTGTCAAATAGGAGGCAGAGAGTGGGGGTCAATGGGTGCTATTCGGATTGGCGGTTGGTGACTAGTGGGGTGCCCCAGGGGTCGGTGCTGGGGCCTCAGCTATTTACCATTTATATAGATGATCTGGAGGAGGGAACCGAGTGCAGGGTGTCGAAATTTGCTGATGACACCAAGATTGGGGGAAAGGCAAATTGTGCGGAGGGTGTGGAGAGTCTGCAGAAGGATCTAGATAGGCTGGGCGAATGGGCCAGGAAATGGCAAATGGAATTTAATGTTGGCAAGTGTGAGGTGGTCCACTTTGGTAGGAAGAATGGTAGGAAGGACTATTACTTACGTGGCGAAAAACTGCAGCAGGCGACGGTGCAGAGGGACCTCGGGGTCCTTGTGCATGAGTCGCAAAAACCCAGCTTGCAGGTGCAGCAGGTGGTCAGGAAGGCGAATGGGATGCTGGCCTTCATAGCGAGGGGGATTAAATATAAAAGTAGGGAGGTCTTGCTGCAGCTGTATAGGGCATTGGTGAGGCCGCAGCTGGAGTACTGTGTGCAGTTTTGGGCGCTGCACCTGCGCAAGGATATTTTGGCCCTGGAGGGAGTGCAGAGGAGGTTTACTAGGCTGATACCGGAGTTGAGGGGATTGAGCTATGAGGAGAGGCTGAATAAACTAGGCTTGTACTCGTTAGAGTTTAGAAGAATGAGGGGAGATCTCATTGAGACGTATAAGATGATGAATGGGATGGATAGGATAGAGCTGGAGAGACTCTTCTCGCTCAAAAAAGACAGTAGGACTAGGGGGCACAGCCTCAAGATAAAGGGGAGGCGGTTTAGAACGGAGTTGAGGAGGAACTTCTTCACTCAAAGGGTGGTGAATCTCTGGAATTCTCTGCCCGTTGAAGTGGTGGAGGCTGCCTCGCTAAATATTTTTAAGAAGCGGGTTGATGGGTTCTTGATAAGAGAGGGGATTAAGGGTTATGGGGAGAGGGCGGGAAAGTGGAACTGAGCCACAACAGATCAGCCATAATCTTATTGAATGGCGGGGCAGGCTCGAAGGGCTAGATGGCCTACTCCTGCTCCTATTTCTTATGTTCTTCTTATGTTCTAAAATAGAGCCAATGTTTTGGGTCAGGATCATCACTTCGCACCACAAAGGATCATCCTAGCACTCTCTCTCTCCCCCCCTGCATATGCTGTCAAACCTGCTGAGGTTTTCCAGCATTTTCTGTTTTTGTTTCCAATCTCTGCATCTCAGTATTTTGCTTCTGGCATGCCAGAGATTTGCACATAATCTAGATTTCCACAATAGCACAGTGCTGAGGAAGCACAGTCTTTCAGATGAGATGTGAAACTGAGGCTATGTCTTTCTCTCATACAGGCTTCTTGTTGAGGTACTTTTCTATAACTAGGGATCATAGTTTGAGGATGAGGGGTAAACCTTTTAGAACTGAGGCGAGGAGAAATTTCTTCATCAAGACGGTGGTGAATGTGTGGAATTCGTTACTACGAAGTATTTGAGGCCAGAACATTGTCTGATTTCATAAAATCATTGAATCCCTACAGAGTGGAAAGAGGCCATTTGACCCATCGAGCCTGCAACAATTGCAGCCAGGGCCTACCTCCATAACCCTACGTATTTGTGTCCCCTGATACTAAAGGGTAATTTAGCATGGGTCAGTCAACCTAACCCACACATTCTATGATCAACCATGAACAAAATGAAAGGCCTTTTGAGCCTGCTCTGCCAAATGATCTACTCTGCTTCTGATTTCTATGTACCCAGCATCACAGATGCCAGTCTTCAGCCAAATCAATTCACTCCATGTGATATGAAGAATATTGGCGATCAGTCAGCTGTCTTCCAGGTTGTCATTGGTGGCATTCCTCAGGATAGTGTCCTCAGTGCAACAATCTTCAACTGCTTCACCAGTGAACATCCTTCCACCCAAAGGTCAGAAGTGAAGATTGTGGCTGACGACTGCACAGTTTGATGTTCACCATTTATGACTTTGTACTGAAGCAATTCCTATCCAAATACAGCAAGACCTGGGCAATATCTAGGTTTTGGCTTACAGGTGGCAGCATTCATGCATACCACACAAACACCAGGCAATGGCCATTAAGAGCAAGATAATCTAACTGTCGCATTCTTGACATTGACGTTCTGGGGTATTACCATCACTGAATCTCCCACTGGGGATTGATTATTGACCGAAAACTGGGTGTCCATTAACATCTAGAAGGACAAAGAGCAGCAAACGCATGGAAACACCACCACCTGAAAGTTTTCCTCCAAGTTCCACACCATCCTGACTTGAAGTATATTGCCATTCCATCACTCTTGCTGGGTCAAAATCCTGGAACTCCCTAACAGCATTCTGGCTATACCTGCATCTTTGGAACTACAGTGATTCAAGATGGCAGCTCACCACCACCTTCTTGAGGTCAAATAGAGATGAGTAATAAATCCTGGCCAAGGAGAAATTTTCCATATCCTGTAAATAAATCAAAAAGGACACAAGATCCCATGACACTATTTGAAAGAAGGCAGTCAGGTTCATCTCCATTCTGGCCAATATTTACCCCAGAACCAATATCATTAAAATAGTTCTGGTTATTATCTCCCAACTGGCCCATGTTGTGCACAGAATTGTTTGCTACATTTCTTGCATTGTAACAATGACTACAATTCATTGTGTATTATTTTTGAGGTTTCATCGAAGTCGTAAAAGGTGCTATATAAATACTAAGACTTGGTTCTAAATTTATCAGAACTAAATCAATGAGAAGGTATTCAAACATGTGCTTCCCATATGTTGGGTTGCATTCCTTTGTAATAAAACGTCTTTAAGTCTGCAATGTGCAAATGCAAAGATTATTTTGGTTTATTTATTCAATACCTCTTGCAGTTTGGTATTGAACTGGTTCACTCTCATTTCTGCACCCTAAATATTTTTAGGGCAATGTTGCGAAGTGGTATGTGGACTGCTTGTATTAGTTGATGCTGAAAACTCTGCCGTTTTCCCACTTTAAGGGGGAAAAAATGGAATATTTGATTTGTTTACTGTATCTAGGCTAAACGTTATATGTTTTCAGTAGGACTTTTTGAAGAAACTGCAGATTGGCATTATCTCATGGATTCTTTAACATTTATTCAAAACTGTGAAAAACCCATCTGTCCCCTAACGAAAAATCCTTCCAAAAGAGCCTGACTGGATCAGTTGATTTGAGAACTCTCCTGTGTAATTTAGTAAAGTTATCAAGATAGCAAATCGAATATTGTAGTAAATATTTATCCCATAGTCTGTTAGGATGCAACAGATGCAAATGTAATGGAGATGTGACCAGACTGATGATTTATCTACACTACACTACTTTCAAAGTGCAAGGGCTCACAATGATGCCTTGAATTAAAAATTGAAGTTTGGCTGCCTCGTTTTAAAGCTGCAGGAATGCTTGTGGCTGAGCAGAGTGGTGATATCCCCCTCAGTACAATGCATTGGCATGGCCAGGTAAGAAAATGAGTCAATAGGATTTCTGAAAGGCAACTGAGTGATCTGTTATCTCTGAACATCAGGATAATCTGTCTCCAATTTGCTTTGGGGTGCACGGCTGCACTTTTGCAAATAATTCTCATCGGTGGTCCAAATTACATTTCCCTTTTCAAATCCATGTAAATGTGAGCACAAGTTGACACAGCAGTCGCCTCATGGTATACATCAAGTGGTAGGACTTCTGTTATGTCATTAATGATATTAGAGAAGAGGGGTCGGTTTTTTTCTGCAGAGAGGCATAAACCAAGTTATTGAAGACTGATTACATAAGCAGCGGCAAATTGCAAAGCAAAACGGCCAGGGAACAGGTTACTTGTCTTATCCCCTGGATGATGAATGAAAGGAAATGGTATTTGCTTTTTCATATGGATTGCAATCAGTGAAAATGTCAAAGTTCAGTCTTTTGAATTTTCTATTTTGCATTATCTACTTTAAATTTCTATTTAGGTCTGAGCGATCTGTTGTTTTCATGTAGCTTCAAGGTTTGTATTTCTAAAGGTGCTGACTTTCTAACAAGTGTCCGTGGTGGGTGGCATTTGAATCAACTGAATTTATCCAGAAAGAAAAGCCAAATAGCTGGCTAAACCTTTTTTTAAAAAAAATTGTTTCGAAAACCTCGTTGTGAACGTTGCTGGAACTCTTGAGTAAAACTTGTTGCTGCTGACCTCTTTGGGATAAATGAGATGCAGAGCTATGGTCTCTATTTGACCTGAGCGCTCAAACACAGGATTGTTAGTTTTAATGAGTGTCACCTGTCTCCGGACGTCTTAACTCCCCATGGATGATATCTGATGTTGAACATTGGTTTATGATTTGGATCCTTGAGTTGAGTATATTCATAAATCTGTGATAAGAAGGAATAAAAACTCCTACTTGTGTTGTCTGATAAGAGTGTAAACTACTACCGTAGTCAGCCAGCAGTTAACCATGAACTCATATTACAGCCCACTCTGCAGTTGTTGGACTCTCAGCAGCAACAGGAGCAAATTAACCTTGTTGACCCAGCAAAAGCTGGCAAGCAAGCATAATATCAACTTATTGATAACGTCCTTGCAGGGATGTTCAGAACTACTGATGTGGGAGCAATGTATTAAAAGAAAAATGTCAGACTCTGCAGTACATTCCATGTGGTAAATAGTTTTTTTTAGGACTTTGACTATTTTAAAAATGCTTTTGATCTATAGCTGTATGGTGTTGCCTCAATATAGAGTACTGTTGCACTTCCGTTCAATGACAGATATGGAAAAAGGAGGAAAAAGTATTGCTAATGCAGTAAAGGAGACTGCATCAAGGACCTGAGTTTGTTCATTATTATTGTTATGTGAATGGACAATCCATAACCAAGTTTAGTTTGAAACTAACTTGCAGTTTCAGCAGGCACAGTTGCTGGTTTGCAAGGCCAATGGTAAAGTGGCTTAACTGCTAGCAGCAACTTCTGAATATTTTGGTTTGACTACGTGTCTGCCTTTTGCCTAAAAAGCTTAGTATGCCAATAGCAATGAGCACCATTTGCTCACTGTTTTGATGGCAGAGTTTGGACCAGTCCCACTTGGGATGGAATGAACATGGTTGGTCCTTTCGAATAAAGCTGGAGCCCCAGTGAAATATTAAAAGTTGGAGTTAAACATCCACAGTACGTAGTAGCTGAAATTGCACAAAAAACTGATCAGAGGGAGCAATTGCAAAGAAAGGTGCTATACTCTCAAGGCACTTGTGTGTTAAAATGGAGTGCTATGTTATTGCAATAGCACTTTTTTTGTTTAACAATTGACCTTGCTTGAAACAACAAGCATATTGTCCAGAAAGACAGTGAACATGCAGTACATTGAAGGTGCAGTGAAGGGCTGCCAGTTCCTATCTTGGAATCCTGTAGGATGTACAGTTCATTCTGCAGATAGAACGTGTCACTTGTTCAGTCAGTGTGAAAAAGAATGACAGCAGTTAAAGGGTAATCGAGAGTTGTGCGTATTTTGTAGCCAGTCACTTTGGCCTATTGAATACAATGTGGTCAGAGTTAACTAACTGACCTTGAATAAAGCTGTCAGGACTTAGCAATTTCTGTAGTATGGATTTTTCCTTTTTCCTGGCAGCAGTTTCAATCCACCACCACTTCCAAGTGGATCTTGAGGCATGCAGCAGCAGGGGAGGCAACCAATCAAGTTTAAGTATCCTCAAGAGGCTGCAAACCAAGATGTTAAAAGCACTGATTTCTTCACTGTATAAATTTCAATTGTCAGAAAGCAAAATGAATAAAATTACGATTGGACTCAAACCTGGGAGGGGAAAAGTCTTTTGATACTTAATTGTAATAAGGGATAGATTTAACTCCTCAAATATAAAATTAGCTTTTCAGGAAAAATGTCAGTGTTCAACAGAATTGTTAATCTGCCATCTAAAACCATTCAATAAGTTGTAATTTTTATAGTGTTTTTATAGGGTTATAGGGTTTTTATAGTGAGATGTGCAATTTACTATTCTGAGTGTACTATTATGCTGAGTTTTACACTCTGGGCAGAGAATGGGAGGTTGTCCCAGAAGAGGAATGTGGAATCACTAACAGCAATTTTTGCATTTTCACATTATTCTGCTTGTGTACGGACTCCTGAAGTCTGGCTTAGTTTCAGTGGAGTAATGACTGTAGATGCCAAGGGATTTGCTGTTACACCGCTGTGATGTCCCAAACCTCTGATCCAATCATACATGGGTGATATAGCGTGTGTATATGAAATTGAGTTTGGGGAAATTTGCCTTTTTTAAAACTGAGATCCATTTATGTTTTTTGGGAATTTTGTAGGTATAAATAAAATTATTTTGCATGTCGTCCCTTTGATTTCTCTGCTGCCTCAGAGCACCAGGGACCCAGATTCAATTCTCAGCTTGGGTCACTATCTGCAGAGTTTGCACATTCTACCTGTGTCTGCATGGGTTTCCTCCAGGTGCTCCGGTTTCCTCCCACAGTCCAAAGATGTGCTGGCTAGTGCATTGGCCATGCCAAGTTCTCCCTCAATCTACCCAAACAGTGACTGGTGTAGTGACTAGGGGATTTTCACAGTAACTTCACTGCAGTGTTAATTAAAGTCTATTTGTGACAATAATAAATGAATTTTAACTACTAAACCAGTGGATTGATACATGAATCTGAAGGATTAGCATGCCAGCAGGAAAAGGTTCTGGGGTGTGGCATTGGGATGCAGTTTGTGTTTTTAACCTGAGTAATATGACCATGCCAGCTGTTGGTACAGCTACTTGCTATATTTTTCAATTGAAATTCTTACTCTGTTGTACTTGAGGGGGACTTTTTAGATGGTGTTATATCATTTTTACCCATGTCTCTACCGAAAGGCAAGGTAAAGGGACTTTCTGTGCCAGAATAAAAATGTCTCCCTTCAGTGCCCTTCTAGTTGCCTGCGTGCCGTGGCTTCAGATTTTCGGAGACAAAGTAGATTAGTAGCAATGCTTTGGTTTTATAAATGCTTTCCTTCAGTTATTTCAAAAAGTTGTTCAAATCTAAGTCATGTGTTGGTAATCCAAATTATGGGGGATATTGACTAGAATTAGTTGTGCCTTCCTAAAGAGAGGCTAAATCGTGACTGCTGCACTGTCTATTCATCTGGATAAACTTTATATGCATCTCCAATCCGGGCTAATACCTGAGTTTTGAGCCGGTTTTAATCCCCCTGATGGAATAAAGGTTTTGTTGTAATTAATGATACACATCTGACTGGATCAACTAGATTTGGTCACAATTTCATAAAGGCCAATTCTAACATCTGTCTCACTGGTTGTAAGTTATCGATACCTGCTGAGCCAACATTTTTTAACTGTAGGTGGCACTGTATACATGTCTGCATATGATTTTATTACAAATGCAGCAAAGGGAATGCTAAGAAGCCACCTTTCAGTGTCTTTTTACACCATTGTTTAACCATAATAGATACTTTCTTTAAAATGGATGTTTTGCCAATTGAGTATTTAACTGTATATGTGCTATGATAACAGACACAACCAGACAAGTTTTCACAAAGAAAACAGGACAGACCAGCTTAAGTTCTTTAATGACGAGCACTTTAAAATCTTTCTGCTGTTATGTCTTCCGCCACTGTGCTGTTGAGTTAACTTTTTATGGCGTTGCATCTGGGCATGGTGCAATGTGCATGTGTGTCCTGTACTTTCTTGACGGTGGAGGAAGCGTTTTGCCAGCACCAGGATTTGTTAAATTCCACTTGGAGCTTCATTAAATGGCACATTCTATTTTTGTCTGCATTTGATTTATATCCAAAATCCATTATATATCTTCTGCGTGGGTTCAAGGAAAGGAAGAGAGCCCAGTGTTCACTAATTATGAGCAGGTCATGAATAATTAATGCATAACAACAATTTAATGGAAATTGTGAATAAGTACAGCATTTGTTCCAAGGCATGACATGGATATCATACATATTAACATGTTGATTTTTTTCATTACTCTCTATAAATGACCTATGATACAGTTCACTCATAATTGAGTTTGGACTCGAGGTGAGGCAGTAACACTAAGAGCTGTGCCAGTGGGGTAAGGTTAATAAAATTGCTGTTATCCACTCTTCCATACAGACAGTGAATCGAGCTAATTAATGTGACATTTCTGTGACAAATGGGAACACTTGATGCATTAGAGAATTCTAATACAATAATTTTTGTGCAAAAGCTTGTTTGAGGTGCTTCTCAAATGGTACTTGATGATCATTTGATCAGAAGAATTGTTTGGGAGTTATGTTTCATGTTGCAGTGATTATTTAGTGTAGGGTGTTTGTACAGCCCTTTGGAAGGTGAGGATGCTAAGGAGCAGTCTTTGAATTGCAGTGTTGCAAATGTGGGTTGAGGGGATAAAATTAATTTCTGGAATTGTAACCCTGAAGAGAATCCTGAATAATGTTTGACGCTGTGTGAAGGCGTAGGCATAGATTTAATGTCCTATTTATAACTTCAATCTCACTCTCCAACCCTCTAAGCAGAAAAGTATACCCTGGTTTCCAAGATCTTGCTTGTTACCCAATTGCTGGCAATAGAACTATTTATCTGCTAAGTTACAATGATTCTAGAATCTTTCCAGTGCAGAACGAGGCCATTTGGCCCATTTGAGTCTGCACCAACTCTGACAGAGCATCCCACCCAGACCCTTGGTTGAGAGGGGGTTCTCAGCAATGAATTAAAGTTACAGTGGAATCCACCAGCTCACAACCATGTTTGCACCACTGGGTGACAGTTATGTGACAAACCTACCTTAAGTATCTACTTTCTCTGCCGTAGAGAATGGGCAGACAAGATGCTGAAGGAAGATAACCCAGATTTTGTGGGGGGAGGGAGCGGTGGTTTCCTTCCCCAGGGCACACTCCAACTTGCAAGCTTTTGACCCTGTTTGTGGGTTGACTACCCTAAAGGAACTTAACCCCACATTTCTATCTCCCAGACGAACAGGCAAATTGTCCATCCAAATCTTTATTTAAATTGGCTCAGCAAGGGAAAACAGCAAGTGAAGTTAGTTGAGCACCAATCTTCAGACTCTGTATATCCCTTTTACTTCTCTAGACTCTATAGGGACTCTGCTTAATCCACCCTTCCCCATATTGTATGGAGTGCAATCCTTGTGTTTGTGTACTTAAGCTGGTCTGTCCTGTTTTCTTTGTGAAAACTTGTCTGGTTGTATCTGTTATCATAGCATGTATACAGTTAAATACTCAACTGGCAAAATATCCATTTTAATGAAAGTATCTATTATGGTTAAACAGGAGAGGATGTAAAAGGAGGGTGCCCATCCAACCTTTCTTCACTTAATCGCAACTATACCCTTAAAAGGCAACTGTTCCACTTGTGTAATTTAGAAACTGCGCGCAACAAATGAGCTAAGTGACAATA
Source organism: Carcharhinus amblyrhynchos (assembly GCF_965287045.1). NCBI lineage: Eukaryota > Metazoa > Chordata > Chondrichthyes > Carcharhiniformes > Carcharhinidae > Carcharhinus > Carcharhinus amblyrhynchos. The sequence continues at coordinate 73,373,789 of NC_137332.1, forward strand.
TCAAGCTAAAAGAAAAGGCTTGCAGAACTGCAATAAAATGTAGAAATCCAACAATGGCCATAAAAAGCAACAAAATGAATGTAGCAGAATATGCTGGAAGGATGTACAAAAAAAATTGGAAAGCTAGCACTAAATGTTGGAGAAAAATTATTAAACAAGAATATGGATTCATTAAGCAAGTGTAGGTGAAACTAAGTGGACAAGGCAGATTTGTTAAACAACTCTGGTGCTTGGTACCCGTTTTCACAGCAGAGGAAGGGAGCTATAAATACCAGTGTTTTTTTAAATTCAAAAATTTAGATCAAGGGGTGAAGACTAGTGGCTTTAATGGTTGCAGGGAAAAATAGACAATTGAGAAAATAATAAACAATTTCCAAAGCCTAATATTCCAAAGCCCTTAGGGTAATGGGTTGTTAAATCGCAAATGTCATTCCATTCCTTAGTAGAAGAAATTTAGATACTTGCAGTTCTGTCAGTTTGATACCAATTGTAGTCAAGTTAATAGAGTCTAACATTCGCAGTGACTGAGCCCTTGGACATCCAATTCATCAGTTAGCATAATTTTAAGGGACGATCAATTCTAATTTAATTGAACTATTTGAAGAGATCATGGGCGCATGTGGGTAAGGAGGGTTGTCTATGGATATTATTGATATAAACCAGTCAAATCAATTTCACGTGAGGTTAACAGTACCTGAAATTAGAGGTAGCCTTGCGTCATATTTCAATAATTGCATAGTAGACACTAGGGATCAGTGATTTGTTTGGACTGTGTTCTTCCACTGGCAGTCACAGCTTTTTGCTATACATATTTATTAACTTGGATGATGTAATAGGGAACTTGAGGTCATCCACTTGGATGTATCCAAGACAAGCCAAGTTAATTTAACTTGTCTTGATACAAGTTAAATTAAGAGTGTGGTTTCAAAACTTGGTTTGTATTCCCTTGCGTCTTTAGTAGGGCAAAGCATGACTTAATTGAGATATTTAGTATGATCACGCAATTTTATTGGGCTAAACATATTGAAACCGTTGCCCAGATTTTATAGTTGTAATGGTGAAACTGTCAGCATTTTCTGTCATCAGAATGGTGGCTTGACAACTTCTGCTATGCACGTACATAGATGACAAATACTAAATGTCACGTGGGATTTGAATCCATGCTTTCAGAGGAGACTGCAACATGAATGCATTGCATTTTAAACACTCAATCATCCTGATTCCATTGCCTTTTGATAGTTCAGCTTCTGTGCATGCTGCAAACTTTTTTGCACTCCTGCCTAAAATGAAAGTTAGCTGGTTTATTTTACTTGTAGGTTTTCTATGAGAATGTAGTTAGCTGCTTCACCTGCTTGATGGCATCACTGCTGGGTGCCAAAAAATTTACTTTTATATTTTGTAGTGGAATGAAATTGAAAATGATGAAATCCGCATCAAAGTGTCACTAAATCTTTTGTCAGCAGCTTTTTTTAAGGTCAGAGTAAAACAAAATTATTTGGTTGCTGACTTCAAAATTAAGGCCTTTTCTCTGCTGGGGGAATCCAGAAAAGGGAGGCCTGATCTTAAAGTTAGGCCATTAAGAATGCAGTTTTCTCACAGTAGTGGAGATCTGGAACATAATGGCTAAATTGAGTTGAGGTACAGATTTAAAGTGGGACGGGCTTGAGAGACTGAATAGTCTCCTGCTATCCCTTTTCTCATGAGCCTTCATTATAAACATACTCAAATTTAACCTTCAACTTTTCTCCTTCATCTGCTATAACTATAAACATGTCTATTGCCTGTGTATATTGTTCACATTACGTTCATGTTATGACTTCACTGAGTGAATACAAAACATCCTTAGTTGGTTTGGGGAAGTGCTAATTGACTTTGTTTAATTATATTTATTCTTTCTCCTGTCCTTGGATTTCCACATTACAGGAACTCCTTGTGATCTGAAAAAGTGCATATTTTGCAATACCTTAAATTTAAATTCTTAAGATCAGGGGTTAAATGTCTTCTTGGCCAGCCATTGAGAGTGCTTGTTAACAAAACAGCAGAGTTGTATCCTCAAAAAAGCACCAACAGCAATAAGTTTTTAACAACATTTCGGGATGATCTGCAGATTTTCAGTTCTACCGAGTTCCTTCCTTCTGGTGACATGCTAGGATGGCTTGATTTCCTCATCTGAGATCTGGAATGCTCCGTTCACACACACGCTTGTCTGTGTGTCACAGCTAAACAATCCTGTCATCATCCAGTGTACACAAAGGCAAGAATCCCTCATGGCAGCGAGGGATAGTGGGTGGCACAATGGTTAGCACTGCTGCCTTACAGTGCCAGGGATCCGGATTCCATTCCAGTCTTGTCTGTGTGGAGTTTGCACCTTCTCCCAGTGTCTATGGGTTTTCTCTGGGTACTCTGGTTTCTTCCAGTTCTTCAAAGGAGTGTAGGTTAGGTGGATTGGCCATGCTAAATTGCCTCTCAATGCTGCAAGATATTAGTTTTACGCGTTTACCCTAACCAATGTGGTAAGGCTGGATAAGAGGTGGTGCAAATGTAATGGGCTGAATGGCCTCATTCTGCTCTGTAGAGATTCTATGGTATTGGTGAACTCTTTTTTTTCCTCAGCTGAATTTTCAAGCAAGTTCAAGTGTTTGCACTCCTGCCCAATTGAAACCTGTTTACCTGACACAACTCTGGTAACTAACCTAGAATTTTCCAAATCCAACTCAGTCCCATTCAACTAACTGACCAATCATGAAAATCTCATTCTTATAACATTAACTTGCAATGTATTTTTGTGCATTTTTATTGGTTATTTACATGGAGGCAGTGAAATATTTGCAAATAATTTGTATTAAGGGCTTTGAATGCTTCTGTTTATCTAAAATGTGATAAAGTTGGCAACCAGGAATTAAAAAGTAATATATGAAAACAATTATAGACCACGTTGTTCAGCTTCTAACTTAAATAAACAGTGTGGCTAATGGAGGAATGATTTGTTTACATGTGGCACATCCAACAGTGGAAATGAAAGTAAACAGTTCTCAAAAATTGGGAAGTCTTTCATTTGTTTAGGTTTTCCAGAGCACATCAAAAGCTGGTTCAGTTGTGAGATTCTTTCATTTATTATTATCTTGAGCTTGTTTGAGAGCTGAGCACAATTATTGACCTTGCTGAAGGAGGAGCTCTCAATATGTCAGTGTGAAGTGTCTTTTGTCACGTACGAGCTATAAGATCTGAATGATTGCATACCTTGAAGTGACAGGTTTGTTTTCAGGTATTCAGCTGACTCTGTGCTGTGTCACCTTTTTTCACTGCTAATGAACGAAATGAACAAGTCTGTTACTTTTTTCTGAAGAGCTGAAATGGGCAACCTTTATACAAAAGCTCAGTTTCTTTTCTGGTTCCTGGGCATTTCTGTGGATAAGAACATTGTCTGTAACCGACGTTGGCATTGATTATTGAATCAATGCCACCTTAGGTGAGTCTCCCCCAATAGCCCATCCCATTTCATTTTATGAACTGATGACACGATTTCAAAATGTGTTCATTAATGCAGTTTTTCTGAAAACAATCTACAATTTGATTTAAGAATTTGAGTTTGCATGTTTCAGTGCCAAAAAGGATGCCCTCAAAGTTACTTGATTACTGCCTTTTTGCTGTAGTTGGATCCAATAGTTCTGATAAATTTGCTCAGTTGTTTCTTTTGCATTTGTAGAATGGTTGCAATCTTAAATACAGCCTTTTAAATGCATTTTCAGTCATAATGTGATTATAGTATGATTATTGCCCATTTTTAATGGATTGATTTCAATACACTTCAACCTTGCACTTATCAAGTTTTCTGAACAGACACTAAATTTATTGATATCTACAGTGGAGAGTTGTTTATAACCTTTTTTTAATTTTTTCTGTGACACTTTTTGGTCACCACTTGCTCTGTCTCCAGTTGGAACCACCAGACTCCATCCCCATTTATGTTGCAAGATTAGCATGAGGCATGGTTCCAATGTAATGAAGTTAATTTGTTTTGTTATCCCTTGTTTCTGTACGGTCTTCCATTTATTCAGAGCAGACAAGACTTGAGGACTGAGTAAACTAGGTTTTGGGTGACAGCTAAACCCTTGGATAGGGAACTGGTAGCTGTTTTTTCTGAGCAGGAAGTATTTTGCCAATTCAGAACCTGAGATTAATGTTGTGCAATGTGAGGGGAAAAAAGCATTTACTTTTCACCCTTATTTGTCAATCATAGTGCTTAATTAGTTGCGCCACTACACATAGTAATTCTGGCCAGGTGAACACTGAGACCCAACATGGCCCTGTACCTGTCCTGCTATAGTAATTTGAGATCTGTCTTTACACATTTTTCTATTAAAATAGGATAAATAATGAATGTAGAGGGGTTTTTGTAAGGCCTCCATCATGTAGTGTCATTATAGTCTAAGACAGAATTTTGTGCAAACTATTACCATTGTCATTTTGTAAAGTTGCTTCATTGTTCATTTGTCTCAGCTGGTCATCTTCATTCCAGCAGTGGTTCAATTCAGGTGGGGTATAGTAATACAATATTAAATTATTTGTGGTTTGAGGAAGATGACCAACACTGAATTCTTTGAAATTTCCTTAAATGTCAACACTCTTGCTGGATGCCTGATGGCTATTTTTAATACATTGTTTATACACTTTAGTTATCTCTCTGAGCCCAAGGGCATTGCCCGTCCTTGGCTGTACTTGAGAATGTTGAGGTGCCAGCACCTTGAAAAATTAATGTGTGGTGAAAGTAGTTGGAGTGGTATTTGTGCAGTTATGTCCAGAATTTGAGACAGTTGACTATAAAGAAATGTTGATACATTCCAAGCTGTGACTTGGAGTTGAACATGGAAGTGATGCTTTATGCTATCTTTGACCTTCCGGACAGTAGAGGATGTGGTTCTTGAAGAAGAGGTTGTATGTGTTGTATGTTTGAGTGATTATTTTTGAGTCGTGTGCTTAAGTTCAGTGTAAATATTTAACATTGTCTTTGAGTCTTCTATTGGTAATGCGGTCACAAAAAATGTAACTTTTTTTTGAGGACACAGGACTTTTCAAACCAGCATGAAACAAATGACTACTGAAACAGCAAAATTTGAAAAATAACTTTTGAATAAAGTGACCAATTTATCTGTTTCTTGGTGAACAGTTAGGTTGGATGTGATCTATTTTATTGCATTACTATTCCAGAACAATTGAGCAGTTTTGATTTCAGTAGAAAGCTCTATCTTGATTGGAAATAAATGCAGTTAGTCATGTTGCGTACAAGCCATGTGTCAATGGATTTTGATGCAGATTATATTGATGTTTTCCTTGCATTTGCCAGGCATTTATCAAAGTTGGTTTGTTAACTTAATCAAATTTTAATAGTTTTATTGTACTTCCACACTTTTGGACTACCCTAGCACTTCAAGGCTCTTTATCAAAGACCAGAACTACTGCTTACAGGACCATGTAACAAAGGCAGAATATTGAAATATAACTAGACAGATAATATCATTGGCTTCTGTTAGCACAGCATGTTCATGTGTGAACATGTTGCCCTGCTACGTGTTGCAACAGCAGTTATGGCTGACAGTTTTCCAGAAGTCAAACTTTTTAATCTTCCTTGTACATAAGTGCAGAGAATAAACACTGGCTCAAGATTTTCCCCAGACAAAGATGAAATCAGTAGTGAGTCATTCAAATGGTTGGTCTCGCATCTCCTTGTACTAAACTGCCAGATGATTGTACAAATATTTCTTCCCCTCAGGTTAGAAAATAATTCATGATATGTAGAGAGAATGAAAATAAAACCAACTATTCATTTTTACACATTTTTACATTCTTTATACACATTCCATAGTGGTTCACAGGAATGTTAAAAACAGAATTTGACACTGGACTGCAGAGATATTAGGACAGATGATCAGAAGATTTTGACCATCTTAAAGGAGAAGAGGGACAAGGAGGCAGATTTAGAGGGAGTTTGAGAATTTTAGGCTTTGGCAGGTAAAGGTACTGCCAACAATAGTGACAGCATTGCCTAATAGGCCTTTGATTCAAGTCATCTGATGCTTCATCCTGAGCTGTTTTCTTGACCTGATTTTTATCAGGTTTGGTTTGCCACTGCATTGCGCTCTTGGGGGCAGATGAGGAGGCAAGTCCCTACTCATCTTCCACCAGAACAGGAATTGAACCCCCTGGCTGATTTAAGAAGAGGCACAGATAACCTGGCAGAAATGCAGAGGAGATGTCAGAGGTAAGTTTTTGACTCAGAGGGTGGTGAGTGAGTGGAATCGGCTGCCGTCGGTGGTGGTAGAGGCGAACTCGTTGGAGTCTTTTAACAGACTTCTGGATGAGTACATGGGATTTAATGGGATTGAGAGCTATAGATAGGCCTGGTAGGTATCTATATGATCGGCGCAACTTGTGGGCCGAAGGGCCTGTTTGTGCTGTAGTGTTCTATGTTTTTGACTTTCACAATTTGACTAACTGGCCCCTTCCTTGGATCATCAGCAACTTTGAACAGTGACTGTATCTTTATAATGGCTGGGTTTTTTTTTAAGCCAGCCCTTGTGTTAAGACAATACTTTTTGATGCTCCTTACAATTTAAGAAGCCGCTAAATTTATCATTACCAGAGGGGACTGTTCAACCAAAACCTTGGACTGACTTCAAGTAAATTGAAAGGCAAATGGGAGCCCTATTCACTCCACTCCCTGTGGTGTGTGGTCTGATTGTTGGAATGTTTTGAATGGGCCCTGCACGTGAATGTTGCCTTGAAGGCATTCTTTGGACAGGTGGAAAGTCCAAGTAAGTTGGTTTGAGACCTTTCCACCTTCGCAGCATTGAAATACTTTATCTTCTTCCCAGGAGAGTTTCATTTGCCATAATGTCTTGATTTGTCAGAATTATAATAACACCTGCTTCAAATGCTGGAGCCTGTTTGATTTGGCAGTTGTCAATTCACATTTACCAACTGAGAGTTCAGTTCTCCTGTCATGCGAGAGTCGCACTTGGTGACAAGCAACAAGTGCCTGTTCATTGATATCTGGATGTACAAGATTGCTATCCTCTGTCCCTTTCAATGTTCACATTTGTACATGAACAAAAAACTGACCAAATGTAAAATCTTGCTGCCCTTGTTTCAAAGGTTTAATTAGTCGGTCTGTAATTCAAGGAACAGTAGCAGATCTGCAGTTATTAAATAAAACTTGGTGCCTTCAATGTAATGGGCCATCCCAAATCTTGATATGGAGGAATTATAAAACCAGCTGTATGACAACAAGCCATGTAAGGAGATATTAGGGCTGATGATCAAAACCTGTGTTAGAGGAAAGCAAAATGAAACAGTTTAGGGAGGTATTCCAGATCTTGCAGACAGGCAGCTGAAGGCATGGCCTTTGTTATTGGAGTAATTTAAAACATGAATGCTCGAGGCCTGAATTAGAGGGGTGCACAGACCTCTCAGACAGTTGTCCTGTTGGATGCATTTTCAGAGATAGCTAAACCAAACAGTGCTTGATAAGGGTTTCTTGTTGGTGCGAATGTCTTGTCTTGTTTCAGTTTCAGCTTTGAGTGAATGTAAACATCACACTGGGCACAAGCCATCTTCATTTTGTGTCATCGACTTGTGGTTTAGCATCTGAACGGCAGTGAAGAAATGGTCTCTGTTTTTCTCCAGGATCTTACGTGCAAAGTTGAACATGAATTGCAGAGTACAGTACAGTTCCCTGTAGAGTCAAGATGGGTAATCCATGCACATATTTTATTTTTGCTGAAGGCCAGTGGTCCTGCCAAGAAGCTAACATCTGGGGGGGGGGGGGGGGGGTGGGGAAGTTGCGCATCAGGCTCATAACTTTCAAACTGACAGCTGACAAGATCTGGTCTGTACGTTCTTTTAAATCCTTCTCCCTCTTAGTGTTTCCTTATTCTAAAGTCAGCAGATGCTATGAAGAAATCCTCATTAAGAACATTAGAACATAAGAAATAGGAGCAGGAGTAGGCCATCTGGCCCTTCGAGCCTGCCCCGCCATTCAATAAGATCATGGCTGATCTGTCGTGGCTCAGTTCCACATTCCCGCCATCTCCCCATAACCCTTAATCCCCTCTCTTATCAAAAACCCATCAACCCACGTCTTAAAAATATTTAGCGAGGTAGCCTCCACCACTTCAACGGGCAGAGAATTCCAGAGATTCACCACCCTTTGAGTGAAGAAGTTCTTCCTCAACTCCATTCTAAACCGCGCCCCCTTTATCTTGAGGCTGTGCCCCCTAGTCCTACTGTCCTTTCTGAGCGGGAAGAGCCTCTCCACCTATATCCTATCCATCCCATTCATCATCTTATACGTCTCAATGAGGTCTCCCCTCATTCTTCTAAACTCTAACGAGTACAAGCCTAGTTTATTCAGCCTCTCCTCATAGCTCAACCCCCTCAACTCCGGCATCAGCCTAGTAAACCTCCTCTGCACTCCCTCCAAGGCCAAAATATCCTTGCGTAAGTATGGCGCCCAAAACTGCACACAGTACTCCAGCTGCGGCTTCACCAATGCCCTATATAGCCGCAGCAAGACCTCCCTACTTTTATATTCAATCCCCCTCGCTATGAAGGCCAGTTGAGTCATTGGTCCTTTTGGATGCCAGGGGTTCTATTCATTTGAACATAGCACCTGGCAGTAGGTATTTAATTAAACTATGCTACTTTTAAAAATAATTGACCATTATATCCACCCACTGCATTTTGTTAACGTTTGGCAATGCAGTTTGAGATTAGGTAATGTTGTGTGAGAGCATTCAGTTTGCAGAAGGCGGTGCAAGTTGCTAAATAGGAAATGATCATGGAGTGAAATGTGCTTTGTTTAATGTATTATACCAACTTATTACATTCACAGATGCCGGAGTAAACAAAATCTAACAACTTGCCTTGTACAAAACATACAGAAAAAAAAACATGCTGAAAGTTGTATTCGGATATTTTGCATTCGTTGCTACTTTTGAAATATGAATAGAATGAACTTTTTGCTATCAAAGTTTGTAGAAGGAGATTGAGTAATTCCCCATTTTGTGATGTTGGCTATCTTATGGGATATTAGAGATGCCACAACGAACATCAGTGACACAATTTACATAAACATTGAAAAAAGAAGCAGGACTATGCCATTTGGCTCTTTGAGCCTGCTCCACCATGCATTATAATCATGGCTGATCATCCAACTCAATAATCTGATCCTTCCTGTCACCACCCTCACTGCCGCGCTCCCCATTATCCTTGATTCCTTTGACCCCAAGAACTATATCTAACTCCTCCTTGAAAACAAACATACGATGTTTCGGCCTCAACTGCTTTATGTGGTAGAGAATTCCACAGGCTTGCCACACTCTCTCTGGGTGAATTAATTTATTCTCATCTCAGTCCTAAATGGTCTATTCTGTATCCTTTAGACTATGACCTCTTGGTTCCAGACACATCCACTATTGGGAGCATCCTTCCTACATCTAGTCTTGTTAGCATATTATAGACTTCTAAGATTCACCCCCTCATTATATTCGCTGGAGTTCTGAGGAATAACCAACTGTCTCTTCTCATCAGTCCTGCTATCCTAGGCTTTGGTCTGATAAACCTCTGCTGCACTCCCCCCTAAAAGCAAGTATATTCAGCTGTGGCCTTACCAAGACCCTGTATAATTGCAGCAAAATATCCCTGCTCCAAAAAAAATCAACTGATGCAAATTACCTTCTTCCCTGGTCCTTGAGAACTTACTACTCACCTGACAAAGGAACAGCGTTCCGAAAGCTTGTGGTGTTTACTATCAAATAAACCTGTTGGACTTTAATCTGGTGTTGTGAGACTTCTTACTGTGTTTACCCCAGTCCAACGCTGGCATCTCCACATCTTGTTAATACAGCCCTTACAAAGTATAAATCAAAAAAAGCTTACAAGCAATACCCAAACTTGTTCACTATTTACCAATTGATGATCTGCATTGTAGCCATTGAGGCAAGATCTCTCAAGAAAGCAAAGCAAAAAAACACCCTTTTGCCTTCTATACCCAATCTCTAAGAGCTGGACTCTGCTAAAGAAGTGGAAACTAAGCCAGTGTCTACTTCTCTGGAAAAAGGTTGCCTATTATTTATCCATCTCTTAACTTTTCTAACGTTAACAATATTGTTTATTTTGTGCTGTTCTTGCACTGCCCTTAAAATAGCGTTGCCACAAGTGCATTTTCAGCCCAATTGCTCTGAAATCTTTGCAAAAATAAACATCCACAATTCTGGGTTTAGATTTTGGAATTGGGATACAGTGGTGGATTAAGCCAGCTGGTTGGAAAATTCGTTGTGCTATCTGCATATAAGTGGGAAATGATTAATCATCATTAAAGGATTCCAAAGATGCTGATTGCAGAAGTTATCATCCAGTGAAACCATCTATTATAGGTGCCCAATATTCAGTGCCAACACAAGAGCTGGAAAGAAAAATTGCTTGAAATACCTAGCCAGGGAATTGTCAATGCAACGCACACCCACCCTTGGGTTTAAAACCAGTTGCTTTCAAATTCTTATGCATGTGCCTGAGAGTTGGACAACTGAATTTGAAAATTTAATGAACATCTTACTCAATAAACCCATTTATGATATCTCTTTTGCAGTCAGTTGTTTTTCACTCTTGCACCATGTTTGTAAAATGTTTTGCTACAACTCTGAAGGTCAGCACTTGTCTCCCATTTGTTGATAAAATGGGTCTATTGTGCTTTTTCCTAATTGTCCTTCAAGCAGTTATGCATTTGCAGTGTGCTGTTCATAGTTCCCTAAACCAATCAGAGCCACTCAACATAAGAACATAAGAAATTGGAGCAGGAGTAGGCCATCTAGCCCCTCGAGCCTGCCCCGCCATTCAATAAGATCATGGATGATCTGATAGTGGTTTAGTTCCACTTACCCACCTGCTCCCCATAACCCTTAATTCCCTTATCAGAAATCTATCTACCTGTGACTTAAACGTATTTAATGAGGTAGCCTCCACTGCTTCAATGGACAGAGAATTCCAGAGATTCATTACCCTCTGAGAAAAGTTGTTCCTCCTCAACTCTGTTCTAAACTGACTCCTCCTTATTTTGAGGCTGTGTCCTCTAGTTCTTGTTTCCTTTCTAATTGGAAATAATCTCTCTGCTTTAACCCTGTCTAGCCCCTTCATTATCTTGTATGTCTCTACAAGATCTCCCCTCAGCCTTCTAATCTCCAACGAGTAGGCCAATACGTCCTTTCGCAAATAAGGGGACCAACATTGCAGACAGTACTCCAGTTGCAGCTTTACCAGTACCTTGTATAATTGCAGCAAGACCTCCCTGCTTTTATATTCCATCCCCCTCACGATAGAGGCCAACATTCCATTTGCTGTCTTGATCACCTGCAAACTGTGTTTTTGCAATTCATGCACAAGGACCCCCAGATCCCTCTGCACAGTAGCATGTTGTAATTTTTCACCATTTAAATAATAGTCCATTTTACTACTATTCCTTCCATAGTGGATAACCTCACACTTGCCAACGTTGTACTCCATCTGCCAGATCCTCGCCCACTCACTTAGCTTATCGGAATCTCTCTGCAGACTTTCCGCATCCTCCACGCAATTTGCTTTCCCACTCATCTTTGTGTCATCAGCAAACTTTGTTACTCTACACTCGGATGCCCTCCTCCAGATCATCTATGCATAGGGTAAACAGTTGAGGCCCCAGCACCGATCCCTGTAGCACACCACTAGTCACCAACTGCCAACCAGAAAAGCACCCATTTATTCCAACTCTCTACTTCCTATTAGATAGCCAATCCTCAATCCACGTTAACACTTTACCCCCAACTCCGTGTACCTTAATCTTCTGCAGCAACCTTTTTGTGAGGCAGCTTATCGAACGCCTTCTGGAAATCTAAAAACACCACATCCACCGACTCCCCTCTGTCAATCGCACTTGTTACATCTTCATAAAAATTCAGTAAATTCGTCAAACACGATTTTCCCTTCATGAGTCTGTGCTGCAACTCCGGTTTCCTCCCACAGTCCAAAGATGTGCAGGTTAGGTTCATTGGCCATGCTAAGAAATTGCCCCTTAGTGTCTAGGGTAGTGGAGGTTAGAAGGATTACTGGGTATAATATGTAGGGATATGGGGATAGGGCCTGGGTGGGATTGTGTTCGGTGCAGACTAGATTGGCCGAAGGGCCTCTTTCTGCGCTGTAGGGTTCTATGAAACCTCCCCTTGATTGGGATGAGCCTACCAGGAGATGTGTCAAAAAATGAGAGCGCTTAGTTTATTGCCATCTCCAAGGTGCAATCATATGGTTTGGCTCCATAGTCCTCACATCCCCTGCCCTAACATTAATTTGGTGTTTCTGCTATAGTAGTGGGGAAGGTTGCATACAAGTGCTTGGCAGCTGAATGGCTTTTTTTTTCTATACCATTTGTAAATATTTATCCTGCTGTGAAACTTTTACTAAAATGACTCTCTTGTATATTGTACAAATGCTGATCTTTAGTGTTTTTAAACTTATTGTCATGGTGGGTTGGGGGAGAAATGAGGGGAAAACTAATATTTTATTTTGTTTACTTTATTCCAATCCAATCGAGTCAAATTAAAGCCAATTCAGAGTCCCAACAAGTTGGGACATTCCAGATCCAAGCTGACAAGACAGGGCTCTCACCACCTGTCTTGGGTTTGACCTACATGATCCAAGCTGATTGGAGTAGGTGTAGCTCCTCCTCCAAAGCTTGATCTAATTTGCATCTTAGCCAAATGGCTGAGATGCCGCTTTAAAAAAATTGCTTCAAACGAAGCTAAATTGTAACCTAATGACTTCAAACAAGCGCAGCATATTGATACTACACTTGATCTTAGCCAAAAGGCCATTTCTCTAGGAAAATACTATAGAAATGATCCCAAAACTAATTTTTTTTTAAACTTTATTCCAATCCAATCAAGTCAAATTAAAGCCAATTCAGAGTCCAAACAAGTTGGGACATTCCCGATCCAAGCTGACAAGACAGGGCTCTCACCTCCTGTCTTGGGCTTGACCTACATGATCCAAGCTGATCATGTAGCTGGTGTAGCTCCACCTCCAAGGCTTGATCTAATTTGCATCTTAGCCAAAAGGCCCACATGCCACTTTAAAAAATTGCTTCAAATGAAGCGGAAATGTAACCTAATGACTTCAACCAAGTGCAGCATGTCGATACTACACTTGATCTTAGCCAAGAGGCTGAGAAGCGATCCCAAAGCTATTTTTTTTTCTAAAAATATACTTTATTCATAAAAATCTCACTTAATCTATGGCGAATGTACAGGGCTTTGAATAGCAAAACAATGTGGAATCAAACCATTTTTACAGATCTGTACAAATTACAATGGCTACATTTCAAAACTTAAAAACTATATCCATGCCTCAATATTTACAGATTTGTGCGAATTACAATGATTACATTTCAATACTTAAAACTATCTACATGCCTCCATAAATTACTGTGTGCCGTTATTGCTCAGATTGGCACACAGCTCCGCAGGTCGAGGGTATTCTGCAGTTCCCGGGCCCTCGGTCTGCCTCCGTTAAAAGGCCTTACAGTGTGGCCTTTCCCCATTGTGCCTTTGCGGCGGCTGCCCCAAGCTTCAGCCCGTCCCTCAGCACGTAGTCCTGGACCTTGGAATGTGCCAGTCTGCAACACTCGGTCGAGGACAGTTCTTTCCACTAGAAGATCAGCAAGTTTCGGGCGGACCAAAGTGCGTCCTTCACCGAGTTGATGACCTTCCAGCAGCAGTTGATATTTGTCTCAGTGTGCGTCCCCGGAAACAGCCCATAGAGCACAGAGACCTGCGCCACCGAGCTGCTCGGGACGAACCTCGACAAATACCACTGCATCTCGCTCCAGACCTTCTTTGCAAAGGCACATTCCACAAGGAGGTGTGTGACCGTCTCGTCAGCCCCGCAGCCGCTTCGAGGGCAGCGTGCGGTGCTGCTGAGACCTTGAGCGTACGTAAAGGATCTGACGGGGAGTGTCCTTCTCACCACCAGCCAAGCCAGATCTTGGTGCTTGTTTGTCACTTCTGGTGATGAGGCATTCTGCCAGATGACACTGACAGTCTGCTCAGGGAACCTTCCGACAGGATCCGTCATCTCCTTTTCTCTCAGGGCCTCAAGGACGTTACGCGCTGACCACTGCTTAATCGTCATGTGGTCAAAGGTGTGTTTGCGGAAAAGTTTCTCTACGAAGGACAGGTACTGCGGTACGGTCCAACTACTCAGAGCGTTCCGCGGCAGTGTGGCCAGACCCATCCTCCGCAGGGACAGGTAGACCCTCGAAACAAAGTGGCACTTGCTGTTAGTGTACCGAGGATCTACGCACAGCTTGATGCAGCCGCACACAAAGGTAGCCATCAGGATGAGGGCGGCGTTGGGAACATATTTCCCTCCGTTCTCTGGAGATTTGTGCATCGCTTCCCTCTGGATGCGATCCATCTTTGATTTCCAGATGAACTTGAAGATGGCCTGCGTCACTGCTGCAGCGCAGGATTTGGGGATAGGCCACACCTGCGTCACGTACAACAACACGGACAGCACCTCGCACCAGATCACCAGGTTTTTCCCTGTCATGGAAAGCGAGCGTTGCTCCCACAAGCCCAGTTTCTGCCTGGCTTTGGCGATGCGCTCCTCCCAGTTTTTGGCGCATGCCCCTGCCGCTCCAAACCATATTCCCAGCACCTTCAGGTACTCTGCCCTGACGGTGAAGGGGACAAAGGATTTGTCGGCCCAGTTCCCAAAGAACATGGCCTCGCTCTTACCCTGGTTGACTTTGGCTCCCGAGGCCAGCTCGAACTGCTCGCAGACCTGGAGGAGCCTGCGAACAGACGACGGGTCCGAGCAGAAGACAGCCACGTCATCCACGTACTGGGTGTATTATGGTAAAGGTTTGTGACACTACTGTGCCTTTATGAAATGTATTTTAATCACGTTTCTCTACTGGATGTTTTAGCAAATCCTAGGATTTTGTCTGCAGCTCGTGCTCTTTTTGATATTCAAACAACATAATTGACATTATGGTTCCAAAAGGACTTGCCCGTATATTTGTGTTCCTGGTTTGAATTCTGTTTGAGCTGTTGGCATCTTATGACACTTTTAGTTCATGCAAGTGTGCAGAAAAAAAGGGGTTGCAAACAGTTGCATGTCATTGTTTTGAGTGTTTTGCACTTGTCTGTAGATATTTTTTGTGAATAGACAACCAGGTTGTGCAGTACAGATGTCTCAATTGAGTTGGCCTGATTTTAATTATTCATACAGGCAGGTAATGTTGCTTGAAAACCCACCTCCCTTCGCCACTCCTCACCTTGTTCTAACACAGACAAAGCCATCTTTTTCTCTCTTCAGCACCTGGTTCATGAGTAGTGGTGGGGGTCCAATCTTGCTGCTGCTGCAGTTTTGTGCAGACAGAGCCTGAGAATGAGGTGGGCTATTGTGTGGCCAGGACAGCAGCTGGAATCTTTCTTGTGGTGGCAGTGGCGGGAGACATTGGAAGTAAAGGTTTAAGTCCAGGGATCCACACAGGAAAGTATTGCGTCACACACAGCGTGAGAGAAGTTGCAGCTGAACTCTGTCAGAAATGGACTTATTATTGTGCTGCTTAGCTTTGGAACTCGGTGGAATATGTGACAGGATTTCTAAAACTTCAGTTCAAAGTGCTCAAGGATCTCTGGAGCAATTGCCATGAAGAGAAAAAAAACTGAATGTGGTTACCGTGGAAGTATAAAGTGGTACAGTCGGTTGTGTTTCTGTGTTTCTATGAGAAAACAAGAGTCAAAGCTCTTGTAGTTAGTTTTTCCTTGTCACTGAATATGTTGGTCTTGTAATGCAGTGTCTGAAACACATTGTGTTGTCCTTTTCTGCTGCCTAGTAAACATATATGCAATTTGATACTCCACAAGATCTCTCTTTCACGCTTGAGCTTCTGTAAAAATCCATTGTGATCCCGTGGGATCCTTGCTAAAGTTTGGTTTCAGTTTTTAATTGATTCCTACTGTGCCAACATCAATTAGGTTTAATTTGACTCTGGCCAAAGGGGAAACTAAAGCAAAGGATTTGCAATATGTTTGCTCAGTGAAATGCTGCTGTTTCGGTATCATCCGTTTGGTACCAAAATGTTATATAAGATTGGTGCCCAGATTTTCCCAGGATATTTTAGGGAAAATGCTGGGACACGAGTGGGAAGAGGTATAGAGGGTTTTTTCCTCATTAGCAAGTTGTCCATTGATTCACGAACATTGTACATATAGTGCAATGAACAATGTTAACAGTATTGTGATTATTAATACAAATCTGCAATTTCTAAACTAAACTTGGAAGCTGTTTTTTTAAACCCCTGTTATACTGTGTGAAGACATTCTGTACTGTAGATGTTAGGAAAATATCAGCACAATGGGGAATTGCAAGTGTGTGAATGATTTTTAGTATAGATTTTGAAACAGGCATGGTTTGCATTTCTTGTCAATTTAATTAATGTTGGAAAGTCTCGCTAAAGTGCTCAGGAAGTCCCGTGAGCATTGTGAATATTTTAATATCATTTTAAGAGCAATATGTGAAGTAGACAAAGTTTCCTCAACTCTACAGGAGTCTATAATTAGATATAATACTGTCTGCATTCTGGATACAAAATTTCAGGAGCTTCTCCAGAGGGATTTATTCTTTTTGGTTTGATTTCTCCACAGCACAATTCAGTTGAAGACTGGGGTGAAGAAGTAGAAGAAGGGGCTGTTTATTTTGTGTGCTTGAAGAAAATCCAAATACAACAAGCGGCCAGCAAGGGTGCAAGATGGCTGGGGGTGAGTATAGCTTAATCTTCCCTTCCACTTTTCCTCTTTTTTATATAAACAATGCGTGTACATTTAAATGCTTATATTGGGGTTAAACTCTGGCTTTGTTACATGCTCAAAAGGTTGAATGGGAATTGTCCATTCCATCAGGAATACATTTATCTAAAATCCTGTGTATTGAGCTTAATAGCTGATCAATCATTAAGAAAGGAGAAACAAAAATGAAGCGATTATAGCATCAAATGTTAACAATTAAATTTGATGAAATTAAATCTTCGGCAAACGTGCTTCAATTAGACTAATCTGGTTGTTCCCAATACTTGGTCAAATTTAGCCAAGTGCTTTCCTAGTTAATCTTCTAAAGCAAACTTCAGGTATATCCAGTGAGTGCTTGTGCTTGGCCAAGTGATTCTATGGGCGTGCATGAAATATTCCTATACCATTGTGGAAAAGACTACTTGAGCATTTACAGGGACTAGAGATGCTCACCCTTTTGACCAAGAAAATACTTTCTTTGTTACCTCCTTAGTTTGACCTGAAACTGAGAATTCTGGTGTTCCATGAGGGGTTCCCCCCCAGCAAAAGTAGCTTGTACATTTGATGACTGATTGCAATTGTGGATGTTCAGCTCAGATCCTTGTTTACAGTACTTCTTTGCAAATAAGTTTGATACCATGCTGTTTTTAATTTCCAAATAGCACAGCCGAGATGTTTATAAAACTGAACCAACACCGGAACAGAGCTAGGATCTTTGCAACTTGATAGGGTAGTGAGTTAATGTGGTGGCATGTGGGATTATAACCTGATATAGAAGGAGCAATCTAATTTTGTTTATCAATTGTTCTCTCACTTTGTGGTGCATTTAATGCTTTTAAATATGGTATCTTCTTTAGAATCCCTAGAGTGCAGAAAGAAGCCATTTAGTCCATGACATTTGCATCAACTCTGACAGAGCATTTTATCCAGGTCCTCTCCCCTGCCCATTTCCTGCAACCCCACACACTTATCATGGCCAATCCACCTAACCTGCACATCTTTGAACCATGGGAGGAAACCGGAGCATCCAGAGAGCCCACACAAATATAGGAAGAATGCGCAAACTCCATACAGTCACCCAAGGCCTGAATTGAATCTGTGTCCCTGGAGCTGAAGCAGCAGTGCTAACCACTGATGTTGGATCTAATGTACAACCATGGAAATCCAAGTTACTCCTGTGATAAATTTGGGACTTAGGAGGTTCAGCCCATTTTTCTGAATGGAGTTGATCACTAATACAGAGGCTCGAGGACGAATATTCAGTCAGAATGACGTTGTTAAACAGGTCACTTCATATTGTTTGAGAAGCTTATTTTGTCCACAGCCCCTACTTCGTGATTTTTTTTAAAAGAAAACTCTATTTGCATGGAGCTGCCATTTGCTTAACCCCTTCCTTAGATGCATAATCTCACTTAATATTGTCCTTTTGTCATTGTCATCATAGTACTAGCAGCACCTGCCTAACCCTGACCATTTCATCTGCAACTCCAGAACATAAGAGCATAAGAACTAGGAGCAGGAGTAAGCCATTTGGCCCCTTGAATTTGATCAGTCACTCAGTAAGACCATGGCTGATCCTTTTGTGGACTCAGCTCTACTTGCCTGCTTATTCACAACCCTCAATTCCTTTACTGATCTAAAATCTGTCTACCTTAACCATACAAACCTTCAAATGAGGTAGCCTCAACTGCTTCACCGAATTCCACCTCGATAACAAGGAGACCTATTTCAGATTCCTATTTATTGACTACACCTCAGCCTTCAACACTCATTCCTGTACTCTGTCTCGTCATTGTTTGAGATCCAACCCACTATGGTGGTGCCTTCAGCAAACTTGAAAATTGAATTGGAGGGGGATTTGGCTGCACAGTCATAGGTGTGTAAGGAGTATACTCATCTCTGAACTCCATGGCCTAGGCCTCAGCACCTCCTTCTGCGACTGGATTCTGAACTTCCTAACTCTGAGACCACAATCAGTAAGGATAGGCAGCAGTACCACCTCCACGATCATCCTCAATACTGGTGCCCCACAAGGCTGTGTTCTCAGCCCCCTACTATATTCGTTATACACCAATGACTGTGGCTAATTTCCCCTTCAATTCAAATTTCAAGTTTGCTGACGACACCACTGTAGTGAGTTGGATCTCAAACAATGACAAGACAAAGTACAGGAGGGAGAGAATCTGAACTGATGTGACAACAATAATCTCAACCTCAATGTCAACAAAACAAAGGAGAATTCATCTACTTCAGGGACTGTAAAGGAAAACATGCCCCTGTCTACATCAACGGAGATGAAGTAGAAAGGTCGACAGCTTCATGTTTTTAAGTATCCAGATCAACCTGTCCTGGTCACCCCAATGCCAATGCTATAGTTAAGAAAGCCCACCAACGCCTCTACTTTCTCAAGACTAAGGAAATTTGGTATGTCAGCTACGACACTCTCCAACTTTTACAGATGCACCATAGAATGCATTCTTTCTGGACACTTTGGTATGGCTCCTGCTCTGCCCATGACAGCAAGTATCTACAAAAGGTTGTGAATGTAGCCCAATCCATCACGCAAACCAGCCTCCCACCCATTTACTCTGTCTCCACTTCCTGCTGCCTCGGCAAAGCAGCCAACATAATTAAGGACCCTATGCACCCTGGACATTCTCTCTTCCACCACCTTCCTTCGGGAAAAAGATACAAACGTCTGAGGTCACATACCAATTGACTCAAGAACAACTTCTTTCCTGTTGCTGTCAGACTATTGAATGGACTTACCTTGCGTTAAGTTGATCTTTCTAGCTATGACTATATCACTATATCCTGCACTCTTGCTTCCTTCTCTGAAGTATTTTGTTTGTATAGTGCACAAGAAACAATACTTTTCACTGTTCATATACATGTGACAAGAGTAAATCAGATTCACAAACCTTTGGGTGAAGAAGTTACTCCTCAACTCAATCCTAAATCTGCTTCCCCTTATTTTGAGACAATGCCCTCTAAGTTCTAGTTTCCCCTGCCAGTGGAAACAACTTCTCTGCTTCTATCTTATATTCCCTTAATTTTATGTTTGTAAGATTCCCATCTCATTCTTCATTCCAGTGAGCATGGTCTCAGTCTCATCATAACCCAACCCTCAACTCCAGAATCAACCTCATGAATCTCCTCTGCATCCCCTCAAGTGCCATTATATCCTTAAGTAAGGAAACCAAAACTGTACACAGTATTCCAGGTGTGACTTCAGCACCTTATACAGCTGCAATATAACCTCCCTATTTTTAAACTCCCTCCCTCCAGCAATGAAGGACACAATTCCATTTGTTTTAATTATCTGCTGCACCTGCGAACCAACCTTTTGTGATTTATGCACAAGAACACCAGGCTCCTCTGCACAGCAGCATGCTGTGATTTTTTTTTTAACCATTTGAGTAATAGTCCATTTTGCTGCTATTCCTACCAAAATGGACGACCTCATATTTAACAATATTTGTACTTCATGCCCTACCCACTCAAACTATCTGTATCCCTTTGCAAATGTTCTTGCACACTTTGCTCCACCAGTCATCTTCATGTCATCTGTGAACTTAGACATTCGCTTGGTCCCCAACTCCAAATCATCTATATAAATTGTAAACAATTGTGATCCCTGAGGCACACCACTAGTTACTGATCGTCAACCAGAAAAACACCCATTTACTCCCACTCTTTGCTTTGTTAGTTAACAAATCCTCTATCAATGCTAATATAGTATCCACAATACCATGCACCTTTATCTTTTCTGTGGCAACTTGTCAAATACCTTCTGGAAATCCAGATACATCACATCACTGGTTCCACAGTGCTTCTAATGTCCTCAAAGAATCAGTAACTTAGTCAAACATGATTTGACTTTCATGAATCCATGCTGCGTTTTCTCGATGGGACAATTTCTATCCAGATCTCTTGCTATTTCTTCCTTGATTCAAGCAGTTTTTTCCCAGTACAGAAGTTAAACTAACTGGCCTATAGCCACCTTTTTGTCTACCTAGTATTTTAAAAATAGTGGCATTACGTTTGGGGCAGTGCCAGTAGATTGGAAAATAGCAGAGTCCTGCAAATTTTGATAAATTACCATAAATGCATTTGCTATTTTTCCCCACCATCTCTTGCAGTACCTTGGGATGTATTCCATCAGAGCCAGGAGACTTGTCTCCCTTTAACCCCATTAGCTTGCCCAACACTGCTTATTTAGTGATAATGACCATTTCTAGGTCCTCGCCTGTCATAACTTTTTCCATCAATTTTTGGCATATTATTTGTGTCTTCCACAATAAAAACTGATACAAAACATCAAAATGTTCAATGCCTTGGCCATTTCCAATTATTAAATTCCTGTTCTCGTCTTCTAAAGAGCAAATGTTTACCTTGGCCATTCTCTTCATTTTATATCCTCGTAGAAACTTTTGTTATCTGTTTTTATATTCTGAGCTCGTTTACCCTCCTCTATGTAGCTTTTTTTCATTGGCTTTCTGTTGAGCTTTAAAGATTTCCCAATCCTCTAGTTTCCCACTAGTCTTTGCTGCTTTGTATGCATTTTCTTTGCATTTGATATCCATGGCTGATTATCCCTTTTTCTACAGTCCTTCCTTATCACTGATATAGACTTTGCTGAGCACTTTGAAAGTCCCCCATTGTCCTATCATAAAGCTATTGCTCCCAGTCTACCTTGGCCAACTCCTCCCTCATCCCTTTGTAGTTTTCTTTAAGGCACTTGGATTTTACCTTGCACTCCAAGGTCCTGCTCCTCTGAAATAGCCATGAACAATTGAGCTATTCCTCATTTACAACTCCCAATGTAATCCTGAAAATAGTGCGCCAAATGAAAATCACTGGGCGTGACTGGGCCTACCCCAGTGTTGAAGTGGAAATTTTTCTGCTTCTTGACTGAGGCTCAACAAAATTCGTTCCGACCGAATAACTAGTCTTTATTTACGAAAGACTGCATGCAGTAGTGGCAGTAATTTGAGTTTGGAGAGCCGTCGTTACGACTCAAGTCAGCACTTAGATAAAGAATCAATTCAGTATTTATACATAATCATTATCAGTTTGCGTGACCAGAGCTTATTCAGGAATTCGATCAGAAGTAGCATCATAAGCAATGTCATAAATCATGGTACAACCTGCTGACTTCCTAGAACTCTTTGTCTCATCAGTCACACCTTTATCTTGTCCTTTGATAGAACAGAAGAAAGTTGGTGATTCCTTCATCCCTAACCTTATCTTGTACTCATACAGCCCTAGGTTTGCGGAGTCAGCCTTATCAGGTCTTGACCTTCTCCAATCTTATTCATGTCTAGGGTTATGCGGAGTCAGTTTTCCTTATTTTATACCAAATAGTTGACCAATTTTCCCATCGTGCCATTACTTCATTCATACAACTTCACAACAGCTGTATTCAGCCCCTCAAGCCTGATGGCTGTTTGGTTTCTGCACCATGTTTACCCCCAATAACCTTTCACCCCTTTGCTTAGCAAGAATTTATCCATCTCTGCCATAAAAACATTCAAAAATTGTTTCCACAACATTTTCAGGAAGAGACTTCCAAAAACTCAAGACCCTGCTGCCATCAGACTTTTGAATGGACCTACCTTGCATTGAGTTGATTTTTGTCTCCATCCTAGCTACGACTGTAACACTACGTTCTGCTCTCTCGCTTGCTACTTTGAGTAGTATGCTTTGTCTGTGTAGCGCACAAGAAATAATATTTTTCACTGTATTCTCATGTGACAAATCAAAAGCAAACTCTCCAACCCTCTGCTCCATTTTAAATGGATGACCCAAGTGGCTTGCTGGACAGGATAGTCATGAGTGAACCACATTGCTGTGGGCCTGAAGTTTCATGTAGGTCAGACCTGGTGAGGGTAGCAGAGTTCCTTCCCTAAAGGACATAATGAGCCAGATTGTTGTTTTCTTTACAATTGGTGATTTTCCTTTCCTAGATTTAAGTGGATTCAAATTCCATCAGCTGCTCTGATGGGATTGGAACCCATGTTCACTACAGCATTAATCTAGGCCTCTGGATTAGTAATCCAATGACATTGACACTGCCACCATTCCCTCCTCTCTCTTCACCCACCACCCACCCCCCAAAAGAAAACATGTAATAAGGTTGGGCGATGTTCCTGACCTGGAATATGTACATTCAAAAGCCTATTGGCTGCCTTGAACCTAACTGGCTCAAAAATCCTCAACTCTTGACTCTCCAGACAATTCAGTTACCTCCTTGCTGCTTCCCACTGTCAGCTCACTGCCACTCCTGATTCCCCTGATCAATGCTTCCCTTTGCTGCTCTAAGCAAGGGCTTGGGACATGGATGGTGAGAGCAAGGGAGCAAAATGAGTTGCAAGTGTCAAGGCACATGGGGAATGTCAGGGTGGGAGGTGGCAAGCAGGGCAGTCACAAACAGAGATGCCTAGCAATAAACTGTGCCCCTGTTAAAATGAAATAGCACAATTGGAACATCCTCTAATTTGACAAACTCACTCAAATGCATGTGTTAGAATGTACTTAAAACAGGTGATGCTTCTACACTGCTGTGACATTGCATTTGTTCTCCCTGCCACAGTTTGTTTCTTGACCCATCTTCAACCCTTTGACACCGTTGACCGGAATGTTCTCTTCAATTATAGTTTCTTTTTCCATGTTAGTGAGACCGTTAATCACCATTGTCTCTAGTCTTCCGCTGAGTTCTGTCTGACTGCTTGTCTGATGTGTAGTCCTCCAGGTGGTGTATTATACCCCAGCTTAACATTGAGAAGACTGAATCCACAGTCACCAGGTCTTGTCACTTTATCCCCAACTCTGAACTTTGTCTTCATCATTGACAGTCTTGGAGTTCAGTTTAATTCCAAACTCAGCATCACAATTGACTTCCTAACCCTGGTTGTTTTCTCCTCTAGATTTAACCAGTCAAAAATCTTCAGGTCTCCCATCCTTCTTGAACATTGCTACTCAAATGTTGTCTCACCAAGTCCCACTCACCTATCTCTGCATTATCAATGACTTACACAGTAGATGTCACATTTTAAACTTCTTGCCATTGTCTTGAACACTTCCAGCTTCTCTGACACCAACCTCTTTTGTCTGCTTGTTGACTGTTGGCAAACACACCACTGTCTGGGTTTCACTCAAATGCCTTCTCCCAAATCCCTTTGTTATTACACTGACCACCTTTTTGGTTTCAAGAGCTCCCTTACCTAAAACTTTTTTTATTCCTGTCGATTTTGAGCCAAAGTCTGAGAACACCAAGTTGCTCTGGATACATATGTATGGTGATGCTGCTTATTAATGCTTATCTGAGAAGTGGTGTATTGATTTTGACTTACTTTTGAAAGTGATTTAATAGCAGGGTGCATGATGCTTGTTGTCACTAGCTAATGCGAAATAGGAAGTGAACAGCAACAGGAGTAGGCTGTTTTTGGACAGCACCTGGTTCATGTATCTAACCTCTATCTACCTTCCTTGATTCTATAACTTGGAATATCCTTGCCTAACCCAGAACGCTGAGCGACACAACTGCGTTTCATTATTTGCTGAACTAGCATTACAAATTGCAATAAAGGGATGGAACAGGAATAGGTAATCTCTTCTTTAAAATTGTCAAGGATTCAGCATTAGGAAATTTGCCACGTCTGACAGCAAATGTGTTGGTAGTTTCACTGTCAAATTGTGTGTGTGTGTGTGTGTGTGTGTGTGTGTGTCAGTGTCAGTCAGAATCAGTAGCTCAGGCAAGTGGGAATGAATCTATACAGGATGCTGGGCAGCAAGTTGTTCATTGCCACCTCTATGAACAATGTATCATTTTGCATCCAGGTCTAAACATCAATATTGTGTTGTTGCAAGCAATGGAATAGCAATGGATTTTGTAAATAAATAATTGCAACAGTCACACTTGTTTCCTGTGATATTTTCCAGTCCTTTCTACGCAAAGGAGAAAATTCAGACAATGTGATCCATCAGCAGTACTGGACTTTGGGAGGATATCCTACCAGCAGCATCCATTGCCTGTCCTGTGAGGCTGCTGTTCTAGGCAGCACTTCTGAATGGGACTTCTACTCCTGAGGTCCTTAGTCCCAGGGCAAAGGGTGGCAACTGGCCTGTCAAGTTCCTGAATGAAATCAGATGTAGTTGCCCTTGCTAAATAGTAGTACACGGGGCTCCGATTAACTAGGAGCCGGCAGCCAAGACCTCCAGCAGTGTACTAGGGCTATAAACTCTTTTCTTCCTTTCCTTCAGCTATACCATGTGCACCAGTTGCGCCTTCTCCATGTGTCACTCTTGCATAGTCAGTTCATCTATTTATTCCCTACTTAGTAAAGAAGTGACAGTTCCTGAGCTTGGATTGTGTTTCTTTGGGTTGTAATTAGGCGATGGTAGCCGGTAGCATGGCTCATTTCCAATTGCATGTAATGGCAAAATAGTAACAACTGTTTCCCTTAAAAATGTATTTTCTTTGCTTCTGTTCCTTCCTTTGCATTTTTGCTGAGCGTAAAATGTGACAACAGTGTCTAAAGTCTTGAGCCTGTAAAGGCAATCTGTTTTTTCTGTTCTTGAAACCTACTTGTGTGTCAAGCTGTCATATAATGGTACAATAATTCATAGCTGGAAGGTTTAACTCTGAGGTGTAACAATTCCTCTTAAATATGCCAAATGTTTACATAAACATTTAAAAGAAAGCTAAGTGCGCATCAAGGAGAAAGGGATGGATAGATGTACTGATAGGGTGAAATTCAGTAAGGTAGGAAGAAGCGGACTTTGAATGTTAACACTAGCGCAGACATGCCATTTGGTCCAAATTGTCTATGCTGTTGATTCTGTATATGTAAATTATTAATTATAGCCCTTTTTTTTCCAGAATTTGCTTGAGTTTATAGGCGAATAGCCATGTAATCACCATGGTTGTCAGTTTGATTAAAAATCCAGTAAAGCATGTTATTTCTAAATAACCTCTTGTTAGGATCTGTGGTTGATGTTAACTTGGTTTGTGATTGTTGCCACAAATGACTCCTGTTTTAATAGCTGGGGAGAGCGCAATATCTTGACTTTGAAGCACATTGCAGGTATTCTTTTACGCAATGATTCTTGCGATAAGCAAGATGACAATTAGTCAGTTCAGTCCATAATGGACTAACCCTAAACAGTGCTGTGATTTAGGATTTGCTCGTTTATAGCTCACACTCACTAACCGAGCAATTGTCCCTCTAATTTTCTTCTTTACTATTAATTTGTGGGTTAACTTGGTAATCACTTCAAACTATCTTCCTGTGGCAAAATTGGCTGTTCAGAAAGCATGTTGAGTATCATTTTACTGAATTGCTGTCTCTGCCAAGCATTGAGCTTAAAATTGGTCAGAAGTAATGCATTTAATGGCAGGAGAATGGCAGTTGAAGGGTGAATATACACAAAGTTTCAATGAGATTCCTCCCCTCATCTTTATAAGCTCCATTTGAGTACAGACCCAGAGTCCTAAATGTTCATCAAGCTTTTCATTCACAAAATAATCCTCATGAACCTCCTTGGAACCTCTCCTCACGGTCAGTATATCCTTCCTTGGATGTAGGGCCCATAATTGCTTTCAGTATTCCAAATGTGGTCCAATCAGAGCCTTTATACAGCCTTTGCAAAACATCTCTGCTTTTGTATTCTAGCCCTCTTGAAATGAATGCTAACATATTTGCTGCCTTAACTACCAACTCCACTACAAGTTAACTTCGAGAATCCTGAACTAGGACTCCCAAGTCCCCTTGCACTTCAATTTCTGAATTCTCTCCCCATTTAGAAAATAGTCTGACTCTATTCTTACTACCAAAATGTATAACCTCACTTCCCCATGTTATATTCCATCTGCCATTACTCTGACCACTCTTAAAATCTGTCAAAGTCTTTCTGCAACCTCCCCCCATTCTCAATGCTACCTGTTGCTCCACCTATCTTTTGTATCATCTGGCAGTTCTCTGCTGGAGGCACCAGCCCAGCTGGTTAACTCCATTGGCACAATACCATCTAAACTTGTGTGCAACCCTTTTCCAAATGTTGCCTTGCAGAAAGCAATGATACTTTTCTGCCTGGAGGTGAAGGCTAACAAATGATTCTCACTGATTGTTTTGTTGAAGAGGTTACAATAGACACTTGCATTGACTGTTTCTAACCAGAATTCACAAGCAATACATAACCATTCTCATATTCAATATGATAAAAGGTTAAAATCTCAAACTTTTTTCTTGTATTCTAAATGAGAAAAACAACTACTGATCCCATGAGCAAAGAGTTCCAGTAATGCAGATGTAAGAACAAGAACAAAGTTACGGTTAAAACAATCTTGCAATATGTTCCCCTCAAAATATGCTTTGTTCATCTTCGATTCCATTGTCTTCGATACTTTTCCAAAAGATAAAATATTTCGTGTTTTCCTATTGCCTCTATTTTTGGGTCAAATAATATTTAATAACCTTCCCTTATGAAATCTTTAAGTTGCAAAAGTTCCTTGCTCCTCTTTGAAGCTGGAAAACCAAGTCTCTCCTACAATTTGCTTATAAATTCACTTCACTGTGGCCTCTTATTGAAAAAATTATGCATTTACTGCCATTATCTCTTGACTCCGCCAGACAAATCCTCTATTGATCTTTTCCCAGCCTAATAAATTTACGCACAAAAAGTAGCAAACTACTCTCCCAATTGGGGAGCTTGGTTTAGCTTAGTTAGCTGAATGAAGCAGACTGACACTAAAGCATGGGTTCAGTTCCTGTACCGGCTGAGGGTTATGCCTGAAGGCTCTGTCTTCTCAAACTTGCCCCTTGCCTGAGGTGTGGTGATCCTCAGATTGAATCACCACCAATCAGCTCTTCTCCCTCAGAGGGAGCACACTATGGTTATCTTGGACTATGTGGTGACTTTACCTTTATTCCCCCAATAACAGCCATACCAACCCCTCCTCTTGCCAATCCCCTCCTCCCTGAAAAAAAGACCTTCAGCATAATGAAGCACCGCATGTAGAGGTCTGGGATAGAACTGAATAAAACATAGCCACAAACCACACTTCCACAATCATGTGGTAATGTTTGTGATCAAATGATCACAAAATAACTGGCTTGAGCAAAATCACAATCAAGTACTTGCAGTCATCAGATGACAAGTTCAATCCAATGTGTAACCACATTCAGAAATTATAAAATATTAAAGAAATGAGTCTGCCGCTTCTTTCCACGTCTCCCTTGCACACTGTCTTCCCAGGTGCAGTTATCCATCTGGAGTGAGACACATCAGCTTATTGAGCGTTTAAATACCAAATCCTTAGTCTGCAAGGGTTCATTTTAAATGGCCAGATGCAAATGCTTGATGGAAATTATTTAATTTGTGTGTTTTGATGAATTGCCGGTATGGAAACCCCCACAGCCCCAACTATATTGCAGATGGAAATTGTACTTCTCCAGGAACAATTGCAGTGATCAGAGAGTAAGTTAAATTCTGCTTCATCCCAAACAATGCAAAACAGAATTGCTGGAGAGACAGAAATTCTTGTAAGATTATGTGGCAGCAACTTTCTGAATGCATCTCATGGAAGTGCCATTCTGAACAATAGCAACTGAATTAGAGACTGCTTGACACAGGAAAAAAATCTGTAATTTGTGATTGAAATTTTATGAACATCTGATCAAGTCTTATTGAGACTTAAGTGGGAGCTGATCTTCCTTCAGGCAGTGGGACCCAAGGCTGCACGCTACCAATAGTGACCAGTTAAGAGACTGCAGCTGGGGCTATGATCCAATTTAGGATGCAGTCTCGTCCCAAGAGCTTCTGGTCCAATCAGATGGATGGCAAATTAACAGCCTCTCCTCCAGTGGCTGCTGAGGATAGGGCATCTCAATGATGGGTTGGGGGGTGCCAGCAACGTGAGAGATTGGGGTTTGGAGGCTGCATTTATATGACAACAGAAACTGGTGCTAGCAGCCCCTCAAGGTGGGAAGGAGTCCTCAGTTGGTATTGTAATTGGCTGCCCAGTGGTTTTGCCAAGTGCCACACTTTTGGCAAATATGGCATAGCACTGGATAAGGATTAGGCTAGACTCCTGATTACTCCCTGTATTTTGCCAAGATTCATACCCCCTGGCCCATCACCAATTGTCCAGGAAAGTGCAACACTATCGACACAGCATCAAAACTCTTCAATGAGTAATTGGAAAATGACTTGCCCTTCAGGCATTGTTCACTTCCAGCAACTGGTTATGCCATAAAGTTCCATTTGAAATTTCAAAGATTTAAACAAAAAAGTCACCATCTCATGCAATGATGAGTATCTTGTGTGATTTGTTTTATAAACCCTGCTGATCAAGATTTGAAATACTGCATCTTCAGTTTAAAGGGGTGTGGGGGGGATGGTTAATGGGTTTAATTTTGAATGCAAATACATGCTTAAACTGACTTGCTTTATGACTACAGCGATGAAGACTTTGACATGCCAAACTGTGAACTGATCTCAATGCCACGTTCTTCAGAAACCAACTCAGTCAAGAAGTAAGTTTGATCCAATGCCTGAGTAAATTCTGCTTCATTCAGAATCTGTGTAAAAGGGAATTGCTGGCTCTTCCTGTAAGAATCATGTAGGAACAGCTTCATATAATAGTGTAGTGAAAACCATTCCAGACCACAACACTGACATTACTGCCTCACTCTGCATTTGCCTTATTCCTCAGCATTTCTAAATGAAAAATGTATTAGTACAGAATAAAAGGTGATGTATTAGTGCAAACCAGGTGATCAAAGGTTAAAATGTTGAACCCCAGAGTCTCCTGTTTTTTAAATGATGGCCACTTGTGGATGCAAGCGTTTGTTTAAAATCACTTTACTTTGTGACCAATTGCACCTGCAGAAACTGTGACAGTGCAAATGGTGAGGAAAATGGAAATCGTGTTTCTCCAGGAACCATTGCAGTAATTGGAAAGTTAGTTTAATCTGATGTGTGACAACGATTCCTTCTTTCAGAATACCACAATGTAAATGTGAATGGTTGGGGAGCTAGCAGTTCCTGTAGATAATGTAGGAACTTGCTCATAAAGGCATGCAATAGTGCGGCAAACACCATCTAGACCATAGCAATCACATGAAAGGAACTGACTGAGGTCCTGGCACGGTAACAGTGGTTAGCACTGCTGCTGCTTCACAGTGCCAGGGTCCCAGTTCGATTCCTGGCTGGCTCACTCACTGCCTGTGTGGAGTTTGGATCTTCTCCCTGTGTCTGCATGGGTTTCCTCCCACATTCTGAAAGATGTACTGGTTAGGTGCATTGACCTGAACAGGTGCCAGACTATGGTGACTAGGGAAATTTCACTAACTTAATTGCAGTGTTAATGTAAGCTTTACTTGCGAGTACTAATGTTTTTGCATTATTCCTAGAGGTAGTTTTTAACTCTTTGTGAGCCTCTTTTTTTTGAGGGGATGGGGGGGTGAAAAGGATAGGAGGAGACGGAAAGAAGGGGAAGTTTTGTGAATGATGGTAAAGCCCTGCTGCTGGTTCTGGTGGCCTTGGACCCAGGGCCGCATGTTGCTGCAGGTAGCCTGCTGCCATGAACCTGATCCAATAAATGGTGTTGCCTGGTCTCAGACTGCCTGTCCAATCGCTAGGATGTCACCTCGGGAACCACTCATTCAGTGGTATTGGTCTCCATTGCTGAGGTTGCCTCCAGAATAGGCCAGGATTTACCCAGTGATTTCCCCAAGTGGTGGGCATGATTGGCTTGAGCAAAATGCCTGTGGAGGTAGTGAGTACTGGGCTACTTTTTTATCCATACATGGGATGTGGGTGTCACTGGCTAGGCCAGCATTTATTGCCCATCCCTATTTGCCCTCCAGAAGATGGTGGTGAGCTGCCTTCTTGAATTGCTATTGTCCTTGAAGTGTAGGTACATCAATGGTGCTGTTAGGGAGGGAATGCCAGGACTTTGACCCAGCAACAGTGAAGGAATGGTGATATATTTCAAGTCAGGATGGTGAATGACCTGGAGGAAACTTGGTGTGTTTACTCTCTGCCCTTCTAGGTGGTAGAGATCATGAGCTAATATTGTTGAAGTGGGCCTTGGTGAGTTCCTGCAGTGCATTTTGCAGCTGATGTATATTGCTATCACTGATGGAGGAAGTGAATATTGAAGGTGGTGATATGGTACCAATGAAGCAGGCTGCTTTGCCTTGGATGGTGTCGAGCTTCTTGTATTGTTGGAACTGCTGTCATCAATGGCGAGAGTGTTCCATAATCACTCCTGCCTTGTGACTTGTTGATATTGAACAGGTTTGGAAAATCAGGAGGCAAGTTACCTGCTGCAGCATGCCCAGCTCTGACCTGCTGTTATATCTATAGGCTGGTCCAGTTTTGTTTCTGTCTTGGGGGTTACGATTCAGAGATAGTTAGGAATCAGCAATGATGATGCAATTGAATTTCAAGGGGTGATGGTTAAATTCAAGTTAGGAATGGTGCTGAATCATGTATGGTCATCAGCTAACATGCCCACTTCTGATCTTATGGGGGGGGGGGGAAATGGTCATTGAATGACATCACACAGTGATGTCCTGGGACTGAATTTGACAGACCTCTAACAAGCACAACCATCATCTTTTCTTCTGGTTACACGTCCAGCCAGAGAAGAGTTTTACCCCTGATTTCCTATTGATTCCAGTTTTGCCTGGGTTCCTTGATGTCAATGGCAGTCACTCTGACTTTGCCTCTTGATTTTAATTCTTTGTGCCTGTTTGAACTAAATTTTTATCGAAAAAATAAAGTGAAGTTACATTCCCTCAGTGTTAATTCAAGGTGATACCGGAGTTGAGGGGGTTGAGCTATGAGGAGAGGCTGAATAAACTAGGCTTGTACTCGTTCGAGTTTAGAAGAATGAGGGGAGATCTCATTGAGACGTATAAGATGATGAATGGGATGGATAGGATAGAGGTGGAGAGACTCTTCCCGCTCAAAAAAGACAGTAGGACTAGGGGGCACAGCCTCAAGATAAAGGAGAGGCAGTTTAGAACGGAGTTGAGGAAGAACTTCTTCACTCAAAGGGTGGTGAATCTCTGGAATTCTCTGCCCGTTGAAGTGGTGGAGGCTACCTCGCTAAATATTTTTAAGACGCGGGTTGAGGGGATTAAGGGTTATGGGGAGAGGGCGGGAATGTGGAACTGAGCCACGACAGATCAGCCATGATCTTACTGAATGGCAGGGGCAGGCTCGAAGGGCTAGATGGCCTACTCCTGCTCCTATTTCTTATGTTCTTATGTTCAACCTGATCTGGGTTAAAAACCTTGCTATGGGAACTGTTGAAACTTTGCCTTGTGCAACACTAGCTAGCTAAAGAAAAATAATAACAATAATATGCAGCATACTCACACGAGTGCAGTAACAGAGCATGTTGCATCAAAACAACATGCAGTGCTGAATATTACTAAAAAGGTGATGAATTAAAAATAGAATAAGTGCATAACTGGAATCCAGGAAAAACCTACTCACTCCTTTCCCATAGTACAATAAACTTTTCCTTTAAGTACACCTCTAATTTACTTTTGAAAGTTAATATTGTATTTGTCAGCACCCTTTAAAACAGGACATTCCAGCTCTCAAAAGTTTTCTTCTGATGAACATTTACCATGCACCCTAGCACTGGCTCACGTACTTAATGGGGAAGATTGCATACGAGACGTTTCCTTTAAGGAGTCTCAAGACATGCTAAATATGGCAGCCAAATAAGTATAATGAATTTCAATAAGTTTGCATAAAAGGGCAGAAACACACAATTTGTGCACTTCAACTGTGTATATTCATCCTAGGTTTGGAATATTAAAAACTGATATTTCAGGTTTTTATAGTGTGGAAATTGACCTGGTCACAAAAGACCTTATTGGTAGGCCTGATAATTAGTATAGTGGCAAATGGATAGCAGAACGTTACCTGATAGGAATTTAGAATGTGTAATTAGGAGAGTTTTTGTCATAAGAAATAGGGGCTGGATGGCCATTTGACCCTTCAAGCCTGCTCCATATTCAACTCTCAATTTACCTCAACTTCATCTTTTTGCCCTGTAATCAAAAATCTATCAATCTCTCTTTCTTGAATATCCTCAACAACTGAGGATCCACAGCTCTCGAGTAGAGAATTTACTTAGTGTTTTCACTACTGTGATGGCACAGTGAGGAATCAGAAAAAACTTCATTGTCACAATATCTCAGGAGAGGCAAAGATGTGAAACCCTGGACAGGACAGCTCCTAGATTTTCAGATGCTGACACAGAGTTGATGCTAGACGCCACAAGGAAGTCAAGGGCGATCTCTTCCCAGGGTTGGCAGGAGACCCAACCAGACCTGAATACGCATCACTACCATAATATGCAGCAAAAGCATGGTAAGAACCTAGATTCAGTGCAGGAAAAGTTTCAATGGCTTGTAAACCCTGGAAAGGCAAGTGCAACTGCAGTCCTCAATACCAACCTCTGGCTATTTACCCTCCAGAAGGTGGTGGCTTAGTGGTAGTAGACTGGTAATCCAGGTTAATGCTCTGAGCACCTGAGTTCAAATCCCACCATGGCAGATGGTGAAATTTGAATTCAGTAAAAAGTCTGGAATTAAACAGCTAATGGAAGGCCATGAAACCATTCTTGATTGCTGTAAAAACACATCTGGTTCATTAATGCCCTTTAGTGAAGGAAATCTGCCATCCTTACCCTGATCTGGCCTACACGTGACTCCAGATCCATAGCATGTTGTTGACTCTTCACCCATATCCCATGAATGAATAATAAAAAAGGACACATGCTATTTCTGAATATGGGACAGGAGTGTGCTCACACCATTCAATGACTCCCTCAGAATACAAATAGACATATTATTGCTGAGGGCCTGTCACCACTGATGCATGCACCCTTCAACTAACATTGGCCATGGAAGACAACAGTGCTATATCTCACTCTGGAGAAATAGGCACATAACACCTGAAAGACAATTGTACCCTATCTTCATATCAGTGGAGAGAGTAGCAATGGAAGTAGTCATAAAGTCAAAGAGGTTTAAAGCATAGAAACAGGCCCTTCAGCCCAACTTGTCCATGCCACCTTTTTTGAACCCCTAAGCTAGAGCCAATTGCATGTGTTTTAGCCCATATCCCTCTATACCCATCTTCCCCATGTAACTGCCTAAATGCTTTTTGAAAGACAAAACTGTACCCGCCTCTACCACCACCTCTAGGCAGCTTGTTCCAGACACTCACCACTGTCTGAGAAACAATTGTCCCTCTGGACCTTCTTGTATCTCTCCCTTCTCACCTTAATCCTATGCCCTCTTGTTTTAGACTCCCCTACCTTTGGGAAAAGATATTGACTATCCAGCTGTTCTGTACCCCTCATTATTTTATAGACCTCTATAAGATCATTCCTCAGCCTCCTACGCTCCAAGAATAAAAGTCTCTTTATAAAGCAAACCATCAAGTCTTGGTTTCATCCTAATAAATCATTTCTGCACGCTTTCCAGAAGGATGTGGAACCTCTGGAGAGAGTGCAAAGAAGGTTCACCAACATGTTGCCTGGTCTCGAGGGTGTTGACTGTGAGGAGAGATTGAATAGATTAGGATTGTTTTCACTGGAAAGACAGAGGCTGAGGGGAGACCTGATAGAGGTGTACAAAAATATCCTTTCTATAATAGTGACCAGAATTGTACACAGTATTCCAAGTGTGGCCTTATGAATGCCTTGTACAACTTCAACAAGACATCCCAACTCCTGTATTCAATGTTCTGACTAATGAAACCAAACATGCCAAATGCTTTCTTCACCATTCTGTCCACCTGTGACTCCACTTTCAATGAACAATGAACATGTACCCCTAGATCTCTGTTCTATAACTCTCCCCAGTGCCCTACCATTAACTGAGTAAGTCCTGCCCTGGTTTAGTCTACCAAAATGTATCACCTCACATTTGTCTAAATTAACTTCCATCTGCCATAGGTCAGCCTACTGGCTCAATTGATCAAGATCCCATTGCAATCCTAGAAAGCATTCTTCACCGTCCACTATGCCACCAATCTTTGTCATCTACAAACGTACTAACTATACCATCTATATTCTCATCCAAATCATTAATATAAATGACAAACAACAGTGGACCCAGCACCGATCGCTGAGGCACACCGCTGGTCACAGTCCTCCAGTTTGAAAAGCAATCTTGTACAACCACCTCCTGGCTTCTGTCATCAAGCCAATTTTGTATCCATTTGGCTACCTCACCCTGGATCCCTTGAGATTTAACCTTATGCAACAGCTTACCATGTGGTACCTTTTCAAAGGCCTTGCTAAAGTCCATGTAGACATCATCAACTGCACTACCCTCATCTACCTTCTTGGTTCTTCTTTAAAAAAACTCAAATTTGAGAGATATGATTTCCCACTCAAAGTCATGCAGACTGTCCCTAATCAGTCCTTGCATCTCTAAATGCCTGTCTCTTAAAATACCTTTAAACAACTTATCCATTACAGATGTAAGGCTCAACAGCCTGTAGTTCTCAGGCTTTTCCTTGCAGCCCTTTTTAAACAAAGGCACAATGTTTGCCAGTCAGGGTGGACTGACAACATACATCTCATCATCATGTGATAGCTACCTCCACCTCCACCTCCTCCAAGACCACAAAGAGAGCACTGTGTAGGAGTTGTAAAGGCTTAAATTTAACACCAACTCAAGCTACAATAGCTACTGAGCACGTGCATAAGAGCAATATAATGACATCATGCAGGAGAGAATGAGGGGAATCTGAAAAGGGAGCCATGTCCCTGTCCTGGTGCTTTGTAATCTTGTACATAGTTAAGCATGTTAATAGAGGTTACTTTGGAAAAAAAAAATCTTTGCCTCAAGCTGGATCTCGTCAAAAGTATGACACCCACTGACACCAACAGATGAACAACAGTGGCTCCAACATCAACAGAAAAGCAGTCAAGCACAGAGACCACCATGTCACCTAGTGGATCACGAGGAGTGTCTCTTTGCTGTAACAATGCACTATTTTACTTTCTCAGCTTAATGTAAATAATAATACTTGAAGCCACGTGAGACTTCTTTTATTGATAGAAAGACTAGAACTGACAGATACGTAGGTTCAACGGTAATGATTAAACATCCAGGTGTAAGTGTTTTCTTTACTGGCAGTAAGACTTTACATGGTTCAGGTTGCTGCTTCAATGGCTGTGTTAGCATAGGTACCCAGGTGCAACCTGCACCATGCCCTATATATTGGATGAATCAGATGATCACTGACAGAAATGGCATCCACCCTCCCTGTTCAACTGAAGCACTGTGGTGTTCTGCATCTTTATGCGTAAAGTTTTGATAATACTACTGAATTTTAGGGTAACAATTATAAATTTTATTCAACTTTTTGAACAATCCTATTTGAATTTCTGCTAGTGGAGCACTTCAAAGTTAAGACTGGGAACAGGATGACGGCTGTTTGTGAGGAATTCCGGTGTTAACGGATTTTATGACTTTAAAGTGGAATTTTAGTTACATGAAACTTGAGTTAAAATCCGTTCCTGTGAATGTTTATAAGAGGTTGCAACTTTGTAACTACTCTGCATCGACAACAATGTGTCATTTTCTCACAATAGAATATACCTCTGGGGACCTGGTGATATGAGGGGGATACTTCACTCCACATAACTCTGGTTATGGAGGTAGGGTGACACCAGAAGATGTCCTGTAAATAGAAGGGGCAAACTCAAACTATTTCTAAATAAGGGATTTCATAAGAAATAGAGATAAAAGTTTAAAAAAAAGTATTTGGCAGTTTTACCTGGTTTCCATGGTGCGATTGTTGAGAGACAGTAACATCACTTCGGAGACCGAAGAGGAGAAATACATCATCTACAGCGACAGCACTTGAGGAATCCCAAGACCTTAAGGAATGAAAAACTTCCACATTCTCTTCACCATTTTTTGTTCATTGAACGCAAAATCTTGATTAAACACGACTGATTTATAAATGCAAGTTATTTGCACCTTGTTCGGCCAGGCACAAGGGAGAACCCTCTTGTTGGAAATTAAAAATTCCGAACTTACAAGACTTTAATTAAAAGTTTTTTTGATGCCACAAAATCCCAAAAAGTCGTACACCTCCCACTCCTCATTTTCCTTCAACGTGTTGTCACTTTCCAGGACCTCACCATCCTCTCAGTCTACAACTCTTACGGAGAATGCAGCTGACCATCACAATAGGTGAGACCCTTACAGGAGCATATTGCTGACCTGATTGATACAGCTACAGGAACTGCTTCAGAAGTCCAATGGCTTGCTCAATAGTGGTCCTAGCAGATGGCTTTGGTGGTATAATCTCCATGTCTAGGTCCAGGACTCTTCCATCCCCTAGAATCAATTAAAAGAGTTTGAGACATGGGGGTGAATTTTACTGTCCTTCCCACCCCAGGAATTGGAGCAGGCGAAGGGCAGACCATGAAAAATATCTGTTAACCTCAGATGGGATTTTTGGGGCCAGCAAGGATGGAAAATCCCAGACTCTGACTGAAGGATGAAGTAGTGAGGGTAGCTGCCAGAAAATCACCACACGAGGTAGATGACCAGCTGAATGTCCTTGTTAATGAATGGGGTACCTTGGTGGCTACATGGATGCAATTGCTTAAGCCCTGCACTTTGGAAAATCCAGCAAAAGCAATGAAACTAATCTGAATGGACTATCCAGCTCCAACAAATAGACCATCAGTAATCGGCAAGACGTAATGTCTTGCAGCCAATTATGGAGGTGCCAAAGTTATGATTCTTGGACAGAGCCAGAAGTGAAAAGGTCCACAGCCACTTTTTGACAGCTAGTAGGGCAAGTGGATCAGTGCTATAAAGTGGGAGGTCTTTAGTGATGAGGGCAGTAATTTCTGAAATTTGCTGACTGTAGTGTTGCAGTCCCCTGAAGGGCTGGTTCTCCGCCATTTCCCCCTTTGACAGTAGATTGCCTGCTGAAGATATAGCCCCTGTCTTATTCCTTTTCCACTGGCCACCTGCTGTCTGAGACACCATCCTTCCTACAGAGGATGATTTCCCTCATTGTAAATGGTCTGAAAATCAAAGTTATGTCACCAGTACCAGAAGTTGACTTGTATATACTCAGATGACCACCCAATTGTCCTTGGTAATCTTACTTTCTGCTCTTAAGTCTTCATGATGCCAGGAGAGTGATGGCCTTTGCACTTTACCAATGGCCAAGTCCTCCACTGTGACCTTTCAATAGGGCCCCGATAATTTCCTGGGACAATCATAACTTTCTCCTCCCTCTGTACCCATCTCCTTTCTTCCATTATCAAGCTCATGAGTTCCTTAACCAGCTTAATTGGCCTTTATCAGAGTTCAGACAGGATCACCAGCCACACTTCTCCCACCCTGATGAACAGTATTTTGGGCCCCTGGCTTCCTTTATTCTTGCCTCAACAGAATCTGGAAATCCTGTGCAACACAAAATTCCATCATACTATGGTCACTCTTCGCTGGAAGCCACTTTATTATAAGGTTATTATTAACCCTTTCTTATTGTGCAATACTAGATCCTAAATAACCTGTCCTCTAGTTAATTCTTTCAATCTAGGAAACTATTTTGTATACAATCAATGAACATCTCCAAACTTTTGCTACAACTTTTATTTGTACTGTCCAAATGAAGATTAAAGTCAATGATTACTCCCTTATTACATAGGCATCTAATTTCCTGATGTATACCCTACCCTTACCTGACAAGTAATGTTAGAAAGGCCTATAAACACACACTTTCTGCCATTTGCTATTTATTAGTTCCACCTAATCTGATTCTACTTGATTTCTGAGCTAAGATTCTTTGTCTTTATCCCATTCTTTATCGGGGCTACCCATCCTCCAGAAGAGAAGTCTTCATTTTTATCTGTGCTATTAAGCAAAGTTCTTGCCAGTGCCTTGTGCAGATGTGGTGCCTTCAGCTCAAACATTTTTTCTAATTTTCTCTGATGTCACCTTAATCACCAATGTTTTATCACCTTTGTTGCCCTTACCACCCCCTCCTGGTCCATTCTGCTTATTTCATAAAAATTTAAAATGATGCTTTGTTCCAGCACCTATTTCCCTTGCTGCTTTTGAACTCACCCCATCATACCTCCCCTTTATTACATCAAAGCCTTGTCCAGCTCCCTGTTTACCCAGGATCTACGAAGCAAAACTCCACTAAGTTCATGGATAGCAAAGGCATTGCTTGCTAATGAAAGAACATTCCAGAGGAAAATGTGAAAGGACTATGGTTCACTGCAAAAATCCAAGGATGAAGAAGTCAAGAATGGTATTAGTCTGGAGTAGATAATGGACAAAGATGCGTAGGGGGATGGAGAATTTGGCATTGCTCTGTATGACAGAACACTGATACCTCAATTAGTCCTTTGAAGAAAGCAAAGAGGGTAACTATGGATTGGCCTAGGGAAGATTTAATGCTGGATCATGGGAAAATTAGGAAGGCAAGAGTACTGATGTATCAGGATTAGGGAATGCAAAACACCCAATAGGGCAGAAACAAAAGATGGCATAATTGATTGCCAAGGAGAGGAGTCAGAACTGAAGGATGCAAGTAGGGTCAAACCAGGGGGAAAGCAAAAGAGGAGAAGCAATGAACTTGTGATAGATAAAAAGTCTTCGCAGTAACCTAAAAGGACAAAAATATTACATTAACTAACCGTCAGGTTAATAATAAACAACAAAGCACTTTCAAAATCATAACCAACAATCCAATATTTGCACATCAAGAAATACGGAGCTCTAAAGGAGAAGGTTTCAGAAAATCAAGATATTATTAAGCCTAATCTGTTCAGTGATTCAAAAGAATGAACCAAGTTCTTTCATCAGGAAGTGACTCAGCAGTAGAGAAAGAAATACCTTCTGAGGGGGAGGGGGATCTGTAAAAAAATTATGAACTACAAACTAATTTAATGACCAATATCTTCATACTTAAGTATAAATAAGAGATTGCATTCAAAAACAAAATACAGTGGAAAGGCTTTGAACACTATGGATCTTGGATGAGATTTTTAGGCAAACTAGTAAGAA
This sequence comes from Carcharhinus amblyrhynchos, assembly GCF_965287045.1. Taxonomy (NCBI): domain Eukaryota; kingdom Metazoa; phylum Chordata; class Chondrichthyes; order Carcharhiniformes; family Carcharhinidae; genus Carcharhinus; species Carcharhinus amblyrhynchos. The sequence continues at coordinate 73,413,768 of NC_137332.1, forward strand.
ATCACACTTCATGACTGTGCATTCCAAATTCAGAGACTAATGCTGAGAAACTTTTTACCATCACCTAAATGTATTTTGTACATTTACATTTTAATGAATCAATACTTGCAGTATTGTACATAAACTACAAAATAAAATTATAAATACACAAAGTATAAAATAAAGCACTTGGGTATACAAAAGACATACTGCATTCTACCAATCAACTGCCACAATTTCTTTTTGTACAAAAATAAAATGATTCCGCAGTGTTATTACATTGCATTGGTAATCTTAAACCTGTAACCATTTTGCACATTGATAAAGAAATTTATATTGAGTTAGAATATTAAATAACTAGCAATGGCAAAGAAGAATCTGAAACTAACTTGCAAAGTTAGTTACCTTTTGACTCATCAGTAGACAGGTATTAAACAAAATAGGCAAACCATCCAGGCCTTTGCTCAACTAGTTTCATCTGAAATTTCATCCTCTACTTTACCAGAGGAGTTACAGTTTTATTTTAAATACGTTAATACAGCTACTGCAATAGTGGAACTTCAAGATGTTTGCACATAAATATCACACTAGGCAACCTCAATGTGGAAATCTCAGTGGATGAAATAAAGACCCATTCCTAAGAGATTTATGAGAAATGTTTTATCAAAATTGTCAGAATGAAGTTAAATACTAACTTCCATTGTTTCAATTTACACCTGTCATGGCATACTGCCAATGATTCCCATCACTATAACAGATTCTACCCAGTAATGATAGAGACAGAATGAGGTTCAGGCAGAATCGCATTAATTCGAAGTGGAGATGAAGCATGACCTAACATTTGGCCTAAAATCAGTCAACAGACAAGTCCCTCCTTGACCGCCAGCCTCTGACGATGAATCTTATCTTGCTCTAACTCCTCATGGCTAGGATGCCAGAGCCTAGCCAATATCCTTTCTATATTCAAGGCGTAGACTGTGTGGGCTGGTATCACTTCCCTGTGTACCTACAAAGGAAAACAAACAGTAAGTGCAAAATAATGTAGGGGCAGGTAAATTAAACTATTTCAAATTTAGAATAAATCCTGATAACTTCAGCCTCTGCTGAATTCCAAGTTGGATCCAAGATTGGACTCCAAAAATCTTTAACATTTAATGTTAAAAGCTGAAAAACCAAGATGCAACGATATGTTCAACTATTGGGGAACCAGAGGTCGCAACATTTGTTTGTAATGATCAAGACTCTCTCTTAATGTAGTTGCAGGTTAAACTTATACATACATCCATTCCTCAATAGAGCACTGCTCTCAATAGTCAAAGAAAGTGACACCCAGCTGCCCCATTTAGGATTTGGAAAAGTGTCCTACCACTGATCTAGATTTGCCTTTCTCAGCCAGGTACAAAAAAACAAATTTTTATGTCAATTATTTTAAACACATCATAGCAAAAGTAGCAATAAACCAATTATAGGGACTTAGGAATGGCAGTAGGCCATTCAGTCCATGGTGTGTTTTGCCATTCAAATAGATGATGGCTTATCTGTACCTCAATTTCATTTACATGTCTTTGAACCACATCCCTCAATGCACTTGCCTAACAAAAATACATCAGTCTTGAAAGCCCCAATTCTGCTAGCATCCATAGCCTTTTGCAGAGAGCTCCAAACTCCTATCAACCTTTATCTGAAATGGTTATTTCCTGAGTTGGGGTGGTATGATCAAACAGAGTGCTCCAGATAAGTCTACAATGCTGTACAATTAATGCACAACATCCCCCTTCGTTTCAAGGGGTTGGAGTACAATCAGTAGTCTCTTTCTCAATTAATTAATTCAAAACTCAATTTCATATTAGTATTTGTAAGTGATTCTGAAATATAATTTTCAGAAGGCAGAACCAAAAACAAAGTGCCTGAGCAAAACTATTGATTTCTGGGCCGAAACACTTTAAAATTTATTTTTACAAAGGTTTTTTAAGATTGGTCACACTTGAGGCTGACAATAACCCAGAAATCAAGCTACTCTTCCTTACAAGTAGTTGATGAATAGAGATAAAAACACGAATAGCTTTTTGCAAACGATCTGCAAGTTAATCTTTTAGCTACCCCACCTGTGCCTAGAAGGAAATGAATAAGCTAAATGACCTTGTGCAAAACGTCTCCTGCAATGCAAGCTGCTGGAAGTCTGAAACATCACTAGCCCAAAGTAAACAATGAATATTGGTACAATTAGAATTTTGAGAGTTGATGTAATTATGTAACATGTCTGAGCCAGGGGGAGTCTGACTCTCCAATGAGGTACAATTCTTCCAGAAAATTTGTGGTCGAGGGAGCATTGTTGGGGCACTGACGATACAATCCTTTGGAATGATTTTTGGCACTTGTGTAATTTGATTTCCTACTCAGCCAGACAAACAATTCCTGCAAATAGTTTGTGTCTCCCCTCTACACTTCTCTCTCCTGCCACCCCTTACACCCTGTCCAAAAGCTTGTGATTTCAAATAAAACTTCAACTATATCCTGGTGTCGTGTAACCTCTCACCTTGTCCACCCCAGTCCAACACCAGCATCTACTCATCAGTTCTAAAAGGTTTACCCCTTATCCTCAAATTATGAGCCCTTCTTCTGGATCCCCTTCCCTTCACCATTGGGAATATTCTTTCTGAATCTACCCTGTCTAACCCTGTTAGAATTTTCTATAAGTTTCTGTAAGATACCCTCTCACTCTCCTAAACTGCAGTGAATATAATCCTAACCAACTCATCTCTCCTCATATGACAGACCTGCCATCCCAGGAATCAGCCTCATCTGATCCTTTGCTGCACTCCGTCTATAGCAAGAGCATCTTTCCTCTAATAAGGTCACCAAAACTGCACACAACAGTCTAGGTGTGGCCTTACCACAAAACCATAAGACATAGGAGCAGAATAGGCCACTAGGCTCAACAAGTCTGCTCTGCCATTCAATCATGGTTGATATTTTTTCATCCCCGTTCTCCTGTCTTTTCCCCATAACCCCTGATCCCCTTATTAATCAAGAAACTATCTGTTTTCAAGGCACTCAATGACCTAGCCTCCATAGCCTTCTGCGGCAACAAGTTCCACAGATTCACCATTATTATTTAAATTAATTATTATTGTATATTATTATTACTTAAAAGGCAAAAAGCTGCAGCATGCTACGGTGCAGAGGGACCTGGGGGTCCTTGTGCACGAACTGCAAAAACCCAGTCTGCAGGTGCAGCAGGTAATCAGAAGGCGAATAGAATGTTGGCCTTTATAGCGAGGGGGATAGAATATAAAAGCAGGGAGGTCTTGCTGCAACTGTACAGGGTACTGGTGAGGCCGTAGCTGGAGTACTGTGTGCAGTTTTGGTCGCTGCACTTGCGCAAGGATATATTGGCCTTGGAGGGAGTGCAGAGAAGGTTCACTAGGCTGATACCGGAGATGAGGGGGTTAGCCTATATAGATGATCTGGAGGAGGGAACCGAGTGTATGGTGTCGAAATTTGCTGATGACACCAAGACTGGTGGAACGGCAAATTGCGGAGGGTGTGGAGAGTCTACAGAAGGATCTAGATAGGCTGGGCGAATGGGCCAGGAACTGGCAAATGGAATTTAATGTTGGCAAGTGCGAGGTGGTCCACTTTGGTAGGAATAATGGTAGGAAGGATTATTACTTAAGTGGAGAAAAACTGCAGCAGGCGACGGTGCAGAGGGACCTCGGGGTCCTTGTGCATGAGTCGCAAAAACCCAGCTTGCAGGTGCAGCAGGTGGTCAGGAAGGCGAATGGGATGCTGGCCTTCATAGCGAGGGGGATTGAATATAAAAGTAGGGAGGTCTTGCTGCGGCTGTATAGGGCATTGGTGAGGCCGCAGCTAGAATACTATGTGCAGTTTTGGGCGCTGTACTTACGCAAGGATATTTTGGCCTTGGAGGGAGTGCAGAGGAGGTTTACTAGGCTGATACCGGAGTTGAGGGGGTTGAGCTATGAGGAGAGGCTGAATAAACTAGGCTTGTACTTGTTAGAGTTTAGAAGAATGAGGGGAGATCTCATTGAGACGTATAAGATGATGAATGGGATGGATAGGATAGAGGTGGAGAGACTCTTCCCGCTCAGAAAGGACAGTAGGACTAGGGGGCACAGCCTCAAGATAAAGGGGGGGCGGTTTAGAACGGAGTTGAGGAAGAATTTCTTCACTCAAAGGGTGGTGAATCTCTGGAATTCTCTGCCCGTTGAAGTGGTGGAGGCTACCTCGCTAAATATTTTTAAGATGCGGGTTGATGGGTTTTTGATAAGAGAGGGGATTAAGGGTTATGGGGAGAGGACGGTTATGGGGAGAGGACGGGAATGTGGAACTGAGCCACGACAGATCAGCCATGATCTTATTGAATGGCAGGGCAGGCTCGAAGGGCCAGATGGCCTACTTCTGCTCCTATTTCTTATGTTCTTATGTTATGTTCTTAAAAGAGATTAAATAGACTGAGTCTGTACTCGTTGGAGTTTAGAAGGCTGAGGGGGAGATCTTATAGAGACATATAAGATAATGAAGGGGATTGATAGGGTAGAGGTAGAGAGATTCTTCCTGCTTAGAAAGGATAACAGCATTAGAAGGCACAGCCTCAAAATAAGGGGAGGGGGGTGGGCAGTTTAGATCGGAGTTGAGGAGGAACTTCTTCACTCAAAGGGTGGTGAATCTCTGGAATTCTCTGCCTGTTGAAGTGGTGGAGGCTACCTCGCTGAATATATTTAAGTCATGGATTGATAGGTTTCCTGATAGACAAAGGAATTAAGGGTTATGGGGAGAAAGCGGGAAAGTGGAATTGATCCACTTCAGATCAGCCATGATCTTATTGAATGGCGGGGCAGGCTCAAAGAGCTAGATGGCCTACTCCTCCTATTTCTTATGTTCCACTCTCTGGCTGAAGAAATTCCTCAACTGTTTTAAAGGATCATCCCTTTAGCCTGAGGTTGCACCCTCTGGTTCTAGTCTTTCCTACTAATGGAAACATCGTATGTCCACTCTATCCAGGCCTCACAGTATCCTGTAAGATTCAACAGGATCCCCTCTCATCCTTCTAAACTCCAAGGGGTACAGACCCAGAGTCCTCAACCGTTCCTCATATAACAAGCTCTACATTCCAGGGATCATTCTTGTGAATCTCCTCTGGACCCTTTCCAAGGCCAGTACATCCTTCCCTAGATACGGGGCCCACAGCTACTCACAATACTATAAATGGGGTCTGACCAGAGACAGTCTCAGAAATACATTCCTGCTCTTGTATTCTAGCCCTCTCAACATGAATGCTAACATTGCATTTGCCTTCCTAATTGCCAATTGACCTGCATGTTAACCTTACGAGAATCTTGAACAAGGACTCCCTTTGTGTTTCTGATTTTCTAAGCATTTCCCCATTTAGAAAATAGTCTATGCCTCCATTTCTCCTTCCTTACACTTTTCCGCATTGTATTCCATCTGCTATTTTTTCACCCACTCTTTTAACCTGTCCAAGTCTTTCTGCAGCCCCCCCACCTCCCACTTCCTCAATACTACCTGTCCCTCGACATATCTTTGTATCATCTGCAAACATTGCAACAATGTCTTCAATTCTTTCTTCCAAATTGTTAATGTAGATTGTGAAAGGTTGTGGACCCAGCACCAACCCGTGAGACACACCACTAGTCACCAACTGCCATCCTGAAAAGACCCCTTTATCCCCACTCTCTGCCTTTTGCTAATTAGTCAATCCTCTATCCATGCCAGTATCTTACCCATAACACTATGGGCTCTTAACTTATTTAACAGCCTCCTATGCAGCATCTTCTCAAAGGCTTTTTGGAAATCTAAATCAATGACATCCACTGGTTCTCCTTTACCTAACTTCCTTGTTACCTCCTCAAAGAAATTTAACAGATTTGTTAAACATGACCTCCCTTTTTACGAAGCATTGCTGACTCAGTTCTATTTTATCATGCACTTTCAAGTACTCAGCGATCAACTTTAACAATAGACTCTAAAATCTTGTCAATGACTGAAGTCAGGCTAACCAGTCTATAATTTCCCATCTGCTGCCTCCCTCCCTTCTTAAACAATGGTGTTACATTAGCTACTTTCCAATCCTCTGGGACCCTCCCTGCCTTCCGTGATTCCTGAAAGATCAGCACCAATGCCTCCACAATTTCCTCAGCTATCTCTTTAAGAACCCTGGGGTGTAGTTCATCCAGTCCAGGTGATTGATCCACCTTCAGACCTTTCAGTTTCCCCATAACCTCCTCCTGGGTGATGGCCAACACACTCACTTGTGTCCCCCGATTCTCCTGGAGCTCTGGCATCCCACTGATATCTTCCACCATGAAGACTGATGTAACGTAACTATTCAATTCCTCTGCATTTGTTTCCTATTATTACTTCTCCAATGGTCCAATGTCTACTTTTGCCTCTCTCGCCTTACATATTGAAAAAAACTCTTCCCATCTTCTTTTATATTATAAGCTAGTTTACACTCATACTTCATCTTCTCCCCCCTTATTACTTTTTTGTTGTTCTCTGCTCACTTTTAAAGGCTTCCCACTAACACATGTCACTTTATATGCTTTTTCTTTTGCTTTTATGCTGTCCTTGACTTCCCTTGTCAGCAATGAATGCCTCTTGGCATGTTTCCTCCTCCCTGAGGTGCCTCTCAAATAACCACTAAAAACTCCTGCCATTGCTGTTCCACTGTCTTCCTTGTTAGGCTCTCTTTCCAATCAACTCTGACAAGCTCCTCCCTCATGTCTTTGTAATTACCTTTACTTAATTGTAATACTTACATCTGATTCTAGCTTCTCCCTCTCAAACTGCAGGGTAAAATCTGTCATATTGTGGTCTCTGCTCCCTAAGGGTTCCTTCACCTTGAGCTCCCTAGTCAAGTCTGCCACATTACACATTACCAAATCCAGAATTGCCTGTTCCCTAGTAGGCTCTGTCACAAGCTGCTCTAAAAAAAAAATCTTAGACATTCCACAAATTCCATCTCTTGGGGTCCACTACCAACAGTGATTTTCCTAGTCCTGGATATTGAAGTCTCCCATGATTACTGTAATATTGCCTTTTTTATATGCCTTTTCTATCTCCTAATTTATTTTCTGCCCCATATCTTGACTATTGCTAGGGGGCCTGTACATAACTCCCATCAGGGTCTTTTTACCTTTGTGATTCAATTCTGCCCACAAAGATTCTATGCCTTCTGGTCTTATATACCTTCTTGCTATTGATGTAACTTCATTCCTTACTAACAATTGAACCCTGCCCCATCTGCCTGTCCTTTCGATAAGACACATTTCCTTGGATATTTAGACCCTAGCCCTGATCCCCTTGAGGCCACGCCTCTATGATGCCCACAACATCATACCAGCCAATTTCAATATGCAGAACAAGCTCACTTACTTGTTCTCTCTACTGTATGCATTTTAGGTACAACACCCTCAGTCCTGCACTGACTACCTTTGAAAGGCAAAAGGAGAATCCAAAGAACTTCTTCTAATACATAAAGGGTGAAAAAGGGAAAGAGTAGGGCCTCTTAAGGATCAACAAGGTCATCTACATGCGGATCCACAAGAGATGGGCGAGATCCTAAATGAATATTTTTCATCAGTATTTACTGTTGAAAAAAGCATGGATCTTAGGGAATTTGGGGAAAAAAATAGTGATGTCTGGAAGAGTGTACATATTACAGTGGTGGTGGTGCTGGAAGGCTTAAAGCGCATCAAGGTAAATAAATTCCCAGGACCTGATGAAGTGTATCTCAGGACGTCATGGAAGGCTAGGGAGGAAATTGCATGTCCCCTAGCAGAGATATTTGAATAATCGATAGTCACAGGTGAGGTGCCTGAAGATTGGAGGGTGGCAAATGTTGTGCCTTTGTTTAGAAAGGGTTGCAAGGAAAAGCTTGAGAACCACAGGCCAGTGAGACTCATGTATGTGGTGGGTAAGTTGTTGTAAGATATTTTGAGAGACAAATCTAGAAGCATTTAGGGATGCAAGAACTGATTAGGAACAGTCAACATGGCTTTGAGAGTGGAAAATCATGTTGCACAAATTTGATTGACTGTTTTGAAGGGGTAATCAACATAGATGAGGCCGGTGCAGTTGATGTTGTCAACATGACTTTAGCAAGGCCTTTGACAAGGTGGGTTGGCTGCATGGTAGGTTGTTGCATAAGGTTAAATCTCATGGGATCCAGGGTGAGGTAATGGATATTTGACTATCTAGATGATCGATGCCCCTCATCATATTGTAGACTTCTATAAGATCACCTCTCAGCCTTCTGGATACAAAATTGGCTTGATGGTAAATGGATACAAATAGGATACAAATAGATACAAAATGGATTCAAAATTGGCTTGATGACAGAAGTCAAAGGATGGTTGTAGAGGGTTTGTTTTTCAAACTGGAGGCCTATGACCAGCGGTGTGCCTCAGGGATCAGTGCTGGGTCCACGGTTACTTGTCATTTATATTAATAATTTGGATGAGAATATAGAAGGCATGGTTAGTTAAGTTTGGGCGTGATACCAAAGACTGGTGGCGTGACACCAAAGACTGGTGGCGTGACACCAAAGACTGGTGGCGTGACACCAAAGACTGGTGGCGTGACGGATAGTGAAGGAAGTTATTTCCGATTGCAACATGATCTCGATCAATTGGCCCAGTGGGCTGACGAACAGCAGATGAAGTTTAATTTAGATAAATGCGAGGTGATTCATTTTGGTAGACTCAACCAGGGCAGGACTTACTTGGTTAATGTTAGGGCGTTGGGGAGAGTTACAGAACAAAGAGAGATCTCGGAATACATGTTCATAGCTCCTTGAAAGTGGAGTCACAGGTGGACAGAGTAGTGAAGGCAGCATTCAGAATGCTTGGTTTCATTGATCAGAACACTGAATATCGGAGTTGGGACATCTTGTTGAAGTTGTACAAGACATTAAAAGACTACATGTAAAATACTGTGTCCAGTTCTGGTCATCCTATTATAGAATGGATATTATTAAACTGGAGAAAGTACAAGTACTTGGATGCTACCGGGACTTGAATGTTATCCACATTATACTGCATCTGCCATGCATACACCCACTGGATAGACAAACTTTTTTCTCTGGAGTGTAGAAGGCTGACAGGTGATCTTATAGAGGTCTACAAAACGATGAGGGGCATAGATCAGCTAGATAGTCAACATCCTTTCCCGAAGCTAGGGGAATCTAAAACTAGAGGTTTAAGGTGAGAAGGGAGAAATATAAAAGTGTCTAGAGGGGCAATTATTTCACACAGAGGATGGTGAATGTCTGGGACAAGTTGCCAGAGGTAGTAGAAGCAGGTACAAAGGTTAAGATGGGTATAGAAGGATATGGGCCAAATGCGGACAATTGGGACTAGCTTTGAGGTTAAACAAGAGCAACATGGACAAGTTGGGCTGAAGGGCCTGGTTCCATGCTGTAAACCTCTATGACTCCATGACCTCCCTTCTAATACTTGTCACCTTGTGTGCTGTGCCTGAGGTTAGATTCCTGCCACCTTCTATACCCTTCTATTACATAATCTGAAAACTTTACTAACTTCTCCTGAGCCCTCAGTTCCTTTAACTAGTTGAAATTCCTCATCATTAATCTGCTCTTCTACCCTCTACTCCAACTTTGATTTTTTTTTAATTTTCCATACAACTGAACCCACCTCCCACTATTTAGTTTAAAGCCCAATGATTCATCAGGATTCTGGTCCCGACATGATACAGATGAAGACTGTCCTAACACCCTATACAATCGCAGCAAAACATCCCTATCTCTGTACTCAAATCCTCTTGCTATGAATGCCAACATATCATTCGCCTTCTTTACTGCCTCCTGCACCTGTGTGCTTACTTTGAGTGACTGATGCACAAGGACACCAAGGTCTCACTGAGTATCCCCTTCTCTCAATTTACACCCATTCAAGTAATAATCTGTCTTCCTATTATTGCTACCAAAGTGGATAACTTTATATTTATCCACATTATACTGCATCTGCCATGCATACACCCATACTCAACCTGTCCAAATCATGCTGAAGCATCTCTGCATCCTTTCATTTTTTTCATTTCATTTTTGTCTCCATTTCTTCATACAGGAAGCCTCTCAGCCAAGAAATATCTTTATTTTTCCCAATTGGAAATGCCAAGTCTCCTTAGTCCAGAAACGTCAATTGGAAAATATTAGTTACAGTGAAATGTCTGACTTCATATAAACCACCCACTAATAAACACACCAACAATTTTCTGCTGAACTACATATAGCAACTGCTTCAACATGAAGACGCACAGTAACCGGTGTGTGCACAAGAAACTCAAAACAACATTGCAAAAAAAAACACCTAATCTGTTTCAAGTGTGTTGATTGAGGGATCAAAATGCTAGGGCAACAGAATTTCCTGTCACATTTCTTTGAATCACTGATAGCATTCTTACCAAGAAGTCATTGTTTTAAGAACTGCTCTGGAAATGCAAGTGCAAAATTTAAGTCAATGCACCAAGAGAGGGAAAGCAGAAAATTATGGGCCAGTTTTCTATCTCTGAAAATACTGGAATCCATTGTTAGGGAAGCAGTAGCAGGACATTTATAAAGTTTAAACATCAATGGCCAATCACCCTGCACTGGGAACCATCTCATATGATTTAAATCAGAGGCTTTGGATGGTTTCAATAACAGAAGTGACCCAGGGAATGTCAGAAGGGTTAAAACCAATACACACTGACTACACACCTGACTTTTTCTCATATACACATGTCCAACATTTCAGTGCAGTGCAATTTGCCTTTATAAAAGTGTAATAATTTAATAAAACATTCAAATATGCTTCATAAAAGTGATATAAAATTGCAGCTCATTGGAGGTGTGAATTCCAATAGTGTACGTAAGTAGATATATCCTCAATATTAAAAAAGCAGTTGTTGGTGACTGGATTTCCACATGGAGATACATCAATCACTGGTGTCTGCAGATCATTTTCTCAGGATTCACAGTTGGAGAATGTAGAAGTTGCAGAACAAAACTCTGCTGTTCACTCGATTAAAGCAGCACTGGGAAATCACCATTGGAAATCCCAGTTACTGGTGTGATTATAGGCAGCAGCGTCCTTGGCCAGTTTTAAAATGATTTGGGATGCTAAAACTGACTCCATGAGCACAAATTGATATTTTGTCTTCAGCCAAACCCAACAAGTAAAATCAGATGGCCTATTAACACTGCCAATTTCTGCAGCCAAATATTATTTCCTCACGCACACAACATTAGATGAGAAACAACCAACAGGTATTTTTTGTCATTCTATTATTCAATATCCTCTCAAAGAACAAAGAAAATTACAGCACAGGAACAGGCCCTTCGGCCCTCCAAGCCTGCATTGACCATGCTGACTTAGCTAAAACCCCCTACCCTTCTGAGGGCCATATCCCTCTATTCCTATCTCATTTGTGTACTTGTCAAGACGCCCCTTAAAACTCTCTACCGTATCCGCTTCCACTATATACGCCGGCAACGAGTTCCAGGCACCCACCACTGTGTAAAAAATATGCTTTGTACATCTCTTTTAAAACTTGCCCCTCGCACCCTAAACCTATACCCCCTAGTAATTAACTTTTCCACCCTGGGAAAAAGCTGCTGACTATCCACTCTGTCCATGCCTCTCAATCTTGTAGACTTCTATCACATCTTCCCTCAACCTCCGTCACTCCAGTGAGAACAAACCAAGTTTCTCCAACCTCTCAAAGCTAATGCCCTCCATACCAGGCAACATCCTGGTAAATCTTTTCTGTACCCTCCAAAGCCTCCACATCCTGATAGTGTGGTGACCAGAATTAAACACTATATTCTAAGTGCAGCCTAAGGTTCTATAAAGTGTCAACATGACTTGCCAATTTTTAAACTCAATACCCCGGCCGATGAAGGCAAGCATGCCGTTTGCCTTCTTGACTACCTTCTCCACCTGCATTGCCACTTTCAGTGACCTGTGTACCTATACACCCAGATCCCTTTGCCTATCAATACTCCTAAGGGTTCTGCCATTTACTGTATATTTCCTATCTGTATTAGACCTTCCAAAATGCATTACCTTAAATTTGTCCGGATTAAACTCCATCTGCCATCTGTCCGCCCAAGCTTCCAACTGATCTATATCCTACTGTATTCTTTGATGGTCCTCATCACTATCCGCAAATCCTTTGTGTCGTCCGCAAAATTACTAATCAATCCAGTTACATTTCCCTCCAAATCATTTATATATATTACAAACAGCAAAGGTCCCAGCACTGAACACTGAGGAACACCACTTGTCACAGCCCTCCATTCAGAAACGCACCCTTCCACTGCTACCATCTGTCTTCTATGACCGAGCCAGTTTTGTTCCCACCTTGCCAGCGCACCTGTGATCCCATGCGACTTCACCTTCTGTACTAGTCTGCCATGAGGGACCTTGCCAAAGGCCTTACTGAAGTCCACGTAGACAACATCCACTGCCCTATCGTCAATCATCTTTGTCACTTCCTCAAAAAACTCAATCAAGTTCGTGAGATACAACCTCCCCTTCACAAAACCATGTTGCCTCTCACTAATATGTCCACTTATTTCCAAGTGGGAATAAATCCTGTCCCGAACAATCCTCTCCAATAATTTCCCTACCACTGATGAAAGGCTCATTGGCCTGTAATTACCTGGATTATTCTTGCTACCCTTCTTAAACAAAGGAACACTGGCTATTCTCCAATCCTCTGGGACCTCCCCTGTAGCCAGTCAGGATACAAAGATTTCTCTCAAGGCCCAGCAATTTCATCTCTTGTCTCTGAGTATTCTGAGGTTTATCCCATTTGGCCCTGGGGACTGGTCTACTTTAGTGTTTCTCGAGAACCCCAATACCTCCTCCTTTTTGATCTCAACATGAGTCAAACTTATCTACACATCCTTTCCCAAACTCATCATCCACCAAGTCCTCTTTGATGAATACCGACGCAAAATTCTCATTTAATACTTGGCCCATTTCCTCTGGCTCCACATATAAGACTCCCTCCCTTGTCCTTGAGTGGGCCAACCCTCTCCCTGGCTACCCTCTTGCTCTTTATATATGTGTGAAAAGCCTTGGGATTTTCCTGAATCATGTTGGCCAATGCTTTTTCATGACCCCTTTTAGCTCTTCTTACTCCTTGCTCAAGTTTCTTTCCAAATTCCTTGTATTTCACATTTGCTTCCTGTGTTCCCAGCCTCCTAACTTTGACAAATGTTTCCTTTTTCTCTTTGACTAGGCTCACAATATTTCTCTTTATGAGCTGGCCTGAGTAACTTAATTAAATTCCTCAGACCACCATACTTAAAATCGGCATTACAGCAGCCATTTTAGAGATACTAAAGAAGTGAGGTGCTGCCAGAGGTTTAATCTGATCAACTGAGATGTTAAACAGACTCTGAATTCTCAAGTGATAAAATCAAAGCAATTTGTTAGCCTTCCAAAAAATCAGTAATCTTCCCTCACACATGGGGCGAGGAATGTTTTAACCCAAAGTTTTTGGGTTTTTTCTGGTTGTAAACTCAGGAAGCTTAAAAAGAGAGTGATTGGATGGTAGTTATCAAAAATGCTCTCAACATTGTATTCCAGACATCTTACAGTTAGAGGAAGAAAGTCAGACATTTCATCTGTATTCCCACTAACTGAAGAATATTTAAACTTCAGACTGACATCATCCTGTACATTATTTTGCCAAAAAAAATTCCATTTTCTCAAAAGTCAATTATTTAACTATTAGATTGCAGAGCTTCAAAAGAAGCTCGTCTCTACTTTCCTGCCCAATTCCAAAACCACTCAAGTTTTTTAGAGTCCAAAAAATCTAACACTGTCAGCCTTGTAGATACTTGATGACTGAACATACACAATCCTCTGGGGTCAAGAATTCCAAAGATTCACATCACTGAGTGAAGAAATTTCTCTTCATCTTAGTCTGCAACGGTTTACTTATCTTGAGTATTTCTCCCTGATCTAGGTTCCTCAACAACAGGATCGTCACAATCTCGTTCTGTTTCACGGAGATGACTTCTTATTTTTCTCAACCAGAGGGTATAGAACTATTCTACTAAATCTCTCGCTGCATAGGACAACCCTCTCATCTCAGGGGTCAATCTAGTGAATGTTTATTGCACCCCAAGACAAGTACATAGTTTCTTATTTGTTAAATACCACAGTTAGTATTCTAGATGTGGCCAAAAGTGCTGTAGAATTCAGCGAGACTGCTTTACTTGTGTATTCTAACCACCTTGCAATCAAGATCATTTGGGCTTTCCGAATTTCTTGGTCTATCTGCATGTTAACTCGTGATTTGTGTACAAGAAAATCCAAATTTCTCTGAACTCCAGCATTTTATAGTTTTTCAACGATTAAACCTTTCTCTTCTTCCTATCAAAGTGAGTAACTTCACATTTTCCCACATTACACTCCATCTTCTTGCCTACTCATTTAATATATATTTATACCCCTTTGTGGACTCTCACCTTACCTTCCCACCTAGCTTTGTATCAACAAACTGGAATGCATAAGTAAACAACATAATTTGTAAACAGCAGAGGCCTCAGCAATAATCCTTGCAAAATCTCACCAGTAACCAGAAACCCACTTGCTCATTCTTACCATTTTCAGTCCTTTGACCAATCCTCTATCCATGCTAATATATTACACCCAATCCCCATGAATCCTCACCTTGTGCAACAACCTATTTCATGGCTCCTTATCAAATGCCTTTTGAAAATCCAAATTGACTACATCCACTGGCTAATTGCACCTTAAGCAGTAGTAATATTTGTAAAACACAATTCCCTTTTCATAAATACTACTGATTCTGCCTATTATGATTTAAGTGCTCCACTACCACTTTTTTAAATGATGGTTTCTAGTATTTTCCCGGTAATCTATGTTAGGCTAACTAGCCTATGGTTCCCCATTTTCCTTAACGACACTCCCTTTCAATCCACTGGAGCCACTGAAATTAATGGAATTTCGGAAGGTCAAAACCAGAGGATGCAGTCCCTCAGGTCAAGTGGATCTTTCCAGCTTTCACTCTCTCAATTTCTTCAATACTTTCTCTTTACTAATTGCTCTAATTACACTATTGGTTCCCCACTATTTCTGATAAGCCTTTTCTGTTTTGTACTAAGATGACAGACATTCATATTTTGGCTCTTCGCCACTTCCTTATTCCCCAATGTAATTGCTCCCATTTAATCTTTAATGGACCAGTGTTCACTTTTGTAACTCTGGCTTTTTACCTACTCTAATTTGATTTTCATATTACTCTCATTCTGTTTTCTCCCACTATCAATGTTTTGTTTACCTTTTGCCAGAATCTAAAGCTCTTCTAATCTGCATTTGTTTTGGCCTTACAAGGCTCTTATTTTAATACAATCATTAATTGAGCGTCCACATTAAAGGTTCTCTTTTCCTGTACACCTTAATTATTATTTCAATTACATAACTTTCTTTCTTTAACCATTCTATATTGACATACCTATTTTAGTTTAGATTTTCTTTTTGGAATCTCTCCAAGTGCCTAGTTACAGGAAGGATATTAATAAGGTTGAAAGAGTGCAGAGAAGGTTTACAAGGATGTTGCCTTGTACTTGAGAAACTGAATTACAGAGAAAGGTTGAATCGGTTAAGACTTTATTCCCTGGAGTGTAGAAGAACGATGGGTATTGACAGAGTGAATGCAAGCAGGCTTTTTCCACTGAGGGTAGGGGAGAAAAAAAAACTAGAGGACATGGTTTAAGGGTGAAGGGAGAAAAGTCTAAGGGTAATATTAGTGGGGGGCTTCTTCACACAGAGTGGTGGGAGTGTGGAATGAGCTGCCAGATGAAGTGGTGAATGCGGGCTCGCTTTTAACATTTAAGAAAAACTTGGACAGGTACATGGATGAGAGGGGTGTAGAGGGATATGGTCCAGGCGCAGGTCAGTGGGACTAGGCAGAAAAATGATTTGGCACAGCCAAAAGGCCTGTTTCTGTGTTGTAATGTTCTAAATGCATTTTTAATATTTTGACCTTATAGCAATAACAAAACATTTAAATACTGGAAATCAAAGGAAATGCTTTCTTTTATATTCAACAATAATAAATCTTAAAATGAATTCAGCATATGGGACCCCTCGACTTGGTGGAAAAGAAAATGGAAAACGAGTGGGAGGAATTATTGTGCTCCTACATTAGTTATCTATTTATGGCCACCCATTGTGCTTGCGATGATTCATTACATCCATTCAGTGAGCAACATTTTCATTTATCTGATCTTGATAACATTTTGAAACAGTGAAATAAGGTCTTATTTGCCTGTGCAGTTCTTATGACCCACTTGTTAAATCAACAAGTTCCTACCTCATATGTTTCATGGGTCCATCTTTAGTTCATCTATGAACTGTCTCTTGATCTCACTATCTCCTTGGATTTCAGATTCCTATATCTGTGTTGTTGCCAAGATCGTCTCTTCATACTTATAAGATGAAATGAAAGTGTTGGGGGGGGGGGGGTGGTGGTGGTGAGAGAGAGAGATGGGAGGAGGCACAAATAGAAGATAAACACTGCAGTAGCATATTGGGCTGAATGAAATATTTGTGTTGTAAAATTAAACGTAAAAAGTTGTGTTGCCTGCTTTATGCCAAACACCAGTGTTTCTTTCAACTACACCCATGGTGCTGCTAGGAAAGGAGTTCCAGCATCGTGAAAGAAGTGCGATAAATTTCTAAGCAAGGACGGTGAGTGGCTTGGATGGGAACTTGCAGGTGGTGATGTTCCCATGCATTTGCTGCCCTTGTTTGTAAAAGCATTACTTTGCATTGGTGAAGGAAGTGAATGAGCAATCAAGCAGACTGCCTTGGCCTGGGTTGTTGAGCTTCTTCAGAGTTGTTGGAGCTGCACTCTTCCAGACTAGTGGTGAGTAGTTGATGATGGATGGAAAGTAATTGCTGAAGCAGCTGAAAATAGTTAGGCCTTGGACAGTGATGTCCTCGAACTATGATTGGCCTCCAAATGTTCAGTCATGCCAAGGTACATCTCCACAAATGCTTGCTGCTCTTTAAGTTGTAATTCTCCATCAATGAACCCAATAGGCTGCCTCAAAACTGCAGGACATCTTAGTTAAAATCAGACTTGATCTGATATCTAGCTACCAATGCTTTCTAAAAAGGGCACAAGATTCTGAACAGGAATGTGAAAACTAGCTAAATGTTCCTATCTTATTTTCAAAGACACTGGCATCAACTATAATATCCCAACATACATCCCAGCCAAGGGGAGTTGAGGCATTAGAGCTTCCAGATTTTCAGGAATTAATTCCACACTAACTGAACCACTAGAGGAGCTATGGAAATTCAATATTAAGAGCAGAATAACTTCAGAAATTAAATCTATTCATTTTGTGCTGTTCCTACAAAACTCATACGTGGTGCAGCACCATCAGCAGGCAGCGGGACAGACAAATAGATTGGGAATGGGAAGAACAGGAGGAAGGATCAGAAGTGGGGTCAGGGATGCGATACGCAAGACACAAACACTCTGGTAAAGGATAGGAGCGAACTAACTCTCTCAATGGGATGTTCTGTGCTGTGTAGAAAGTAAGGAATCTCTCATTTGTTCCTCCAGGTTCCAAGCGAAACAAGGCTCCTGTTCACATTCACTGCTCAGCTGGGAGGTGGAAAAAATAAAGGAAAAGTAGTACAATGTTGCTCGCCCTCTGTTGCAAGTCCTGCTATTGTGATGTCAGGGAATAAGAATGAAGGAATTTGCACTGCACTATTGATCCAACTGTCAATGTCGCATGTCAGACTGAAGAAGATTACTGTGTCCAGACCAGTTTGCCATCCCTAATTTTCAGGAAATGTCTGGTGTAGATTCTCTTTTGCTGTGAAGTCAACAAGTGCATGTTTTGTATGTGTTATCATTCAATGCAGCGTCACAAATGGGATAGCATTTGAAGGAATTCAAGAGGTGTGACCAACAGGAACAGGGTTTGCGTATTGAATGGATTAAGAGCAGAAATGGTATTAAGGCAAGAAAACCTAAGGATTTGCGTATTGAATGGATTAAGGGCAGAAATGTTGTTAAGACAAGAAAGCTTAAGCACTAATCGTGGAAATCACTGGAATTACAGAAAGGAATAAAGGGATTTCACTGGTAGGCAGAGATCAAAAATTCTCATTACCAACAGAACAGCAATTGAGGCACAAGTCCTAACATTTTGCTCAATGTAGGTGGATGACAACTGGAGCTAATATTTATCAAATGCATTGGCAAAGATTGTAAAGACAAAAGAGATAGAGAGTTATGGTATGTGCCTACTTTAGGTGTGCAAAGCAGCCACAGTGGCACTTTAATTACTGTTGCAAATATCTAGTTCAAGGTTTGTGTTTTAGGGAATTGAAAGTTTTATCTGCAGAAAATGGGATAAATGCAACTAAAACAAACTTAAAAAGGTTGGGACCTTGGGGACTTAGAGGTTAACAGACAGAAAGGCAAGATAATTAAAACATTGGGCTCAAGAAAGGGCAGCTCAAAAGGTGACCCATGTTTATTTCATTAAGTTAGAAAAGAGGAGCTATGAAACAGCAAGTGGATTTACTTAGCTAAAGAGCTGGATGTCAGTAAAGCCTGGCATAGAGTAATCTTTTTGTTATTAGGCCTACATTAGCTTAAAAGCATTTAATTAATCCTGAAAGGCTGGAAAACCCATTTACTTCATTAAACCAAAAAGTAAGTTGTAAATGAGGGATTAGTTTAAGGATAACCCAGAGCAGACTACCTCATCCAGACATTGGAACATTCAGATATGAAAACCTCCGTAATAGTACAACCTAGATATCTAACTGATATTATAGCCAGATCAATGGATTTGCTCATAAGGGCACATTAATCATGATGTTTCAAATAAAATGAATACATCCCGTGTAATCATTTGATACACAATTGACAATACTGAAAAGAGATCTCCCTATTTTCGAAAAATGACAAAATGTTCCAGTTCCCAAACTTCAGCAGCACAAGCAGATGAATAAAAGCAAAACATGAATGAATGCTGGAAATTTGAAATAAAAACTGAAAACACTGGAAATAAGTCTGTCTTTCCTCAGGGATGCTGCCAGAGCTAATGTTTCAAATCAAACGTGGCTGTTCTTCAGAACTGACGGATGGGTATTAGCTACCAAATTGCTCAATTGTAGACTGGAAAAGTGGTCCGGTCTTTGCCATTAAACATTTTCTTATACACTTAACTGCTTACGCTTACTATGCTACGATCCGCTATGCGCAATTTGTGAACTTTGACAATATGTGCCTACAGTATCACACAAAAAAAATGTTGCAATGGCACCTCCAAGTTGTTCCTGGAAGAATCATTTTATGTACAATTAACACAGATTATGGGCAAGTCCTTCTGGAAAAGCAAAGTTTTAAAACAGTGGCTGAATATCCAAAAGTTAGAGGATGAATCGTTTGGATTCAAGTGTAATAGCTCAGATAACAGACATATATGTAGCCCAAGTACAAGGCAATAAGAAACTTGTTCGCTCCATATACTTTCTCATGGCTAGTTATTTATTGATTGATGGGAGGAGAAAACCACACACACAAGAAAAAGGCTTATCAAGTACAATTTACCTGGAGGGCTCCAAGGAGGTCATACATGTTGACAGGGGGTAAGGAAGCTAGCATATCTTCACCAGAACAGGCTAAAAGAAGAGCTGCTTGTTGTTCTACATCATCTGGTGAGAGGTGGAATCCTGGATTTAGTCCAGCAGTTAGGGGCATCCCAGGAGGAGGGCTATGTCAGAGGAAAGAAAAAATTAAGATTATATTTCTTGACATAAAAATACTTCCATTCCTACAGAGGATACAAGGTGGGTTGGGACTATTTACCATATTAGTAACTAATATATCGGTACTTGGCTTGAAACTTAAAATATGCACTGTGCCACATAAAAGATTGCATCTTTGAGTTTCATTTTTTTAAGCAGAACATTCAAGTGAAAATTATTCCAAGCCACTTTACATTTGCTTTGTGTGAAGTTAAGGAGGCTCAGCTTGGATGCTGCCACAATGTTAGGATTAAATGTTTGTAAGGGAAAAAAAATTACAGCAGAACAGGCAAACATTTAATTGCTGGGAACATACCATAGGATAAATCAAAAGAATTAATTTCCCATTACAGATTAGGTGGGAATGATTCAACAGTTGAAATTATATCATGATTAAATACAATCATAAGTCTGGAAGTTACTCAGCAACTTCATGATTTGAACTCTGTGATTTCAGTGCCCTCATGTGGTCAAACTCAGTAGTGTTCTACATCAATTGATGCAGCAAACAATAAATAGCAACAAAATGCCTCACCTACATTTACAGAACACGAACGTAGAAACATGTCCCATAGGTATGAAGAAAAGGAATGGAAATTAAAGAGTTGAATTTAAAGTAGGGTCTTAAAGGAATGAGGTGTGTGTGTGTTGCGGTGGGGGGAGGAATGCACAATACTGGTGAGAGGAATGGAGAATTCGGATTTGTAGTGCTACAGCAGATTATAGATTGTATTCAAATCCTTCCGTGGCAAAAGAGGGAAGTTATAAACTGGACACACTGGGAGACTGGGAATCAATGCAGCTCAGCAACTCAATAGATGAGCAGGATTTCATGAGGCAGAATGAAGATAGCAGAGTTTTGAATGCGCTGAATTTCACGGAAAATGGAGGATGATAGGTTAGCCAGGAAGGCAGTCAAGTAATTGAGTCAAATTAAAATTAAAATGTGAAAGAATGAAATAAACTGACAAATCAAAACACAACTGTTATTTTTCTACTTTTGCATTTGACAAGGAGCTAAATGAATCAACAAAGAGTGAAATCCAGATGTCAAAATGGAAAACTGATTTGGGCAGCTTTGCAGAGAACTATCAGAGACAACCTGAGCTCTTCTGCAAGACCTGACCTAGCTCACTTCCCACTGCTGACCTACTTTGGTTCAAGCCAGACTGCACAACTGCATCACATACAGCAGAATATATAATGATTATAGAATCTGCACCGCAGCCTCTACTTCTCCAAGTACTGCAGTAAACATGCATACTGAATCAGTTCTGTAGAGGAACAGCAGAAGTACAATCCCCTTGTAGCCATTACCCCTGTTTCAGAAAACATTCTGGAATGATGTGACAATAATGCCAGGGGCTGACAGTAATAGTGGTAGTGTTACCAGCCAATTAATCCTTAGGATGCTGATAAATTTGATCTTGTAAACTTACTCCTGTAGAATTAATATGGTATTGTCCACTATGATAATTGAACTTCTTGCAAACCATTTGAATCTGGCAAAGGGGAGAATTGGTCTCCAATTAGTTTTTGGTAAGTTTCAGATACAGTTGATTTTTATCTATTACTTCTATACTTTGACCAGACTTGCAAAGTTATTCAGAAAAAACTGAAACACTCCAGAAAACACGACAAAAAACCTTTATCTTCATCTTGAAGCAACACTGGAAAACTTGAAGCTTTGGCTTAAGCAAAAGACAAGAGGAGTTTGATCTGGAAATGAGGAGACTGAAATCTAGCTGGCTGCCTACTTGCTTGTAAGGCATGTTAAAAGATTAACAAGTTCTAGTCCGACTGTCTAAATACATTATGGGATAAATATTCAACTTGCCACCCAATTGTAAACCTGTTGCTACAGATCAGCAAGTCTAACTTTCATCTATCAGTTTTACATTCAGGTAGCAACTTGAAAATCTACTTCTATGTCCTTTTAAGACCAAAAGGGACTCTCAATTTTTTCCAAATTGGATCCTGCATGGGAAAAGACATTTAAAATCAAAGCTATTATGTAAACTAAATTTCAGTGCCGTAAAGCCTGGTTTAATATTGTGGGAGGCTGTGAGCAGGAGGGCGATCAAGCAGGAGATAGGCAGCGAGCAGAAGTGTCCTCAAGCGAGTCACAGGAAAGAGGGCCAAGTATTAATAGATATTCTTCCCCCAAAACCACTGTTCCTTCAAGCATGAGGAGAGGCCTTACCCTGTACTTGCTCCAAAATTGCAGTACCTGGGTTATGCAACTCCACACAGGTCCCAACATGAAACAACTCTAAAGAGGAAGTCCTGATGCAAAGTGCTCCCATATCCACAACATTAAAGCTGAACAACGCTGAAAGAGCAATTTCTGTTCAGCAGTTACCATTTGATTTGAGCTAACTCTATTCTCCTTTTGTGACTTTGATATCAATTCTGATCATTTTATTCTCTTTCGGTTGAGATGTTAAACCAATGACTGCTCTGAGATATAAAAGATCCTATGCAGGGGAAACTTCCCGGTATTTTGACCAATAATTATTCCTCAACATCACAAACAGATAGTTTAGTCATTTAACTTGGTGCTATTTGTGGGATCTTGCTGTGCACAAATTGGCTGCAGCTTTTTTTGACATTAGAAAAGTGACTACATTTCATTGGACGTCAAGCCAAAGAATCAGCTTTGGAACATCCCAAAATTAGGAAAGAAGCTGAATAAGTACCGAGCTTTCTTTTTGTATAACCCAGCAGAATGAAACTTTGGGTCTGGAGGATCAGCAGCCGTTTATTGCAAAATTATTAAGTTGAGGAGTCAATTGCACTCTCAATTCTAAAAAAAAATGAAAAAAATTAAGCAATTGGAGAGATTATTAGGAATGATAAATTCTTCTTATTTGTTACACCTCATGTTACTTTCAGGTCTTCTAGATTCCCCTAACTTTATGCTTATCCTATTTTCTTAAAAGAATGAAAATCTACACACATTCAAGATTGTACTCACCAGTCAATAATATTGTTGTAGGCAATAATGCTGTTTTTTAAATATGGCTGGGGGTTTACAGTACTCCCAAAAGCATACTTAAAATGGCCATCACGTAAACGGTATGATCTCCTCCTGGATATCACAGCTGTCAGAATGTCCTTCAGATGATTCTATTGGAAGAAGCACAAAGGCATAATATGCCCATTATTTCAAGGTAGAGCTGCATTTAATCTGTCTGGTTCCTTTAAAGCAAATTACTGCGGAAGCTAGAATCTGAAACAAAAACAGAAAATGCTGGAAAATCTCAGAAGATCTGACAGCATCTGTGGAAAGAGGATAGAACTAAAGTTTCGAGTCAAAATGACTCTGTCAGAGTTGAAGACAATAGAAGGTATGATAGTTATACTGTTGTTAGGGTGGGAGGAGAGTGTGGGACAGGATTGACAAAGATATCAAGACAAAAGTCAAAGGGAATGTAAACAGTGGTGACCATGGCCAAGAAGGATGCTGTTAGCTGCCATTAAGAGATCAGAATATGTAAACGGCAGAACGAAGTTAAGCAGAGTGTGCCAAAGGACAACATGAGACATGTAATAGATGGGCCTAGTAGAATGGGGAGAGAAGAGGCCATTGTGGGGGGGGCGGTGGAGTTGGAAAGTGAGATTTTAAAAAAGATTTTATTTGGTTCCTATATGGACACAGACATTTCTGCTTTGGATTTCTTTTTCTTCTTCTTCAAATTATTTTTTGTTTCTGTTTTAGTCCACTGCCAAGGTTAAGTCCTGTAATATTCCTGAGAGTGTTTCTCATTTGCCAATATAAAATACATAGTATACTTAATTAACACAGATAATCCTTTAAAAATTCAGCTATGCATGTTACTCTGCATTTACATTCATTGAATTATTCCTGTGCTCGAAGATTTTGCTTTAAGTTTTATCAAACAAATATATTAGCAGATTTTTCTTATAAACAAATATTAGCTTTTTACTGTACTAAACTAATTCTAACAAATAGCTCACATCTGCTGCACTATGCTATGATGCCAGTAACTTCCTTA
The DNA here is from genome assembly GCF_965287045.1 of Carcharhinus amblyrhynchos. Lineage (NCBI taxonomy): Eukaryota > Metazoa > Chordata > Chondrichthyes > Carcharhiniformes > Carcharhinidae > Carcharhinus > Carcharhinus amblyrhynchos. The sequence goes on from NC_137332.1 coordinate 73,437,637, forward strand.
CAAAAACTGTTCTTTTCTCCTTTCAGTGCAAGGATGCATTCTGGCCCAACTCTCCAACAATTCCATAGACTCATTGAGCTGAAAGAATCAGGGTAATAAAACAGTGAATTGAAATAATTACCACATTTAAAAGCAATTAAATGTGTATTTGAACAAATCCTTTAAGAAACTTACCTTTGATCTTGGCTCATTTGAATTTGATTCTACTTGGTGGGAATTGTTACACTAAGAAACCATGCAAAATGGTTTAAGGATTGCAAAAATGATCCTGGATAGGTGCCAAAATAACAGGGTAGTTGTTATGGGAGACTTTAACTTTACAAATATCGATTGGAAAAGCTATTGCTCAAGCACGTTAGAGGGGTCAGTTTTTGTCCAATGTGTGCAGGAAGGTTTCATGACACAGTATGTAGATAGGCCAACAAGAGGTGAGGCTACATTGGATTTGGTACTGGGTAATGAACCAGACCAGGTGTTAGACTTGAAGGTAGGTGAGCAATTTGGTGATAGTGATCACAATTCGGTTACGTTTACCTTAGTGATGGAAAGGGATAGGCATATACTGAAGGGCAGTAGTAATAGCTGGGGGAAAGATAATTGTGAGGCTATTAGGCAAGATTTAGGATACATAGGGTGGAGTAGGAAATTGCAGGGGCTGGGAACATCTGAAATGTGGAGCTTATTCAAGGAGCAGCTACTGCGAGTCCTTGATAAATATGTACCTGTCAGGCAGGGCGGAAGTGGTCGAGCGAGGGAACCATGGTGTACTAAGGAAGTTGAATCTCTGGTGAACAGGAAAAAGGAGGCTTATGTAAAGATGAGACGTGAAGGCTCAGTTAGGGCACTGGAGAGTTATAAATTAGCCAGGAAGGAGCTAAAGAGAGAGTTAAGAAGAACTAGAAGAGGACATGAGAAGACTTTGGCGGACAGGATCAAGGAAAATCCTAAAGCTATCTACAGGTATGTCAAGAATGAAAGATTGGTTAGAGCAAGATTAGGGCCAGTCAGAGACAGCAGTGGGAAGTTGTGCGTGGAGCCTGAAGAGATAGGAGAGGCACTGAATGAGTATTTTTCGTCAGTATTCACGCAGGAAAAAGTCAGCGTAGTCAAGGAGAATACTGCGATACGAGGTAGTAGACGAAACGGGATTGAGGTACATAAGGAGGTGGTGTTGGCAATTCTTGAGAGTGTGAAAATAGCTAAGTCCCCTGGGCCGGACAGGATTTACCCTAGGATTCACTGGGAGGCTAGGGAGGAGATTGCAGAGCCTTTGGCTTTGATCTTCATGTCGTCATTGGCTTCAGGTATAGTGCCGGAAGACTGGAGGATAGCAAATGTTGTCCCCTTGTTCAAGAAGGGGAGTAGAGACCACCCTGGGAATTATAGACCAGTGAGCCTTACTTCTGTTGTGGACAAAGTTTTGGAAAGAATTATAAGGGATAGGATTTATAATCATCTAGAGGGAAATAAATTGATTAGGGATAGTCAACACGGTTTTGTGAAGGGTAGGTCGTGCCTCACAAACCTTATCGAGTTTTTTGAAAAGGTGACCAAAGAGGTGGATAAGGATAAGGCAGTTGACGTGGTGTATGTGGATTTTAGCAAAGCATTTGATAAGGTTCCCCATGGTAGGCTATTGCAGAAAATGCAGATGCATGGGATTGAGGGTGATTTAGAAGTTTGGATCAGGAATTGGCTAGCTGATAGAAGACAGAGGGTAGTAGTTGATGGGAAATATTCAACCTGGAGTGCAGTTACAAGTGGTGTACCTTAAAGATCTGTTTTGGGGCCACTGCTGTTTGTCATTTTTATAAATGACCTAGATAAGGGTGTAGAAGGATGGATTAGTAAATTTGCTGATGACACCAAAGTTGGAGGAGTTGTAGACAGTGAGGATGGATGTTACGGTTTGCAGAGGGACATAGATAAGCTGCAGAGCTGGGCCAAGAGGTGGCAGATGGAGTTTAATACGGAAAAGTGTGAGGTGATTCACTTTGGTAAGAATAACAGGAGTACAGAATATAGGGCTAATGGAAGGACTCTTAGTAGTGTTGAGAGCAGAGAGATCTCAGGGTACATGTGCATAGCTCCCTGAAAGTTGGCACCCAGGTTGATAAAGTTGTTAAGAAGGCGTATGGTGTGTTAGCTTTTATTGGTAGAGGGATTGAATTTTGGAGCCATGAGGTCATGTTACAACTGTACAAAACTCTGGTGCGGCCGCACTTGGAGTACTGCATACAGTTCTGGTCGCCGCATTATAAGAAAGATGTGGAGGCATTGGAAAGGGTGCAGAGGAGGTTTACCAGGATGTTGCCTGGTATGGTGGGAAGGTCTTATGAGGAAAGGCTGAGGGACTTGAGGTTATTTTCATTGGAGAGAAGGAGGTAATGAGGTGACCTGATTGAGGCATACAAGATGATCAAAGGATTGGATAGGGTGAACAGTGAGAGCCTTTTACCTTGGATGGTGATGGCTCCCACAAGGGGACATAGCTTTAAATTAAGGGGTGGTAATTATAGGACGGATGTCAGAGGCAGGTTCTTTACTCAGAGGGTAGTAAGGTCGTAGAATGCCCTGCCTGCAGTAGTTGTGGACTCGCCAACTTTAAGGACGTTCAAACGGTCAGTGGATAGGCATATGGATAACATTGGAATAGTTTAGGTTAGAGGGTCATTAGATTGGTTCCACTGGTCGGCACAACATCGAGGGCCGAAGGGCCTGTACTGCACTGTAATGTTCTATGTTCTAAAATCAGCTAAGAAACTCTGCCATCGATAAAGCTGATTTATTGAAGCATAGTCTTTTGACTCATTGGTGATTGTAGTATGAGTTGCTCTTTAGCACTTGCATTCTTACCACAGTTAGTGTGGTACACTTTATTGAACCCAAAGCTAGTGTCTAAAAGTGCACTGCACGTGATTCAATGGCTAGCGCATGTTCCTGAGTCACAAGGTCATTGGTTCAAATCTCAGATCCTGGAATTTGCAATCTTGACCAATACCTCACTGCAGTATTGAGGGAGTGCCGCTATGTCAGAGGCACTGCCTTTTAGTTGAGACATGAAACCAAGACTCTGTTTGCACTCTCCTGGATGCATGAAATCCCATGGTATTATACCAATCAAGAGCAAGGTAGTTCTCCCCAACATGCTGATTAACACTTATCCCTCAAGCAACATCACTGAAAAAAAGGTCATGATCACCTGCCTATTTTTTACAAACTCCTGTACACAAGCTGGCTGCCTGGTTTACTCCTTTACAATAGTAAGTAAACTTCAAATAAACTTCACTGGCTGAAAAACATTTTGGGATGTCCCAAAACCATGGAAGGTGCTATGTAAATAAGTCTTATTTGCAGGAAGTGTTGAACATGCAAATATTATGAGCAATTGCTGCAACTAATGGGCCTATAAGCTTATAAACTGTGATATTTCAATATTATTAATCGATTAAAGTCAAAATCCACAAATCTATGCCATAGTCTTTACAAGTCTTCATTTGAGGAAGGGAAAAAGAACATTGACTAGAGCAAACTACCAAATGTAAACAGGCCAAGTCATATAAAAAAACAAATTAGAGCTGCCAATTGGTGCTACAGCATACTGTTGGTGTAATTTACCCTGCCACACAATGAACAATGTAGAATCAGGCCATAATTTCCCCACAGGTCTGTTCCAATTCTGACTTGGATGTCTCAGATGAACACCCCATAGTAGCTCCTTTAACACAATAAAAAACATTCCAAGCACTTCATAGAACATAGAACATTACAGCGCAGAACAGGCCCTTCAGCCCACGATGTTGTGCCGACCAGTTAAAAAGCAATGACCCTCTAACCTAAACCAAACCCTTTCCATCCATAAACCTATCCACGGATCTCTTAAACGCCCCCAAACTAGGCGCATTTACAACTGCAGCAGGCAGGGCATTCCAATCCCTCACCACCCTCTGGGTAAAGAACCTACCCCTGACATCCGTCCTATAACTACCACCCCTCAATTTAACGCTATGCCCCCTCGTGCTAGCTTTCTCCGAGGAAAAAGGCTATCACTGTCCACCCTATCTAAACCTCTAATCATCTTATATGTTTCAATAAGGTCCCCTCTTAGCCGCCTTCTTTCTAACAAAAACAACCTCAAATCCCTCAGTCTCTCCTCATAGGACCTCCCCTCCATACCAGGCAACATCCTGGTAAACCTCCTCTGCACCCTCTCCAAAGCCTCCACATCCTTCCTATAATGTGGGGACCAGAACTGCACACAATACTCCAAGTGCGGCCGCACCAGAGTCTTGTACAGTTGCAACATGACGCTGCGGCTCCTAAATTCAATCCCCCTACCAATAAACGCCAAGACGCCTTCCTAACAACCCTATCTACTTGATTCCCAACTTTCAGGGATCTACGTACACATACACCTAGATCCCTCTGTTCATTCACACTATTCAGAGTCCTACCGTTAGCCCTATACTCTACACATCAGTTATTCCTGCCAAAGTGAATTACCTCACACTTTTCCACATTAAACTCCATCCGTCACCTCTCGGCCCAGCTCTGCAACTTGTCCAAGTCCCCCTGTAAACTAAGACACCCTTCCTCACTATCTACCACACCTCCGACTTTGATGTCATCAGCAAATTTACTAATCCACCCAACTATACCCTCATCCAGATCATTTATAAAAATTACAAACAGCAGTGGCCCCAAAACAGATCCGTGAGGCACACCACTCGTAACTGAACTCCATGATGAATACTTACTATCAACCACCACCCTCTGTCTCCTATCTGCTAGCCAATTCCTGATCCAATTACCTAAATCACCCTCAATCCCATACATCTGCATTTTCTGCATAAGCCTTCCATGGTGAACCTTACCAAACGCCTTACTAAAGTCCATATATACCACGTCAACTGCCTTATCCCCATCCACCTCTTTGGTCACTTTCTCAAAAAACTCAATAAGGTTAGTAAGGCACGACCTACCCTCCACAAAACCATGCTGACTATCTCCAATCAATTCATTACTCTCCAAATAACTATAAATCCTATCCCTAATAATTTTTTCTAAAACCTTACCCACAACAGAAGTAAGACTCACCGGTCTATAATTCCTGGGGAAGTCTCTGTTCCCCTTCTTAAACAATGGGACAACATTCGCTATCCTCCAATCTTCTGGCACTATACCTGTGACCAACGACGACCTGAAGATCAGAGCCAGAGGCTCTGCAATCGCCTCTCTTGCCTCCCAGAGAATCCTAGGGTAAATCCCGTCTGGCCCAGGGGACTTATCTATTTTCAAACCCTCAAGAATATCTAGCAAATCCTCCTTATCAACTGCAGTACTGTCCAGTTTACAACCCTGTAACCCAGTGTTCTCCACAGCTACATTTATGTCCCCCTGCGCGAACACCGAAGAGAAATATTGGTTCAATGCCTCTCCAATCTCTTCCGGCTCCACACACAAATTCCCACTGCTGTCTCTAACTGGCCCCAATTTTGCCCTAACCAACCTTCTGTTCTTAACATATCTATAGAATGCCTTGGGATTCTCCTTAATCCTATCAGCCAAAGTCTTCTCATGTCCTCTTTTAGCCCTTCTTAACTCACTCTTTAACTCCCTCCTAGCCAATCTAAAGCTTTCTAGTGCACTACCTGAGCCCTCAAGTCTCATCCAGACATAAGCCTCCTTTCTCTTTTTAACCAGCGAACCAGCTTTCTTAGTGCACCACGGTTCCCTAGTTCGACCAATTCCTCCTTGCCTGACAGGGACATACATATCAAGGACTCGCAGTAGCTGCTCCTTGAAAAAACTCCACATTTCGGACGTTCCGAGACCCTGTAGTCTCCTAGTCCAACCTATGCTTCCTAATTCTCTCCTAACAGCCTCATAATTACCCTTCCCCCAGCTAAAACTACTGACCCGAGGTTCATGCCTATGCCTATCCCTTTCCATCACTAAGGTGAACGTAACCGAATTGTGGTCACTATCACCAAAATGCACACCAACTTCCAAGTCTAGCACCTGGTCTGGCTCATTTCCCAGCACCAAATCCAATATAGCCTCACCTCTAGTTGGCCTATCAACATACTGAGTCAAAAAAACCTTCCTGCACGCTTTGCACAAAAACTGACCCCTCTAATGAGCTAGAGCTATAGCTATTCCAATCAATATTAGTAAAGTTAAAGACCCCCATAACAATTACCCTATTACTTTCACTCCTATCCAGGATCGTCTCCGCAATCCTTTCCTCAACCTCTCTAGAACTTTTAGGAGGTCTATAAAAGACTCCCAACAGGGTGACCTCCCCTCTCCTATTTCTAATCTCAGCCCAAACTACCTCAACAGACAAGTCCTCATCAAACTTGCTCTCTGACACCGTGATACAATCCTTGACTAATAATGCTACCCCTCCCCCACTTCTACCTCCTTCTCTGCTCCGACTGAAGCATTTGAACCCCGGAACCTGCAACAACCATTCCTGACCCTGCTCTATCCATGTCTCTGAAATGGCCACAACATCAAAGTCCCAGGTACTGATCCACGCTGCAAGTTCATCCACTTTATTGCGAATACTCCTCGCATTAAAGTATACGCATTTCAAACCCTGCTCCGCTTCACCCCCACGATGCCGTGCATTGCAGTCCCCATCTATGCCCCCCTCACTTTCACCCCCGCTACTCAGGATCCCACCCCCCCTCTGAATCAGTTTAAACCCCCCTGCATAGCCTTTGCAAATTTTCCCCCCAAGATATTGGTTCCCCTCTGATTCAGGTGTAGACCACCTTCCCCAGAATGAGCCCCAATTGCTCAAGAAGCTTCAAGAGAACAAAATTTCCTTCCAAGCCACGAAGGTGATATCTGGACTTATGACCAAAATCTTGGTCAAAGACACAGATTTTTAAGTCGGAAAGATAGGAGGTGGAAAGATGGAATTTGACAGGTTAGGAACTTGGGAGCTTAAAACACGGCCTCGGAGCAGCAGCTAAAATTGGGTTGAGCAGAGGTTGGAATTGGAAGAACACATATCTCAGAGGGTTATAGGGTTGAAGAACGTTACAGAGATGGAAGAGTGAACCCAGAGAACTTGAAAACAAGGATTAAAAAAGTTTAAAAATTAAAGGTTCAACTGAGAACCAACGTGGGTCAGCAGGCATAGAGCTTTTGGTTGAAGGGATCTGGGGTAAGTCAGCACATGGACAGCAGAGGTTAAGTTTATGGAAGGTAGAAGTGCGTTAGAATAGTCAAGTCTAAATTGTAACATTGTTGAAGTGCTTCAGCAGCGGATGAGCTGAGACAAGGACATAACCAGGCAATATTACGGAATTAGAAGTAGGCATCTTTAGTGATTCCACAGACGTGTAGTCAGGAATTTATTTTGAAAACAAATACCTGATCTCGTCGGTAGAGGGTGATGAGGGTACAGCAAGACCCTCACCACAGGGACATTAAAGTTTGGGATGGAAGGAAAAAAAGGACAAAAAATATAATTATTTGAATTAACTATTATTAAAAACACTAATGATATCGTAAACTTAATTTCATTTATAACGAAAAGCTAATTTTATTACAATACCTCCACTGCATGCACCACAGCTGTCACTGCATCTTCAGCTACATTGTCCAGTCCACATTCATAAGCTGTTACTATCATCCGACCTTCTAACTGGCCTCTTGTAGGAAGCACCATCGTATGAGTGCAAAATTTCACATCATCCTCTTCTTGAGGATCCTTTGCCACAAAGTGTTGTGCTCCTGATAAAGGATTCTGCGGTTGAAAACGATGCTGGAGAAAAATATATTAACTTATTGAGCACAATGACACTTCGTAATTGGCATTTTTGTACACTTTATAAATTCTAAGAATTTTTCATGCGTATACACACACAAAAATGAAAGATGGAGTCTTTTGACCATGGCCGTTCATGGAATCCTTACAGTGCAGAAGGGGGCCATTCTGCCTATTCAGTCTGCACTGACAACAATCCCACTTAGGCCCCTTCCCCGCAACCCCACATACTTACGCTGCTAATCCCTCTAACCTACGCATCCCAGGGCATTCAGAGGCAACTTAGCATGGCCAATGCACCTATCCCACACATCTTTGGACTGTGGGAGGAAACTGGAGAACTTGGAGGAAATCCACACAGACATGGGGAGAACGTGCAAACGCCACTCAGACAGTGACCCAAGCCAGGAATCGAACCCAGGTCCCTGGAACTGTGAGACAGCAGTTCGAACCACTGTGCTACCATGTCACCATTGCAGGTATCATTTTAAGATAATTTCATTCAGGGCCTTATTCTTGAAAAATGTTAACCACATTTTCAGAGTCTTTATGACCTCCACCATACAGATCCACTGAAAAGAAATATAGTCTATATCTTCCACTGTTGCATCCTTTTAAATACACTCTAATGTAATGTATCTTCAAGGAGTGTGTGATATAATTTCAGTCTAATACAAGTTCAATTATATTTCAAAATAATAACTATAAATAATTTTAAATCTGTTTTGCTTGTGAATGTCCAAAATCCAAAAGCAGGTAAGCGCAATTCAGGAGAATAGATGCATTAAAAGCCTGTAGTTTTAAATAATTACTTTATAAAACTACAACTTTTTAAAAAATTCATATTCCGTCATAAAGATTTACCCAAAAATGTGGTGAAACTGCACATATGATAAACCATGGTTCATACAAACAAATATTATGAAACACTGTAGCCAGGACTATCCCTACGCACAAGTTGTTGTCCATTTTTCTTAGTCCCAGCTGTTGTATCCTGCTGCCCTCAGTAAGCCACACAAAATTGTCTGATTCTAGCTCTTCTTTCAACAGATAAAAGAATAAATAAAATTGATAAACTATACAAAATAAAAGATGTTTCACAAGGAACTACTCGCAACAAGATTGATGTCAAATACAAGTTCATAAAATATAGGAGCAGAATTAGGCCATTCTGCCCATTGTGTCCACTCTGCTATTTGATCATGGCTGATATGTTACATAAGAACATAAGAACATGAACATAAGAATCCTCATCCCCAGTTTTCTGCCTTCTCCCCATAACCCTTCAATCCGTTGCCAATTGAAAATCTGTCTAACTCCTCCTTAAATTTGTCCCAGCATCCACTGCACTTTGGGGTAGAGAATTCCATAGTTTCACAACCCTTTGTGAGAAGTAGCTTCTCCTCAACTCTTTTAAATTTGTTACCCCTTATGCTAAGACCTCTTGGCCTACAATGCCCCACAAGAGAAAACTTCTACTCCTCATTCTTCTAAATTCCAGACCAAAAACTGGAGGAAGGAGGTAGAAATTATGACTGAAAATAACTCACTTCAAATTTTGCCCGTAGGGATGGAAACTTTTTTTTGCTTTTAGGTTTACCAGATTTTGCATTGGATGGACTGGTCCACAGTAGTGAAGTACCAACATCTGTAAAAGGAACAACACAAAAAATATATAAGTGCACTTGATTTTTCAAAGAAGATAGGGTTGATAATGTTGAATATAAGTGACTCAAATTGCCCTGCAAGTCACACGGGAAATTTAGTAACAGCCCCGTCAATCAGATCACGGCAATTTGAAGAAGTGTATGAAATATATCACAACATGATTTAATATTTTGCAGGAAAACTTCTGCTTCACCTTCTTTAGAAAAAGATCTTGGTAATGGAGGTAAGGCTGTCCCAGCTGGGGACTTGTGTTGCTAAACATGCTTCCTAGTACTACAACGAGTGACTTCAAAAAGATTGAAATTTTCATCCTGTAAATCAACGGTGGGCAATCTGTAGCCCAGGGGCCACATGTGGCCCATCTGGGTTGTGTGTTCAAGCCACGATACATTTTGTTCACTATTGCCCACGTGTGGATTTGCCGCATTCCACTGGTTTCCATCCATGTAGTTTTTTCCTAATGGCATGACTGAAGTGAAACACACGTAAAACGAAGGCAAGTGAAGTGAGGTAGATGCATGCTGATTGCACAGAACATTGACTGCGAGAGCCACGTGCTCTCTGTGTCCAAAGCATGAATATTGCTTTGTTTTTACCATTTGAAGTTGATGACATAAATGATTAAGCATTTTCTATAACTTGTCATGAAATATTCAGCATGTATTCAATTTTATTATTAGGGCCACAGCTAGTCAATACGCCTGATTTCAACCTTGCAGCCCATTGAGATGGAGGGGGACCACTCATATCACCCAGTCACTAAACTGGGTTGCCTACCACTGCTGCAAATCATTCCGTGGAGATGCCAGTGGTGGACTGGGGTAAACACAGTAAGAAGTTTCACAAAACCAGGTTAAAGTCCAACAGGTTTATTTGGTAGCAAAAGTCATTAGCTTTTACCTGATGAAGGAACAGCGCTCTGAAAGCTAGTGGCTTTTGCTACCAAATAAACCTGTTGGACTTTAACCTGGTGTTGTGAGACTTCTTACTGCAAATCATTTCAACAGGAGGCAAAGGGTTCATCATGAATTAGAAGCCACAAGGATTGGGAAAAGATTTAGTCCCAGTTGCCCATCTCTTTCATAAAGTATCCTAAGAGGGGAAAGATTTTTTCAGATCAGGGCATCTTTGTGAAGTCCTGGACTTCTCTAGTTCAATAGTGCTTATGGCTCAACCTATTTTCAAGCACAATAGTCATTCACACTCAGTCTAGCAGGAATTTTATTTGGAAAGGGAAATGGGAGCAGAAACAGAGACTTTAAATCAAATCATTGGCCATAAAGTTTACTTATGACATTGAATACTTTCAATGGATTTGATTACCAGATTCATTTTGGATTCAATTCTTGGATTCTCAATTACCTTCCTCCTAAACATGGAACCAAACTCAAGTGGCAAAGTAAAAGGGTACTTTATTTTTTAAACTGATAAATGCAACTTCCAGTTTCACTTTGATGACAGTCCCCTATCTGAACCCAGATATTTTTGAATCACATGAATGAGTAATTTCTGTTCTCTTTAATCTGAAAATGTGGGTTGAATTGAGCAGTAGCTTTGATTTTTCTGTTTCAAAGCCAAACTGAACATTCAAAGGCATTGACAGTACATTCCAGCTTTCCAAAGATGGAATTTATCATTTCAATCCACCATTCATCTATGCATCTTGGACTGACACAAATACCAGAAGAAACATTATGCAGATAGTATACATTACTCATTTCAATGTATGGTGGTACAGTGGCTAACACTGCTGCCTCACAGCACCAGGGACCCAGGTTTGATTCCGGCTTTGGATCACTGTCTGTGTGGAATTTGCACAATCCCCCCGAATCTGTGGGATTTCCTCCAGGTGCTCCAGTTTCCTCCCACATTCCAAAGTTGTGTGGGGGTTAGGTTGATTGGCCATGATAAATTGCCCCTCAACGTCAGGGGGATTAGCAGGGTAAACATATGGGGTTACAGGGATAACACCTGTGTGAGACTGTTGTCGGTGCAAGTTCAAAGGGCCAAATGGTCTCCTTCTGCACTGTAGGGATTCTATGATTCTAATGATCTGGTAGAAAGACCAAATTGAAAAGAAATTCTACTCAAGCTTGAAACTGCAACAATTACTGGAATCAGTTCCATTAAATTTTAGAAATACCCACACAGTTACGTGATATGCACAGTATAACTTACAACTCCATTGCCCTGGAAAATCCTAACCGTGCCTTTCCCTTATTAAGCATCTATTTTAAAGAAACCAAACTATGGATCAGTCTATGCTGGAAACAGGTCGGGTAGAGAAAGGCAGAGTTAATATTGCAGCTTTTACCAACACTGCTTTCAGACCATTTTGTTTTTGTTTCTCTGTATCGATTTGGCTGGAATTTAATGTTGAAATTGCAAAATTTATGAAGTCCATAATAATTCAACTTTGAATTGCATTAAGTGACACTGCCAAGATGAAATGGAAAAGCAGAAATTAGCAACACCTCCAAAAGAAACAGGGTTTGGCTGTGCATAAATGAGTAAAAAGCTTCAACAATGAATACATAAAACAAGTTTCTTCAAACAGTTACATTATTTAAACTTTTCCATTCCCACATACCTGGAGCAGAAATCATGATCTGACATCTGGTGAGAATGGCAAGCAAGAAGTCATTGTGGGAATGCACTGGAAAACAAAATCATTTTTTCCTGTAGTATTACCATTTTAAGTCGACCAATGTTGAATGCTAAATGAACAGAGAGAAGTGGTTACAGGAGATTCATTATCTAAATTCTGCGCTGTTGAGCATGGGCTAGTCCAAGAGTTTAGAAGCCATTTTAGATTTCCACTGTCGTTCTGCAACAGCAGTTTATCTGTTAAATGAGCAAGTTTACCAAAACACAGCATCATATAATTGTCTTGAAAGAACGAATTAGAGGTTCCATAGATCTAATGTGTAAAGTAATTTGCTATGTATTTTATTGCTATAAAGTTTTTAAATAAAACTATCTTGTGTCCTTTTGTCATAAAAACCTCAAGTTCTTTACATATTGTATTTCCCATAACAGATTTTGATAGTTTCTGTAAATTCTTCTCCCACCTTCTCCGTTACTTCAATAGTTCTGATTATGTTCCCTTCTGCTAACTTCCCACATTGGATGCTCCTGAAGCTACTACCTTGGCAAGATATTACTTACTGTTGAGTTTGCAATAAGTGGCATCTAGTCCTGGCCTAACAGATGATTGATTCAAGCCAAAGTCAGCTTCAAAATGCCTCAAATATTCAACCCTTGTCTTATCACAAGCCAAATACCACAGAAGCAAATGACAAGTTTGATCAGAGTTTGACTTTTACTAGAATATGCCAGAAAAATTGAAATCAGAAGTCAAATTTGGCTGGAAGATTACATATCAATTATGCACATGTCTATAAATACGCACATCAGCAGGTTCCAGGAATTAAGTGATAATCTTGGGTTGCAAATCCCCAAATCTTGACACCTTTCACAAATGACATCAACTGCAGTTTACCTGTTATTTTTAAAGAGTTCGTGGGTGTGCACATCAGTTGCTTGTTAAACTCACTGCAACTGTTAGAGCTTACATCTAAGAGCCTAAAATAAATACCTTTCAAGAAAATGATCATTATTATTTCAATGCCAATTAGCCTCTCTGGCCCAGAAAGAGAACTTAAACTGTTTGGTTTCACTCAGGTAGTAAATTCCTGCTTTTACCTCCCGTCTCTTTTCCATAATCCCTTCGTAATTTCAGTACCTGATTTGACTCTAATTCACCTTCCTATTCTATCTCTTCCTTTTTCAATCCTTTAAATCTCATTGGTTAAAGAGATAAATTGTCAGTCTCATCATTCACAGAGGTCCCAGATGCTCAGATATCCTCTGTGCCATTATCAGCTCACATTTCCAGCAAGTTTTTTCAAGTTAAAGAAGATGGGGGGAAAAATAACTGCTGGGGAACAACAATAAGATGCCCTAACCCAGCAAGGTTCATCACCTAATTTATTGATTTGATATGCACCATCCAGAAATCTCAATTGCTATATGGTATACTCTCTGTTTGGATGCTACAATGCAATATTGAGAAATTTGAGTCCCACAGGAACAGAATGAAAATAATTCTCTCTCCCTTTCACCAGATGTTATATAATTCTTCACTGTTTTTCCTACTGGCTGACATGTGAAGTACATTGTCATTGTGTATCATGTGCTGCATTTCCAAAGAGCAGGATTTTTTAAAAAAATTAAATCCCGCACATAGAATTTGTTTACAGCAGCAAGTAATTCCCAGCATCCCAAAGCCCAGGCAAACTGTCCAACTCAAGCTTCAGGCTCCTGTCAGAAGACCACACTAACGTCAAGGCAGGGATGGAGGATTGGAAAAAAAGGGCAAATTTTTTTGCAGTGTTTTAAAAATTAAAAGTCTAATGGGGTGATTTACCAAAAGTATTCTAAGTGCCAAACAAGCATGAAAATGGGAGAGAATCTCGCCTTTTTTCCAGTGAGAGAAATAATAAAATCTTAGCACACTTAGGGGAAAAAAAGAGGGAAAGTGTGATGCTCGCCAGAAGGGGAGTGGACAGGGTCAATTCACGCTGACTGCTAGAGGGCACTTTTGCACATGTGCCATGATCTTCCACTGAATGAATTGGGAGACTGTCACTTCCCCCCAACCCACATCACCTCCCCCACCCTCAATCGGTACTCTGACCAAGTTGGCACTGCTCCCCCACCACCTCAATGGCCCACTGACAAGGCCATCACATCAGATCCCAGTTGATGGGGGGGGGGGGGGGGGGGGGGCATACTTGATCCTCACTGGCAAGGACCTTCACCAGCAAGGTCATTAAGGCAAGTGAGCCCTGATGATTACATCCTGGGCTCATTAATAATATTTAAATAAGGATTTAAATATTAAAATCAGCCTTGCACCTTTTGCCAGCAGAACAAGGCCAGTAATATCACAAGTGAGAAACCAGGCACGAAACAGGCTTTTCACCTCCCTCGCGACCATACCAGCTTGCCACGCTGATTTGCATGACGAGCTAGTAAGATCGCCCCCTAAAAATTTATGGTAGAGTTTAATTTTTTAATCAGAGTTGCAGACTTTATCTATCAGTTCTTGATGTAATTTTTAGCTCTACAAACTAACCAGAATATAGGAAGAAATAGCATTCCAAAATAACTCAGAAATTATCTACCAATTAGATTAGTCAATTTTGTATTTTTATGGGTACAGGGATGGTAATTTTTTTAAAATCAATGAATTTGATTACAGCAGTTCTTTCATTGGCACTTCTTGATACTTTTTCATTCACGTTGGTCTGGATTTTAGGTTATTGGCAATCATTCACTACTATAAATCTGACAGCAACGTCCAACAACTGGAATGTATATTGCACGTTTAAATGCGAAAAACAGGAAGTTGCTGTTCCAGTTTCCCTGTTCCTCCAGAAGCTTTGCTGTAACTGTATCTCAAGAGACTTGCCATTGTCATAGAAATACATGGAAGAGCATCCACTTGTTGTATTTACATGAGCAACATCCATTAAACATGCCAATGACATTCTCCATTTTAAATATATTGACAACCTGACAGTTATCAAAATGTCTAACAGTCACATTGCATCTCACATGCCAGCTGTTCTTGAGCAACTTCACAATGGATCTTGTGCATTGCAGTGCAAGTAAATTTTTAAAATCATGCTCATTCTTAATTACTCCCAAACAACCCCTCTGGCACTGAAAATCAACTTTTACAAATGCACAATTGTACACCTATAAGTTTAAATTATTGCTGGAAATTTAAAATAATTTTTAATGTTATTTGCCTTTTCTTCCCCCCTTTCTCTATTTCACTTCCCGTATATGATTTAGCAACTGTAATTGACACATCCTGATTCACAGTCTTCCCCACTTATTAACAATATTTCAATCTGACTAGTTAAGGAAATATACATTTGCTTGCCGTGTTCACATAGGTAGATTTCTAATAGTGCAAAGTTCTATCACAAAAGCCCATGTGATGAATGAATGATGCCAATAGTTCATCACTTATTACAAAATCCCGGCCATCTTTGATTGATACCCAATTGTAGTTAATTGAGTGAATTTCAATTTTCTATCAACATACATCTAATGTTCTGCAACATTATATCCTCAGGTGTGATGAACATGTTCTATTACGCTACTTTCATCAATTTTCTGCACACCTAGCCACAGGTTATGATTCACATTTGACTACAGCCTTCATGTCTTGCACACAAATGACAAATCTCCATTTTAACCTTAGTGAGAAATGGTCAAACAAAATCTTGGCAAGGCTTACCCCCATCCTATCTCTGCAGCATTCTCCTGCACCACACCTTAGTTGGTTCATGCCTTGTACCCTTCATAGACTTGCTGATTATGTATTCGCCTTCAAACTATGCTTGCAACATTGACTTGGGCTATTCTTATTCTGAACTTTCCTATCATGTCAATCTCCATATAACTGTCCTCACCACCTAAAGGTGATCAAATAAGGCTCCAAGAGACTAGGAGACATACCACCCACACTCCAAACTCCACCTCCCCTCAACAATGCATTTCATCAACAATGTTGGACAGTTAGGAACTCATTCCACTCCTCTTTGATCATTTTCATGAATTCCACACTTCCTCCACAAGCCAGAAAATTATTCAGTAGATCTAAATTTGCAGAAATAAGAAATTGGCTTAGTTTTATGATTAGAGTCTATGCTAACATCACTACTAGTCTTATACATCAGTTCTCTTACAAATTTGCTGAACCTAAATTAATGCATTATACACACAATGAATAGTCCCAGGAAAGTACAAAAGGACTTATGTCATTCCTATTCCAAAGCAGTCACTCACCAGCATTGACAACTAGTGTTCAATTCCTCCAACTGACTGTTCCTCCAAAATCACAGAAATCTTATAGCACAAGGGACAATGGAAGTAAAGCTATACAGCCTTGACCCCAAACAGTCTGCAAATATCAAAAGGTGCTCCAACTTCACTTTGCCTGACCAATATTCTGCAAACAATTCATCTGCATGCTGACAGGTCAGGGCCAATTTCTTCATTGATGTTTAAGGGCTTCAAAGTACCCAATTACACTAATCATAGGATCACCATCTCAAAGCTCCTACAAATGAAGCCAATTCACCTTGTTTCTTGAATAAATAACTTAATTCTAAATCAGAAAGTATATCAAATTAACCAATAAAGTGTCCAGATGGATGTGCATACATGCTGGAGTCGTCAAGGAACTAAGATGGGAGCCACAACATTCCTTGGCATCATCAATGAGGCTAGCTGCAGAAATGTTGACAATGACATTCACCACTTTAAATATATTGACAACCTGACAGTTATCAAAATGTCTAATAGTCACATCGCATCTCACATGCCAGCTGTTTTTGAGCAAGTTCACAATGGATCTGTAGAAAATGGAATATACCTCAACCCTATAAAGTGAGAGATTTTTAACATCAGCTTTGCTTAAAACAAACTGGCCTCTCCCAAAACTGTCATTGAATAATGTCACAATACAACTTCATAACAGATCTTCCATCCTTCAGAAGCTGAAATATTGTTCTCTCGAGGTGATCTTGTAATCATTTTCACATCTTTTTTCTTTAACCTGTTATGGAAAATGGTGCACCCACATGGTTGGGCAGAATTACAAAACAGTAATGCAAAGCCACTGAAAGTGTTCAGAAAGAGGCTTGCAAAGTTTTCCATAGCCCATTACCATAGTTATTCAGATGCCTTACATAGTGCAGTATGGAGTCAGCTGAGAACAAACCCCATCAACTCTGTCATTATTACACAAGGTTACAGCCGAGTTCCAAGCTGATCTCACAGCAGCTACCATCTATAGAACACCGAACAACTATCAGAATTAAGATGTAAAACAACAAGATTTACATCTTACTTTGCCTGGCATGGTGGCACAGTAGTTAGCACTGCTGCCTCACAATGCCAGGGACACAGATCCGATTCCCAGCTTGGGTGACTGTCTGTGTGGAGTTTGCACATTCTCCCTGTGTCTGTATGGGTTTCCTCTTGGTCCACCAGTTTCCTTCCACAGTCCAAATATGTGCTGGTTAGGTTAAGTGGCCATATTAAATTGCTCCTTACAGGGATTAATAGGGTAAACGTGGGTTAAGGGATAGGGGCAGGATGGGATTGTTGTCAGTGCAGGCTCAATGGGGCTCCTTCTGCACTCTGTGGTTCTATTTTTTGATTCTAAGAATAGTGCCAAGCCATTTTTCAGTCATCCAATTAATAAATTCTAATACTGGTAACATTTGAACTTTGATAATTTTAAAAACCCTAATCTAATAATCAGTATCAATTTGTCCATCACTTATCTTTACATTTTATTTGGAATGATTGATTCTAAAACTTGCCTCAATTCAGCCCTTAGCCACAGAAGCTGATTTTAAAATATATAATGTTTGATGAAAAGAAATGTAACTTTTACTCATACTTTGCACTGGAACAATCAAGTGGTCTTCCAATGTGGGAATAATTTGAAAATGATATGTCTTTATGGAGAAAACAAGCTTACATTGAGCAACAACATTGCCTTTGTAGTAATCTGCATGCTCTCACTATAAAGAGAACAAGATTGGGATGGATTGGTTCAAAGCACCTCCTAATGTGAGCATATTTCCTTTCCTTTTCATAACTAGAGATTTTAGCACATCCCCATTAAAATAACAATTCCTCACAGCATGGTTAGATGCAGAGTAGATTTACTTCCACTGTTCTACCAATGTCCAACAGTAGCCCCTTTTTGGGCATATTTCTATTTTCCACATTAATCACAGCATCTACAGCACAGAAGGAAGCCATTTGGCCCCTTGCACATTTGCCACCTTTTGATCACAAGTAAATGCATTTAGTCTATGAAAATGCATCTCACAGAGGGTCACTGCAGCCAGCAGAGGAAACTTTTGCCAACTTTGATACTAAGTGTGCTGTGTGCCGAGCCAATTTTTGTGCACGAGTTTTCATTCGTAAAATCCACAGCTCTGTTAGAGGTAAGAGAATTAAACAGTCACAGATCTTACCATTATCATGAGTAAGGAGTCTCCTTGCTTCCACATCAAACTCCTCTTTGCTTATCTTTTGTTTGAACCAAAGCTTCAAGTTTGCCCAATATCTGAGAAAGCAAAAGGAAACAAAAAGTTTGCTTTTCTCTCAGCTCATGGTTAAGATCCACTTGAAACTGTGGTGAAGGCAGATTCATATTAGTTTCCAAAAGGGAACTCTGTAGACATAAGAACATAAGAACATAAGAAATAGGAGCAGGAGTAGGCCATCTAGCCCTTCGAGCCTGCCCCGCCATTCAATAAGATCATGGCTGATCTGTCGTGGCTCAGTTCCACTTTCCCGCCCTCTCCCCATAACCCTCAATCCCTTCTCTTATCAAAAACCCATCAACCCGCTTCTTAAAAATATTTAGCGAGGCAGCCTCCACCACTTCAACGGGCAGAGAATTCCAGAGATTCACCACCCTTTGAGTGAAGAAGTTCCTCCTCAACTCCGTTCTAAACCGCCTCCCCTTTATCTTGAGGCTGTGCCCCCTAGTCCTACTGTCTTTTTTGAGCGGGAAGAGTCTCTCCACCTCTATCCTATCCATCCCATTCATCATCTTATACGTCTCAATGAGATCTCCCCTCATTCTTCTAAACTCTAACGAGTACAAGCCTAGTTTATTCAGCCTCTCCTCATAGCTCAATCCCCTCAACTCCGGTATCAGCCTAGTAAACCTCCTCTGCACTCCCTCCAGGGCCAAAATATCCTTGCGCAGGTGCGGCGCCCAAAACTGCACACAGTACTCCAGCTGCGGCCTCACCAATGCCCTATACAGCTGCAGCAAGACCTCCCTACTTTTATATTCAATCCCCCTCGCTATGAAGGCCAGCATCCCATTCGCCTTCCTGACCACCTGCTGCACCTGCAAGCTGGGTTTTTGCGACTCATGCACAAGGACCCCGAGGTCCCTCTGCACCGTCGCCTGCTGCAGTTTTTCGCCACGTAAGTAATAGTCCTTCCTACCATTCTTCCTACCAAAGTGGACCACCTCACACTTGCCAACATTAAATTCCATTTGCCATTTCCTGGCCCATTCGCCCAGCCTATCTAGATCCTTCTGCAGACTCTCCACACCCTCCGCACAATTTGCCGTTCCCCCAATCTTGGTGTCATCAGCAAATTTCGACACCCTGCACTCGGTTCCCTCCTCCAGATCATCTATATAAATGGTAAATAGCTGAGGCCCCAGCACTGACCCCTGGGGCACCCCACTAGTCACCATCCGCCAATCCGAATAGCACCCATTGACCCCCACTCTCTGCCTCCTATTTGACACCCAATCCTCTATCCACGCTAACACCCTACCCCCAACTCCATGTCCCCTGACCTTCTGCAATAACCTCTTGTGAGGTACCTTGTCAAACGCCTTCTGAAAATCCAGAAAGACCACATCCACCGGCTCTCCTCTATCCACTGCCCTAGACACATCCTCATAGAACTCCAGTAAATTTGTCAGACACGACTTCCCTTTAATGAAACCGTGTTGCGTCCGCCCTATCAAGCAATTCCCTTCAAGATGCCTCGCAATTTCCTGCTTAATGACAGATTCTAACATTTTACCTACCACAGACGTTAAACTAACCGGCCTATAATTCCCCGCCTTTTGCCTGGCACCCTTCTTAAACAACGGCGTAACATTAGCCGTTTTCCAATCTTCCGGCACTTCCCCAGAATCCAGCGACGTCTGGAAAATAACCACCAAGGCATCCACTATCACCTCCGCCATTTCTTTCAGAACCCTCGGATGCATTCCATCCGGTCCTGGGGACTTGTCCACAATCAGCCCCTCCAGTCTGTCGAGCACCACCTCTCTAGTAACAGTAATGTCATTAAGACCCTCCATTCCTACCACCTTTCCATCGCTAACACCCGGCAAATTATTCACGTCCTCCTCCGTGAAGACAGAAACAAAAAAGTTATTCAAGACCTTCGCCATATCCCCATCCCCTACCACTAGCTCCCCTTTCTCATCCTCTAAAGGACCAACGTTCACCCTAGCCAGCCTCTTCCTTTTTATATATTTATAAAAACTCTTGCTATCCTTTTTTATATTAAGTGCTAGCCCAGCCTCATAGCTTCTCCTACCCTCCTTTATCAACTTCTTTGTCAATCTTTGTTGACATTTAAACCTTAAAGCTGACATTGACCTTAAAGTTGACATTTAAACCTTAACATTAAACCTAAAGACAGGGAAGATACAATGAAAACAAAAACTACATATGGAAGAGAAATGTATTAATTAAGGAGAGAGGATGTTCTGGAAAACATGATCCATTTGTTTAGAGTCAAGAAACAGCAGAATTGCCAGTACATTACTTGGTATTATATGAGCTATTTATTAATGGGAAAAAGTTAATTTGTAGGGTAATTACAGAGATAGACAAGAATTCTGCTCTTGAATTGAATAAATGATCAATAATATGAACAAACTAACGAGGGATGACAGCCCCCTTGAGGGGCATTGTAACAAAAATCAAAACATGAAAGGAAACTTAACTAAAATATCATTCCCAGGTTTATGATGCACTTCGGCCCGTGGCACCCACGAGTGCGGAAGGCCTAAAGAACTACACTCTTAATAAAACAATGATCAATAAACAAAAGTGAAGCGTGACAAGCCCGTGTGGGGCACAGACCTAAAATAGAATGTGAAAAGGAAAACTAACCATATCAAAATGTCATGCCCAGAGGTGATGATGCACCCTACCCTCCGCAGACCCACCAGTTGAAGAACAATACGTGTGGGAGTTCAATTATTCTGCTACAGGTTGGGATAGTAAAGTGTTCAAAAGTTTAAAGTTTATTTGTGTCACAAGTAGGCTTACATTAACACTGCAATGAAGTTACTGTGAAAATCCCCCTAGTTGCCACATTAATGCCTGTACGGGTACACTGAGGGAGAATTTAGCATGGCTAATACACCTAGCCAGCACATCCTTCAGACTGGAAGGAAATCAGAGCACCAGGAGAAAATCCATGCAGACACTGGGAAAACGTGCAAACTTTGCCCAGACAATGACCCAAACCGAGATTCGAACCTAGGTTCCTGGTTCTATAAGACATCATTGTGGTAAACTGTGAAGGGCAATAGGAGTTCTGCAGAATTTTCTTGATCAGTGTGTTTCTGGCTCAATGAGAAATGAATTATTGCTGTTCTGGTAAATAAGATGGGTCACGTGGATCAAGTGTTACTTGGGGAATATTTGTGGAATGATGATAATGGAAATCATTAGTTTTAGGTTAGCTGTTGAAGAGGACAACAAGGAACGTGGAACACAAATACTTAATGGCACGAAGTCCAATTTCAGTGGGAATGAGAACAGATCCATTCCTGGTAAACTGGAATCAAAGTTCGACCAATAAAACTGTAACGGAACAACAGGGCTGCCTTTATAAGAACACAAGAACATAAGAAATAGGAGCAGGAGTAGGCCATCTAGCCCTTCGAGCCTGCCCCACCATTCAATAAGATCATGGCTGATCTGTTGCGGCTCAGTTCCACCTTCCCGCCCTCTCTCCATATCCCTTAACCCCCTCTCTTATCAAAAACCCATCAACCCGCGTCTTAAAAATATTTAGCGAGGCAGCCTCCACCACTTCAACGGGCAGAGAATTCCAGAGATTCACCACCCTTTCAGTGAAGAAGTTCCTCCTCAACTCCGTTCTAAACCGCCCCCCCTTTATCTTGAGGCTATGCCCCCTAGTCCTACTGTCCTTTCCGAGCGGGAAGAGTCTCTCCACCTCTATCCTATCCATCCCATTCATCATCTTATACGTCTCAATGAGATCTCCCCTCATTCTTCTAAACTCTAACGAGTACAAGCCTAGTTTATTCAGCCTCTCCTCACAGCTCAACCCCCTCAACTCCGGTATCAGCCTAGTAAACCTCCTCTGCACTCCCTCCAAGGCCAAAATATCTTTGCGCAGGTGCGGCGCCCAAAACTGCACACAGTACTCCAGCTGCGGCCTCACCAATGCCCTGTACAGCTGCAGCAAGACCTCCCTACTTTTATATTCAATCCCCCTCGCTATGAAGGCCAGCATCCCGTTCGCCTTCCTGACCACCTGCTGCACCTGCAAGCTGGGTTTTTGCGACTCATGCACAAGGACCCCGAGGTCCCTCTGCACCGTCGCCTGCTGCAGTTTTTCGCCCCGTAAGTAATAGTCCTTCCTACCATTATTCCTACCAAAGTGGACCACCTCACACTTGCCAACATTAAATTCCATTTGCCATTTCCTGGCCCATTCGCCCAGCCTATCTAGATCCTTCTGCAGACTCTCCACACCCTCCGCACAATTTGCCGTTCCCCCAGTCTTGGTGTCATCAGCAAATTTCGACACCCTACACTCGGTTCCCTCCTCCAGATCATCTATATAAATGGTAAAAAGCTGAGGCCCCAGCACCGACCCCTGGGGCACTCCACTAGTCACCATCCGCCAATCCGAATAGCACCCGTTGACCCCCACTCTCTGCCTCCTATTTGACAACCAATCCTCTATCCACGCTAACACCCTACCCCCAACTCCATGTCCCTCGACCTTCTGCAATAACCTCTTGTGAGGTACTTTGTCAAACGCCTTCTGAAAATCTAGAAAGACCACATCCACCGGCTCTCCTCTATCCACCGCCCTAGACACATCCTCATAGAACTCCAGTAAATTTGTCAGACACGACTTCCCTTTAATGAAACCATGCTGCATCTGCTCTATCAAGCAATTTCCTCCTTAATGACAGATTCTAACATTTTACCTACCACAGACGTTAAACTAACCAGCCTATAATTCCCCGCCTTTTGCCTGGCACCCTTCTTAAACAACGGCGTAACATTAGCCGTTTTCCAATCATCCGGCACTTCCCCGGAATCCAGCGACATCTGGAAAATAACCACCAAGGCATCCACTATCACCTCCGCCATTTCTTTCAGAACCCTCAGATGCATTCCATCCGGTCCTGGGGACTTGTCCACAATCAGCCCCTCCAGTCTGTCGCAGAGCTACGCGCCCCCCTTTTCCCTCCTGCCTATCCTTCCTAAACACTTGATAACCCTGTACATTCAGCTCCCAGTCCCTGTCACCCTGCAGCCACGTCTCTGTAATGGCCACCAGATCGTATTCATTTGTGTCGATCTGCGCCACCAGCTCATCCACTTTATTCCGAATGCTTCGTGCATTCAGATAAAGCGCTTTCATCCCAGCCTTCACCTGGACCCTATTTGCCGTAATGCCACCAACCATACTCTCACCCCCTACTCCCTCTATTGGGACATCCTCTGCCTCTTCCCTTACCTGTACCCTCTCCTTAACTTTAGACCTCTTAACATCACCTACCCTCGCACCCTCCCCCCCCCAATTAGTTTAAAGCCCTGCCTACAGTCCTCTTTACTCGATTCGCCAGTACTCTGGTCCCAGCACGGTTCAGACCAACCCCTATACAGGAGAAGGTTCAGGTAATAGTCAATGTCTATTCACAGGAGGGGGAAAGATAGGACAACCAAAGTCAGATCTCCCTGGAATAGATAAAGAGACAGATGAAGCAGAAATGAGCACAGGACAAACCTATATCAGTCAGCACCAGCCTGAATACAGAAAGTTCAGAGGGTAAATGAAAACAGCAATTAGACAGGCTAAGAAAGTATGGGAAAAGACAGTGCAGAGGAGGTTTACTAGGCTGATGCCGGAGTTAAGGGGGTTGAGCTATGAGGAGAGGCTGAATAAATTAGGCTTGTACTCGTTAGAGTTTAGAAGAATGAGGGGAGATCTCATTGAGACGTATAAGATGGTGAATGGGATGGATAGGATAGAGGTGGAGAGACTCTTCCCGCTCAGAAAGGATAGTAGGACTAGGGGGCACAGCCTCAAGATAAAGGGGGGGAGGTTTAGAACAGAGTTGAGGAGGAACTTCTTCACTCAAAGGGTGGTGAATCTCTGGAATTCTCTGCCCTTTGAAGTGGTGGAGGCTACCTCGCTAAATATTCTTAAGACGCGGGTTGATGGGTTTTTGATAAGAGAGGGGATTAAGGGTTATGGGGAGAGGGCGGGAATGTGGAACTGAGCCAAGACAGATCAGCCATGATCTTATTGAATGGCGGGGCAGGCTCGAAGGGCTAGTTGGCCTACTCCTGCTCCTATTTCCTATTTCTTATAAACAGTAAAAAGTAAAAGGGGGTGAGGCCGATTAGGAACCGAAAAGACATGGAAGCAGAGGACATGACTGAGATGTTAAATGAGTGCTTACTCATTTAATATCTCAGTCATGTCCTTACCAAGGAAGATTATGATACTAATATCATAGTAAAAAAGGATATGGCTGAGAGACTAGATGGGCTGAAAATCAATAAAGAGGTATTAAAAAGGCTGGCTGTATTTAAATTGAATCATAGAACCCTGCAGTGCAGAAAGAGGCCCTTCAGCCCATCAAGTCTGCACTGAACACAATCCCACCCAGACCCTACCCCCATACCCCCACATATTATACCCATATTGAGAAATCATCAGGACTGGATGCAATGCATCCAAGAATGCTGAGTGAAGCAAGGGGAGAAATCTACTTTTAGGCAGCAGTGGTTACAATCTGCAATCCACAGACTGAAAGGCTGGTAGAGGTGGATTCAATTGTTCAGATCGGAATTTGATAAGCACCTGAAGGAGAAATAAATGACAGGGAGTGGAGCCAATCTTGGATTGGGCCAACATGGACTTGAGGGCTAAATGACCTCAGTTTGTGCTGAAGTCATTCTAGAATTCTAATGCTGAAAAGTGCTGCAAGATGCTTCTCAGAGGTGTAATCAAAAACAATAGATGCCAAACCAAACAAGAATAAACTGGGAAGGATGACTAAATGTTTCATGATATAGATTTTAAGCAGTTTCTTAAACAAAGCAGGGCAAAGGAGTTTAGAGAGAATGTTGCGGCTTGCAGGGCTTAAGCAGCTAAAAAGAACTGTCAACTGTGGGGCAAAATAAAGGGGGTGACGGTACAAAATGTGGCCAGATTCAGAGAAGCATAAATTTGAATGGGACCATGGCCTTGTGAGGGCTAAAGAATGTTACAGTGATAGAAGGCAGTGAGGGCCAAGGGGAGATTCAAATATAACAATTGGAAGTTTAAATTCGACACATCAGACGCAAGTCAGCAAGGAGGAAAGGGACAGAGATGAGAGATACTTTGTGCGAGACAGAAACCGGTCAATGAAATTAGGTTGAGCTGACGTTTATGGAGATTACAGGATGAGACAAGATTGGAACAGTGGAGCATTGAGGTGACAAAAGCATAAATAAGAGTCTCAATGGTGGTCAAGCTCAGGTGGGGAGGAGTACCGGAGAGGATGTCGGAAGCTCAGTTTGGAATCAGATGGAAGGCTGATGCAGGCTGTGCAGTGACTGGAGGCGAAGATGGAGTCATTGACAAGAATACCAAGTTTGTGGCGAGGTTAGCAGATTTCACAAATTTTAGCTGGAGAAAATTGCACTCCATCAAGACTGAATATCAGAAGGGAGCAAGGGAGGTGATGGTGTGCTGGAGCTGGGTATCAAAGGCATACATGTAGAAGGTTGCCTTATGCCTTCAGATGTCATAAAAGAACAGCGCATGGCTAAGAAAGAGTAGGCAGCCAAGGATAAATCCTTGGGGTAATCTGAGGAAATGGGCAGGAAGGGAAGCCAGTGTTGAAGCTACTCAGTTCTGATCAGAAGGATAGGCATTTAACCACGGCTGTCCCAACAGGCAAAGGCATTGGAGGAAGATGGCGTGATCAGACTAGACAACAAAGCAAAGGCACTGGAGGAAGATGGTGTGGTTAGTTATGCCAAAGCTTCAGAGGAATTGAGGAAATCATGGAAGGATAATGCAGCACCATCACAGAGAATGCTGTCTGTGACTTTAGCCAAATCACGACAATCACATTTTGACAAAATCTTATGAGTCAAACAATTTTATTTCTCTCTCTCGCTAAAGATAAGATTATAGCTTTGACTATAGTCAACTTTTCTTAGTTTAATTAATGTATCACAAAATATTCACAGCTTAATTCAAATTACTGGACAACTCATTTGTTAGCACACAAAATCTTCAAAACAATTAGGAATAGACTATTACAACAAAAAAGGCTATTTGGAACTTAAATATATAATGAATGAGAATGGGTACTCATCTTTGGGACCTCAGTCTGAAATCAGCACAAAGATTCACAGATTTGCCTACTGGAAGCTAAATGGATCACCAGTGAAGTGAAATCTATTTTGTTGTACAAGAGCAGAGTATTTTTCCTTAAATTTTTATACATTCGAAATTACGTTCCTGTATATTTTTTACAAAACGTGAAACAGAAATTGTAATGGACACTAAAATAGTAACAAGAAAGAAAGAGAAATGTAATAGAAAACCATCAATTTTGAGTACACAGTCACACAGTGGTGAAATAAAGCTGATGAATTAACCACAAGCAACACGCATCAGGAGTTGAGTTTGGATTCCCTCTGAAAGTGCACTGGTCAACACACCCACATTAAATTCCTGTATAATAGACAAAGTTTTGCTTTATTTACACAGTTTAACAACAGTATTAAACACAAACTTTACTTGTAACATATAACATAACAGAAATAATGGACCCCAAGTATCTCTTAGGAGGGCGGAGTTCGACACTGCGTCAAAATGGGGAGGTGACTTGACAAAGTAATGAATCAGCGATAGGTCAGTGATGTTTGCTGTATGATAGGATATGAGAGAGGAGTCTGAATGAGTTGGTCTTCATATAAGATCGAAGCAGTAGGTCCTCAAGAAGGATATTATGTACATCAGACCAGTGTTTTGAGAGGGTGAAACAGGAGTAGTTATGGGCGACAAAACAATCTGTGGAACAACTTTACGCAAATGTGATGACGTAAAGAAATATCGGAGTTTCCCAATTTCACTGTGGTTTACTGTGAAACAGATGTGCATGCGTGTGACTAATTTAATTAAACCAAAGACAGTTAGACTGTAAAGGTTAAATTATTGGAAAGTGTTAGATATAAAAGTAATGCAGGTGCACATGGTGGAGTACCAGGGAACAACATGAATAGAATTTTGCATTAGGGAATAAGAGGGTAGTTGAAGATTAGTGGTCATACTTCAAAAGGAAAATTTACAACTGGCACAGATCATAAACAAATAAAACAACGTATTAAGCTTATTTTTACTCAAAAGTCATCGTCATAAAGCGACTTTTTTTAATATTCTGGGAATGGTAACTTCCGAAGAATGTTATGAACAATAGGTTTTAAAGATGAAAGAGAAAAGACATACTTAAGGAAGGATTGAAAGCTGGAAGAATAGACAGTGGCCATGCAATATCCTGAAGAATATGCTGTGTTTAGGGATAGCTGTGAAAGAGGCAAAGTGAGCTCTAAACCCTCAAAAATTGTTTGTCTGTTCTTGAACGCAAACTTTTGTTACTTGCCTTGAATTTCCTTTATCAAGAGACAGGGGAGAAGCCTTATGAATACCTCCCCTATAATAACTGTGGATATCTTATGGTAGTATTATTGGATTTTTTTTATAGATTAAGAATCTAAATGGACTGTTGCCTGAAAAGGGATATTTGGCTCTGAAGTGAACTAGACATAAATCTTGTGGGAAATATTTGTGGGACTATT
Source organism: Carcharhinus amblyrhynchos (assembly GCF_965287045.1). Classification (NCBI taxonomy): domain Eukaryota; kingdom Metazoa; phylum Chordata; class Chondrichthyes; order Carcharhiniformes; family Carcharhinidae; genus Carcharhinus; species Carcharhinus amblyrhynchos. Next base: position 73,465,831 of record NC_137332.1, read on the forward strand.
TTTAACTGTGTAATTATAATCACATCTTTAAGTTTTCTTTTTGTTAATAAATGATTTAATGTTTAAAACCTCCAAAAGTGGCACTGGAATATTTTGTTCCTGACTTCAGTATACATATCTTTTCATAATAAAATACAAATTGCAAATTGTTGAGATAGCTAATCCAAGTTCCCCTTTGGGCTTTGTGCAGCTCAGCAATTATTAACAGCAATATCATAAAACTTAAACCTCAGCTGCTGTATCTTACTCCAACCTTAGGATTTGCTTTTTTTTCAGCCGTACATCACTCTGTAAATGTGTGTATAGGTCCTGTTAAAAAAATTGTCCCTTCAAACCCAACTTCTTCTATGTACAATAATTTCAGTGGTGAATCAGCAAATATTAATTTCTTCTCAAATTGGATTTAAAAAGAAAACACTTCCTATTTTCTTATGTTGAAAATCAGGTGTCAAGATGCAAGGAAATTGCATCCAAGATGTTAGTATGCATGCCGTCTATTCTAAATCACGCAAACATCAAAGACAAGACACCCACACACACATCTCAAGCTCATCATTCAGATGCGAAAACAATGATACCCTTCAGGCATCACTGCAAGGATAATGTACATGAAATGTTGGTACATTTTACTTCATTCCTGGTTAGGTGTGGAATAAAGTTGGCAATACAGAATGTACTGCAAGATATATATTTTAACTCAATTCTTCCGGGTAATCAGGGGCAAGATCAAACAGATTTATAAGTAGTCAAAGGCTGACTCCGGTCATACACTAAAGCATTTTGTTATAAGAAATAGGGTTCTTCATAATTTCCAATGGTTCTTATTATCTCACTATCATAGCTGCAGGAGCTCCAATAATAAAACAGTAGGAACAGTAGACCATATGACTTAATGGCCCATCACTTCTGCTCCACCATTCAGAACAATCATGGCTAATTTTCTATTTAGATTCCACATCTCCTCCCCACCCTGCAATCTCCATATCCCTCAGTTTCCTGAGATACCAAAATTTTGGCTATCCTAATCTTAAAACGTATTCATCAACGGAGAATCCACAATCCTCTGGGGTAGAGTTCCAAAGATTTATAATCCTTTAAGTGAAGTAATTTCTCCTCATCTCAGTCCTAAATAATTGGCACCTTATCTTAAGACTGTGCCCCCATATTCTAGACTCCCAGAATAGCAGAAACAATCTCTCAGCATCTACTCCATCAAGCACTTTCAGAATCCAGTATGTTTCAGTGTCCACTTCATCGAGCCTCCGCAGAATTTTGTAGATTTCAATGAGATTGCCTCATTCTTCCAAATTTCAGAGAATACAATCCTTAGCCTCTCATCAAAAGACAACCTTCAGGACCAATTTAGTGAACCTTCACTGTACAACTTCCAATGCAACTATATTCTTCCCTTTATATGGAAGCCAAAACTGCACTTAGAATTCCAGATGTGGTCACACCAAAACTCTATCCAACTGTAGTAGAATTTCTTCATTCCTGTACTCCCAACTGATATAAAGGCCAACATGCCAATTGCCTTTATTATTGCTTACTGTACCTGCATGCTAACTTTCTGCATCTCTTGCATGAGCACACCCAATCTCTTTGGGCATCAATATTTATAAGTTTTACAACTTTTAAAAGATGTACTGCTTCTCTATTCTCATGATCAAAATGAATAACTTCATACTTCCTTACAATATGCTCCATCTGCCATTTTATTGTTCATTCACAACCTGTCTATATTTCTTGCAGGCTGTGTCCTCCACACAGCTTACCTTCGCACATAGCTTTGTCCCATCAGCAAATATAGATACATGCATGAATTAGGCAGAGTAATGTAAGTCACAAATAGCTGGGACTTCGACACCAATTCTTGCCACATTCTACTATTCAGTCTACCACCTTGAAAAAGCCCAGTTTATGGCCACTGTTTCCTATGTGTTAACCAAATGTCTATCCATAATAAATTACCCTCAGCTCCATGAGCCCTTATCTTGCCTATTAATCTTTTGCACGTCAAATGTCATTTGGAAACCCATATATTATATCTACCCTACTAGTTACATCCTTAAAGGGCTTTATATTTTTCTTTCAATTTAAAGTTATTCACAAGACAACATGAGAGTTTGATAGGAAATCCTCAGACAGGTGTCAGAGAACTGTCATTTAGCTTTATTGTAACATTTATTGGAAAAATAAAGATTCTTGTCCATTTTGAGTTTGCAATATTGAAAACAAAGACATTTTTAAATTGGCAGTCACCAAATTCACTCAAGTTTTGTATAATGAGATCTAATGGTTCCTAACTATTTGAGAACTATTTTTAAATAAAAGCTGCCCTTACTGGTGCACATTTGACCCATTCATATCATTCACTGTCTAAACCTCTAGCCCATTTCTGCCAAACATCCAAATCAAAAAATAAATCAGCATAGAAGTAAAATACAAGACAGTAAAGGGTCAAATGTACCTTTTGAACTCCAGACAGAGAAGAGCACTACAGGCAGAGGTATCATAGGAACAGAAGCAGGCCATCAAACCTATTCTGCCATTGAATGGGAACAAGGCTGTGGCCTAATTCCATATACTTGCTTTGGCCCATATCCCTTGATATCTTTGCTTAACAAAAACATATCTATCTCAGATTTAAACTGATTGCAACTGATCTAGCATCAAAAATCATTTGTGGCAGAGAGTTCCAAACTTCTACTACCCCTTGTGTGTAAAAGTGCTTCCTAACATCTCTCCTGAATGGTCCGGCCATAATTTATAAACCACTGGCACTCCTCTAGACTCTCCAGTGGAACTAGTTTTAACTTTATCTATCTTGTCTTTTCCTGTTAACATCCTGAAGACTTCAATCAGATCACCCCTTAAACTTTTAAATTCTAGAGAAAACAGGTTTAATTTGTATAATCTCTCCCCATAATTAAATCCCTGACGTCCAGGCATTATGCTTGTGAATCTGTAGATATAAAGGCCACTATTCCTAGTTTTCTTGGTTATTTTCTGCAGCTGTTTGTGGCATTTTATGGAACCTGGACCCACAAATCTCTTTGGACATCCACTGTATTTAACTTCATACCATCTAGAAAATACTCATCATTTTTCACTCCAAAATTAATAACTTCGCACTTGCTTAGATTTAAATCTATCGCAACTCCAATACCCACAACTAACTTGCAGCCTGGGCTCTCACTGGATTTAAATAACAACTGAGAGGGTCTCTCTCCCATCCCACTGGATATCCGCAGGGCCCGGGCACTCTGACTGAACCCAAGCAGCAGATCCACACAGGGGTTAATGTTAATGGCGGTCTCGGGCCCCGACTCCAGCAGCAACAGCCTCCCTACGGCCACACTCACTGCTTCACATTCTCCCCTAAAGCCTCCGTCAAGGTCTTCTTGGCTGCCTCCAGCTCGCTGACATGAGTCGCCATGTCCGGGAAGAGCTTTCACTGAAACTGAGACGGCTTCTCCTCACCGCTCGAAGGCGTTTATCTCAAACCCATTCGCCCGGAGGACCCACTCCACTCCGCCCCCTGCCGGCCCGGAGGACCCGCTCATTCTGTCACCTGACGGCCCAGAAGTCCTGCTCCACACCGCCCCCTCTCGTCCTGGAGGACCATCTCCACGCCGCCCCCTGCCGGCCCGGAGGACCCGCTCCACCCCGCCTCTGCCGGCCCGGAGGATCAGCTCGGGGTGCCAGGCGCCAGCAGCTGGAGCAGAGTCCCAAATTGTAAACCCTGTCATGAATCTCCCCCAAAGGCAGCCGAGGCTCTGGATGGGATTACTGACCATTCTGAAAGTATCCAGCCAGTATGAAACACTTGGAAAGGTAAACCTGTGCCTTCCATGTCCCCAAAATCCTTCCCAACCAAACCAAGTGCTTTTTGAAGTGACGAGCAATTAAAGTTTATTTATTAGTGTCACAAGTAGGCTTATATTAACGCTGCAATTAAATTACGGTGAAAATTCCCCAGCCGTCACCCTCTGGTGCCTGTTCCGGTACACTGAGGGAGCATTTAGCATGCTCAATACACTTCAGTTAGCACATCTTTTGGACTGAGGGAAGAAACTGGAGCAGCTGGATGAAACCCACACAGACATGGGGAGAATGTGCAAATACGCACACTCAGTGACCCAAACCACGAATCGAACCCAGGTGCCTGATGCTGTGAGAGCAGTACTCGCCAGTAGGTGACCATGTGCCCAATTTTAAACAACTGCAGCAACAATTCATACCAAACTTACTCCTTCAAAGAGCAATAAGATAGACTAGCAGTCATCCCTGTGAGAGGTATTGCTTTCAGGATAAATGTTGGCCAGGACCCAGGGGTCCCACTCCCCCCATTGAATATTCACAAGGGACCATTCACATTCATCCAGAAGATCAAAAGCGACCTTGTTTACTGGCATCTTTGAAAGACATTTAGTTCTTTTCAAGGCTGCTTTGTCATTCCAGAAGATCATATCTGATCTCCCACTGCAGCTCCCCGATCGTGTCTGACCTTTCTCCCAGATTTGTTGTTGGCATGAGTTTTGGAGGACAGAGGCTGAATGGTGAATGATTATAGTATGGAGGCTGCAGAGTTGGGAAGAGTATGGAGTTGGACCTGTGGCTAAGAGTCTGAGAAGGAAGCTGGGGAGGGAAAGAAAAACTCATGTAAATGATCAGCAGTTGGCCTGTGTTTCTTGGAGTAGCGAGAAGATCAGTCTGTGAGGCAACATATAAATCAGCAGCTGACTCCACTCGAGTGACCCAGATGTGTGAAACAAGATATGAATAGATTAAATTTGGTCGGAGCAGGTCTAAGCTCTTTAAAAATCTTTGGAAAGGTGGCATATCATTTTGAATTTGCTCCCAGAGGAGGTCAGGTCCCCCTTTGGATTGTTAAAAGCTGGCATGAATTTGTGTAAAAAATGCATAAATTCATTAACCGTCAATCTCATTGGAAATGTCAAAGTGGACTGTTAAAGGCAACTGTCATGCTGTCAAGGTATTTAAATCTCCTGTGCCCGAAATCTTTGAAAAAGTGCCTCGAGTGTTTAAAAAAATCATTGATTGCTATTTCACTCTGTTGCCATAATCCTCAAGGTTATCATTATTGGGTTAGTTTCCATTATCACAGCGGAGTTCCTTCACTTACGCAATTTGATTGACAGCCCCAAGAGTATTTGAAGTGGAACTTTCAATTCCAGTGCTTTGAAGAGAGAATCAAGCTGACATTTCGAGCCAGAATGGCATTTTGTCTCTACAGATGCTGTCAGACCTGCTGAGATTTTGAAGGCAATCTTTTAACAGTTGTCTAAGAGTTTGGTCAAAAGAGGTGTGATTTAAGGAGCATGTGAAAGGGAGAAAGAGAGTGTCATGAAGACATAGAGAGGAGTAAGGAGAGAATTCCAGAGATTAGAGAACTGAAGATGCAGACTCCATTGGTGGGTGAAGAAAACAAGGCTGTTATTGGAAACATGCAGAATAACTGGAGGGTTGCAGAGCTGGTGGATGGTACAGGGATAAGGAGGGGTGACACCAGGGAGGGATTTAAATGTAAGAAAGATCATTTTTAAATTGAGGCAGATGCATCCTGGGAGTCAATGTGAATGTCAGTGACAAAGGGGTGATGAGATAACAGGATGAGGTGCAGGTTAGAACATGGGTAGCAAGGCTTTGGATGTGTTCAAGGTTATGGACAGTGGGAGATGAGAGGTTACCAGGGGAATGTTGGAATAGTGGAGTCAGCCAGTAACAGAAGTATGGATGAGTGTTTCAGAAATGCTGGGGCTGAGGAAGAGATAGAGATGGATAGCAGAGATAAAAGTCTCTGCGATGGATGGGAATATGAAGTCAAAACATGCCAGTGAGAAGGGAACAGCTCTGAATCCAAATAAAATCCAACAGTTAAAAATCAATTTGCAATGTAGCTTGTACAAGAAGGTAGCCATTTCTGTAACTGCTTGTAAACTACGCAAGAAGAAAATGGTCGTGCAAGGAAAGAGGCAAAAAAAGATCTACACATTGTGGTATTGGGGGTTGAGTTTTCTGAGGTGACAATTTAAGCAATGGGATTTAGTAAAGGATTGTTGGAAAAGCAATGAGGCATCAAAGAAAATAAGAAAATAATAAAAAATAAATTGTCCTTGAGATATAACGTAAAGCATCAAGTCCACATGGATTCAAGAAAGTATAGAATAGAATATCTACAGTACAGAAGGAGGCCATTCAGCCCATTCAGTCAGTACCAGCAACAATCCCACCCAGGCTCTATCTCAGTAGCCTCACATATTTACCCTGTTAGTCCCACTGACACCAAATGGCAATTTAGATTGGCCAATCAACCTAGCCTGCACATCTTTGGACCATGGGAGGAAACCGAATCATCAGGAAAATGTTCCACACAGTCAAGGCCAGAATCGAACCCAGGTCCTTGACACTGTGAGGTAGCAGTGCTAATCTCACTGTGCCACCATGTTGCCCTTAAAAAGTGATAGAAAAAGGTTAGGGTTCGAGCTTTTTATATTTTGTGGGATAAAAAAGCTAGTAAGAGTATATGTTGAGCAATAAATCTGAGCCTTGCGAAGTTTGACACATTTCCCGAATTACATGCAGTAAAAGTTATTTTCCCTGATGGGTACAATTTGTTTTATGTTGACTAAACAGGATTAAAAGTATATTATTCTCTGTACTCCCTCATCTTAGGGAGACAGTGGTTTAGCGATAATGTCATGGGACTAGTAAGCTCGAGCCCAGGTTAATTCTCTGGGGACAAAACCAAGACTTGTTATTTTTGCACAATATGTAAATATAGAAACAGAAAGTGCTGGAAAAACTCAGCAGCATCTGTGGAGAGAGAAACAGAGTCAACTCTTCAAGAGTCATATTCAACTCGAAACATTAACTTGTTTCTCGCTCCATAAATGATGAGTTTTTCCAGCACTATCTGAGTTTATTTCAGATCTTCAGCATCCACATTGCTAGGCTTTTATTTTAGTGTGATTTTTATATCCCGTTTAATAAATTTTATGCTTAGTGGTTCAGATTGCCTGAGCTTTGTAGTCACATTCTTTTATATGAAAGAGCACTGACCACCAATAACGGACAGGACAAATTTGTAAATAACGACTTGACAGTTGGGCACTTGACAGTTCTATTTAATTATGATTACTTTTCTAAGTAGCAGCAATGATCTGCTGTTAATAAGCCATATCAATGGTGGGCAACATGCAGCCCAGGACCCACAATCTTTGTTCTGAGTATGATCCACATGTTGTTGATTGCTGCCCAGGAACAGGATTCCACACTCCACTGGTTTCCATCTGCGCAGCTTTTTTTCCTATTAGTATGACTGAAGTGCTACCTGTGTAAAGCAAGGGCAAGTTGTGTGCTGATTCCTCATAACAGTGACTGAGAGCTGTGCATTCCCGCTGCGTCCAAAGTGTAAATATTTCTTTTGTTTTTACAATTTGAATTTGATTAGTTTTATGAATATACCAATGATTAAGCATTTTCTACAACTCATCATGAAATATTTGGTGTGTATTCAACCTTATTAATGAACTTATGGTTAGTGAACAAGCCCAATTTCAATCTGCGGCCCACTGAGATGCAGGAGGGCCATTCATGCGGTTCACTCACTGACCTAGGTTGCCTTTCTGAATCATATTATCACAACTGGCCCTTGTTCTCCTCTTCTTAACTCTCGGAGTTAAAGGTTGTATTGGTGTTTCACCTCAAATCACCAGCCTTCATGAGCAAGGCCCTGATTTGCCATTTTAATTATGTTACCATCTTCGTAGTGACCAATAATTTTTAAAAAATGTGAACTTCCCACCTCTTTTGTGTCAAACTGTGAAAACTATCACTTGATTTTCAATATCCTTGATGTTACCATTGACAGGAAACTCAACTGGACTCGCCACATAAACAAATGGCTACCAGAGCAGGTCAGAGGCTAGGAACTGCAGTGAGTAACTCATTTCCTGACTCCCTAAAGCCTGTCCACCATCTACAAGGCAGAAGTCAGGAGTGTGATAGAATACTCCTCACTTGCCTGGATGGATGCAGCTCCAACAACACTCAAGAAGAAGTAAGTGAAGTGGAGAGAACCTGCATACATAAATGAAGGCATAACAAAAGTAGAGAGTATTGGAAATACTCAGCAGATCAGGCAGCATCTGTGGAGAGAAAATAGAACCACGACTTTGGGCCTGTAACTTTTCAGCAGGAAGGCCTTAAACTAGAGAAGATGAAGGGGAGATTTAATAGAGGTGTTCAAAATTTTTAAGGGTTTTGACTGACTTAAGGAGAAAATATTTGTACTGGCAGGAGGTTTAATGTCACACACCTGACAAAGGAACAGCGTTTCCAAAAGCTTGTGGGTTTACAATCAGATAAACTGGTTGGACTTTAACCTGGTGTTGTGAGACTTCTTACTGTGTTTACCCCAGTCCAACACTGGCATCTCCACATCAGGAGGTTTAATACTCATAGGACACAGATTTGAAATATGTGGCAAAAGAAGCTGAAGGGAGATTTGGAGAAATTTTCTTTAGATCATGATGTTATGATCCTGGCATATACCATCTGAAAGACTGGTGGAAGCAGATTCAATAGTAACTTTCATAAGGCAACTGGATAGTAGTCCTTTTCAATAGAGTGCTCGCTGACCAGTAAACTTAATGTTAATAATGTTAGAAAGCTCTGAATAATTTCATTACTGCCCTTTGTCTACCTAGCTGTAAGTAAACCTAGTAACATATCGCACAAAACCTTTTTCACTATTTTGCTTAGATCAATAATTGATAGGATTTTACTGGCAAGGAAGCTCGTCAAATTAAAAGTCGTGTCTTCTCTCTCAATTCTATTCTCGGGACCTTAAAAGCCAGCTGAGTTTGCAATGCATTAGCATTTCATGTATGGTTATTAAAAGGCCGGAACTAAATTCCTCCACCAAATTAAGTTACCCACCAGCGGGAAGTTGGAATCTTCACTTTTACAAATATATAACATATCACAGCTAAGGCTGTGAGTTGAGAAGCACTGACTGTGAGAGCTTCAGAATCATGATTTTTTTTTTTATAAAATCTCTTTAAAGGTGCACTAACATCAGATTTCAGAATGGAAGATTCTGCCTGATATTCTAGTCATCAATCTGTGGACCAGACATCCTTGAGAGACAGTGTATGCATTTCCTGTAGATTAATTGAAATGTAAATTAGGTTGATTTCTTAAGTTTAACAAAGATATTTTGGAATGCATTGAATGAGCGATTATGATGTGTGGTACATATACAAAACTTGAGGGGAACAGTAGACAATGGACTTATGGCTCCTATAGCTTTTCATCCTGGGGGTTTTCCTCACATCTGGCCTTTTACTGTTGTAGAACAACTGCTGGATCACATTTGCTTCGATTTGTCAACAACACAATTATCACTGTATCACACAAATACCAGGAACTAAAGAGTTTTCAGCTGTATTTTAAAGAGAATTGTGAATTTTGTCTTCCTTTTATCTACTGTGCTTTGGACATGACTCTAGGTTGAGTTTAGATTGATGTACAGTGAATGAGTAAGAAAGATTGTTTGGCAAGTTTGCCTAGGGAGTGGTTAGGAAGAGTCCTGGAATCCAGAAGCTGGCCAACATTCTATTCCTGATTTGCCGTCTGCCATTCTGTCCCCTCCCATGCCAATTTCTGCTGGAAGCGGCCTTTTGTCAAAGATCAAGTGTAGTATTGATATGCTGTATTTATGCTGGTTGAAGTCATTAGGTTCCATTTTAACTTCATTTGAGGCAATTTTTAAAAGTGGCATCTCGGCCTTTTGGCTAAGATGCAAACGAGATCAAGCCTTGGAGGAGGAGCTGTGCCTACTCCAATCAGCTTGGATCATGTAGATCAAGCCCAAGACAGGAGGTGAGAGTCCTGTCTTGTCAGCTTGGATCAGGAATGTCTCACTTGTTGAGATTCTGAATTGGACTTGGTTGGATTGAATTGGATAATTTTTTTTAAATTACTGCTGGAAGTGGATGTATATGGATGTCAGATGGGGACTTTGGTCCATGGAATGCCCTCTGTACACTCTCTGTCAAACGTTTCCCCTGACAATGTTGCCTAACACTTCTGGGACCAAATGCAGTAAGGAATAAATGCTTTCCGAGAGGGGAGATGAAGTAGGGTGGGAGGAGGTTCATGGGCAATATAAATGCCACACGGACCATAGAGACCAAATGCCCTGTTTCTGCATTGAAAATTCTGTGCATGACATAAAAGGGAAGTTGTATGATTTTGGATAGGGAATATTGCTTGGAAGTACCATGATTAAATATTTTTCTGCATAATTGCTGATAGAAGTAGTCTTTTGTCACTTCTTTTCTACTTTTGAAAAAGCAGCACCCTGACTGGAATGCTTAGGCAGTCACTTGGCACTCTGTGGGTGAAATCTAGATACAAACTGGGGACCAGTTTGATTTTTCGTTCGGTGGAGCAGTTGAGCATAAGCTTGTCTCTACACCTATGCTTGGCCTTTTTCTGAAGATTTCATGCTTTGTAAAATTGGGAAGTGGCGTACTGATGGTTTTTTCTGTTTGTTATACAGATGGGGCCTCCTTTGCTCTCACCCAGCAGACTACACCCCTGTCTGCACTACAGAGCTGGGCTGCATGTCAAAGCTGGCCCTAGAATTTCAAAAACACAATGTGAAAATTATAGCTCTCTCAGTTGACAGTGTTCAAGATCACCATGGATGGACCAAGGTACTGATTTGATTTGTTATTGTCAAACATATTAGTATATAGTAAAACGTATTGATTCTTGCATGTTATAGAGACAAAACATACCATTCATAGAGAAGGAAAGGAAAGAGTGTAGAATGTAGTGTTATAGTCAGAGCTAGGGTGTAGAGAAAGATAACTTAATGCAAGGAAGATCCATTCAAAAGTCTGATGGCAGCAGGGAAGAAGCTGTTCTTGAGTCGGGTTGGTACGTGACCTCAGACTTTTGTATCTTTTCCTGATGGAAAAAGGTGGAAGAGAGTGTGTCCAGGGTGTGTGGTCCCTTAATCATGCTGGCTGCTTTTCCGAGGCAGTGGGAAAGTCAATGTGTGATGGACTGGGCTTCATTCACGACCCTTTGTAGTTTCTTGCAGTCTTAGGCAGAGCAGGAGCCATACCAAGTTGCAATACAACCAGAAAGAATGCTTTCAGTGGTGCATCTGTAAAAGTTGGTGAAATCATAGCAGACATGTCAAATTTCCTTAGCCTTCTGAGAAAGCAGAGCTGTTGGAGGGCATTATTGCAGAATAAGGGGTCATCCACTTAAGGTAGAGATAAGGAGGAATTTGTTCTCCTCGGATCAGTGAATCTGTGGAACTCTTTACCAACGAGAGCTATAGAGGCTTGGTGGTTAAGTATGTTCAGGGCTGAAATAGGTTTGTAATCAGTAAGGAAGGTTATGGGGATAAGATGGGAAAGTAGAGTTGAGGATTATCACACCAGATCAATCACAATCTCATTGAATGACGGAGCAGACTCAAAGAGCTGAATGGCCTATTTCTGCCCCTATGTTTTATGGTCAAATCCCTTTTTTTTGCTATGCCTAAATTGATCTTCACTCACATTAATGTTGGCCATACGTGCAACAAAAAGATGGAATTTATATCCCCTTCCCACCACCACCACCATCCCCCCCCCCAACCACTGCTTAAAGCCACTCATGCTTTAAGCAGTGGTGGGACGTAGAAGGGGAAGAGCAGGTAAATATGACAGGTGGCTCGACCACCATCTTCCTGCCTAGCCCTGACCTGGTCCCTATAATGCAGTGAATAAGTTGAAGGGGCAGAAATCTGCAACCCCACACTCTTTAAAGAAATTATTAATGTGCAATTGAACTTGTTAATTGACCAGAATGCCATGTTGCCCATGCCATAGTGTGGTTGGTAGTGAGAAAAATTGGGGAGTTGGCTTTTTCACCTTGTGAGGTGAAAAGATGGGAAGGAGTGGGCAATCCTTTGAGAGTTGTCCTGTGAGTATTGTGGGCACCCTCACTTTGTGCACCCCACTCTCACTCCTCCCATCTCTAGGATACCCAATCATTTCCTGCCCTAAAAGCCTGGGATCTACTGCTCTTCATGCTGGGGAATATTTGCAGTCCCAACACCACCCGCCACTGAGTTCAGACTTTGCAGTGACTGTGAGAGCTGCCAACTACTCTGACTGACCAGCAATGTTTAAGAGGGGGAACTTGCTCCCACTGAGGGGTAGAAATCTCACTCTCAATCATTAAGGTGTTATTGCTGAGGGGTGACCTTTTTTATAAAGTTGTCAGGGGGGTGTGGTGCTGTGGATACAAGTGAGAAATAGGCTGGGACTGCCTCCCCTCTAACCTTAAATGCAGCCCCAGATGCACAGCTTTTGAGCACTGGCAGCTGTGGACTTCCTTCATGATCTAATGTCCGGAATCTATCCAGATGGGAGCGAAGGGATGAGGAGAGGAAGAAGGATTCCACATTGTGGAACCACTTGCAGAATCAAATCAGGGGCAGCAGGCAGCCCTCCTAGCATCAGATCCTGCAACAATTAGCTTTGTGTTTTCTCTTCTCTATTTGTTATTTTCCAGTGGTACAAGTCTTTGCTCTGCTTTTCCATTTACATGATGTGGAGATGCCGGCACTGGACTAGGGTAAACACAGTAAGAAGTCTGACAACACCAGGTTTAAGTCCAACCAGTTTATTTGATAGTAAACGCCACAAGCTTTCAGAAACAGTGTTTCTTCGTCAAGTGTGTGAAAGGTTCTGATCAGAGAAAGGCATATAAAGACACACACAGTTTACAGAATACTGATTAGAATGCAAGTCTTTACAGCTAACCTGCTATTCAAGTCTTAAAGATGCAGACAATGTGAGTGGAGATAGCATTAGCACGGGTTAAAGAGATGTGTAAAATGATGGACCTCTCAATGACACTGAATCTGGAGAGTCCACCTGAAGATTCTTCCCCCACCTTCTGCTGTGGTATTCCAGGCCACTGGCAGCCTTCATCCTGAATTCCAAAGGCAGCCCCATGCGTTGTTCAGCTGGCTCCTGTAAGCCACGTTGTTCTAGACTGGCATTGCTTCCTGTGGCGTTGCAGAGAATTGGGGGTGTGGGAGAGGGGAATGATTCCAGTCAGGCCTTCATTTGCAACCAATTAGCAAGATAGAAATCGGTTTTACACCCTGTCTACAGCAGGTTTCCTGAGCTGCCATGGCAGGCACCAATGGAAGATCCCATGGGAAAGTCACAGTGGCGTAATATTTTGGACTCTGCCTCACTTGCCCCCACAATCCACAATTGAACATGCCTGTGATGCCAACACGTGAATTCTTCATTCCAGAGAGGTTAGTAATTAAGACATCATGCCATGGAATATTACCTTATGCTTGAGTAGACAAAACCTACTTTCTGATATGTTTAGTAGGTATTGAGTAGAAAAGCACTGCAAATCTCCACCCTTTTATCATAGAATTCCTACAGTGCAGAAGGAGGCCATTTGGTCCATCAAGCCTGCACCAACCACAATCCCACCCAGGCCCTATTCCCGCAACCCCACATATTTATCTGCTAATGCCCCTGACACTAGGGTCAATTTAACATGGCCAATCAACCTAACTTGCACAAGTTTGGATTATGGGAGGAAACTGGAGCACCCAGAGGAAACCCACACAGACACAGGGAGAATGTGCAAACTCCATGCAGACAGTGACTGAAGCTGGAATTGAAACCCAGTCCCTGGTGCTATGAAGTGGCAGTGCTCACCATTGTGCCACCTGCGTATAAGATGGTCAAGACTTTCTGTGATAAAGCACAGCTTCAGGAGGAGAAAGGCAACATAGACTTCAACTTCCACACTTCCGTGATCATATTGTCATTCCAGCGTACCCCTTCCCCAGCCTCCTGCCCCACCTCCCCCCCAGTACACCAACAAACAGGAACCCCCAATCTTTGTAATATCGGGTCAAATTGTTTCAATTAGTCCCAAGAATACAAAAACTTTTTTGAGAAGGTATAATTTTCTTTCCACTTGTCCGGTCGACCCCTTTTTAGGGGAGTTAATATTCAGGAGTGGCTGACATTTTGCTTGGTGGTTCATGCAGGCCTGAGGCCTGGGCCTCTGGATGAGACCTTACCTATGTCTCGGCAGATGTCTATAATAAGACAGGTTCATCCTGAAATATAGGGATGCTTAATGTTAGAGAATTAAATTCCTATGAGATTCCAGACATCGGAATTCCCCTATCCATTGTTGGCTCACTTCCAGAGGCCACGTTTGGGACAAACAGGAACTTCCACCGTGGCCCCTAAATGACTTGTTAGTCCAGGACGGATCCTGACTCACGCCCAAATTTCCACCCCTTACAGCCAAAACCAAGATATTACTCATCCATTTGTTATCACTGGATGTTTATCTGTGTGAAGATGGATTGCTGCATTTGTAAGACTTGATCTGTAACAAGGATCACTCAAAATTCAAAAGGAGTTCATTTTGCATCAAGTGTTTTGGAATGTGATGTGTCACAGAAATGAAAGCACCTCTCCCTCCAGTGTCAGAATTTGCAACTGCAGTCAAAGGAGAGTTTTGGCCTGTTGCCAGAAAGCTGTGCTGCCCTCATTTGCTCAGCAATATTGCTGCAGAAGTCAGGAGTGAGATAATCAATGGTTTCACAAGGAAACTTGGATGAGCACTTGATAGAAGTAAACTTGCAGGCTACCAAGGGATTGGAATTGACTAGAATGCTCAGCAGATAATTGGTGGACCAAAGGGCCTCTCTCTGTGCCCCATTGCGGCTCAAAGACTACCAAGTGGGTGGAACTGTAATATAAAAAGAAATGCCTTTGACTAAACTTTGTTTGCAACCCTCCTGGAATGTCCTGGACTCACCAAGAATTAAAGATTTATTTTCCAAACTTGGCTGCAACCAGGGAGACAAATCATAGGAATTCTGAAGAATTTTTTTATTTTAATGAGAGCACATTTGTTTATCAGCTTTAAAAAATTGGAGAAGGGAATTAAGTTTATTTGGCTGTTTGGGGTAATGGAGCTGCGAGGTCATGTGATAAAATCTCCAGGAATATATTCCAGAGTTGGCAATCCTATCTATCAGAAGCAAATCCCATTAGTCCATTGTTACTTCTCAGTGCAATAGAACAATGACAGGAATTTAATACAGGATGATCATTTCCCTCAGAGATTCAGGGTAAAAGAGCTGGGACATTAAGTTGTTTCAGTGGCTCATATTCAAACCCATGGTAAACAATTAAGCTCACAAGGGCAAAGGAAATCAGTGGGTTTCAGGAAAAAGATAATGGTCTGGATTTTCGCTGAGTTGCATTGATTTGGAAGCCTTTTAAAAATGGCTGATGGGTCCAGATTCCAGGATTCCCAACCCTATTCCCTGGCTGTCTGATTTTTCAGGAGTGCCTTAAAGTATTTTGAGCTGCTTCTTGTCCGAAGCCCACATCTGGCAATCGCAACGTGGCTGGTTCCATTGTAGATACAGGTATCTCCTACTCTACAATTGTCATGGAGATGGGTCAGGTTTTTAAAGAGTCATGGTTGATGGCCCCTTAGAGAAGTTGTGAACCCTGGTCTGACTGAGGGGACCTTTAAAAAGATAAGTTCAAAAGGTTCTCCTCATGCCCCCTGTGCCAAGCTCCACCCGTCCACCCATCCTTTATGTTCCTCATGCCCCCTGTGCAAAACTCTGCTTTCCCATCCACCCTGTCGAGGAAATTCCTAGCTCAGAATAACTCAGGCAGAGACGTTCAGAGTCAGGCGTCAGGAGAGTTTATTGTCGTGATATCACGGAGAGTACACCTCAGTCAACACCGAGAGAACTCTGAATTTTTGAACAAACCCGCGCTATTTTTATACAGTGAAATAAACAACTCTGCAAGCAGGTTACAATACTCCCTATTATCCTTACTATCTCTATTACCCCTTTAATCATTGTCCCATGAATTAAAACTATGGTCCTAGGACTTATCTATAGTGTCCTTGGTCTAAATCATCCTACAGTCCCTTTCCCTTGTGATTTACCGTAACTAGATAGGGGAGAAGAATGGTGGTTTATTTTTCTATCCTCCTAAAGGCAGATGGCCCGTTATCTGGCCTTTAGACCTTGAGTGTCTGCTAGGCCCTGTTTTTCTAACCCTGCCTGCTTCAGCTAGTTTCTTGATTTTCGGTATAATGGTGAGTATATAGTGAATCATTAACCCTTTAGCTACTGCTGCAGCTTTAGCCCCTACTATAGCAAGTCCGTTTAAAACAGACTTACTTTTCTATGCAACCTAATTGCTTATATGAATCTACACACCCCTAAAGTCCCTCATGCTCCCTGTGTCAACTCTGTTATTACATCCACCCGCCATGCCCCTCAAACCCCCCTGTGTCAAACTCTGCCTTTCCATCCACTCCCCACATCCCTCATTCCCATGTCAAACTCTGTCCTTCCATCCACCTCCTATGTCCCTCATGCCTCCCTGCCAAGCTCTGCCTTTCCACCCACAGTCTAAGCCTCCTCACACCTTCTGTGCTAAGCTCTACCCTTCAGGGGAATTAATTCAAATCTCACTTTGGCACTGAATTGAGACACAGTAGTTGGAGTTCTCTGACTTCACGCACAGTGGGGATTCTCCAGTCCCAATGCAGCAAACAGAGATTTGGCTGAGCGCCAAATTCTCGTTGGCAGCAGCAGTGGGGTGTGCAAGACTGGAGAATTCCCGTCAGTAATTTGTGGGTTAGCGTCAGAATAAAACTATGAAGATTAAAAATGAAATTGCCTTCAGGGAAGGGAGCTTTCACCCTTTCCCCAAGCTGGATCTTTTGGGATCAGTGTCCCACATTATATGGTGGATCCTTAATGACCTCTAATAGAGGATGGCAAGTTATGCAACTCAAAATTTCACACATAGGTGTGAAACTATCCTGGCAATTTATCAATGCTGGCCAAGTTACATGTCATCTTGGTTTGGACATAAGGGTTTTTTTTAACCATTGTTGAATCAATGTTCTGAAATTCTCCTCCAAAAATGAAACAAATTGACTCCGATTTCAGACGACTATCCTCCCTCCCCCACTCCTCCCCCACAGTTAGTCTAAGGGTGTAGTTGGCTTATGACTGCAGAGTTACTTCAATGTGATTTTCCTTAGCCACAAGTCCAAGAAGTATAAAGATCAAGTCAACTGGATTCTGAAGTGATGCTTTCTTCTAGGGGGTTCCGCTGCACTCTCCTCTGGAGGCAGACCAAACCGCAAGTGCAGTAGTCTGACAGGAACTTAACATTGGCGTGAAGTCAAACACTTCACACCAACACTCCTGTCATACCATCAATGCTGTGACCATCTTGACAGCCAGAGATGGTTGTTAACATGTATATCTGACGGCTGGAACAAGAGGTAACACTTGGCCATGGAAAGTGCAGTTAAATAAAGACCAGCTCCTTACAAAGGAATTACAAGGTTCTTAATGTATTCAAGGGTTTCAGGTAACATCATAAACTAAAGGTTCCAACACTTGTTTGCAGACCTGGACTCAATTCCTTTTACCTCTCTATCATTACATAATAAGAGCTATTATGAGAAAGGTGTGAGAGAGGAGAAGGAAAGGCTTTTTGCTTTAATGTCTAAATTTGTGGTTAAACTGGTGGTTCCTGGGACATTACACTTACAAAAGCAAAGGACTTATGCATTGCGCTTCATGATCTCAGGGCATTCCAAATGCTTTAGAATGAATTAGCCTCAGGTTTTTGTTGTGTAGTTTCTGTTTTAAGGTAGAAAACATGGTGGCCAATTTGTGCACAGCAACTCCCAACTTGAGAGTCATCAGATAATCTATTTTTTTAAGTGATGTTAATTAAGGGATAAATAGGGCCAGGATTCCAGACAGAATTCATAAGAACATAAGAACATAAGAAATAGGAGCAGGAGTAGGCCATCCAGCCCTTCGAGCCTGCCCCGCCATTCAATAAGATCATGGTTGATCTGTCGCTGCTCAGTTCCACTTTCCTTTACTATTCTTGAGGATCTCCTAATCTCTGTCACACATTTGACAGACAGAATCCCCAGCATTGCAGGACTCCCAGAGGACTGCACTGGAATGCCTGCCTAACCAAAAGGCTGGAGTTTACACATAATTTCTACCAAGAATGGCGAAACCTTGGTAGAAATGATTGAAATAGTGCTAAAGATTTCTCAGATCTTTCAGCGCAAATGAATTGCATCCATAACTACTTTTGCACAGGAGTCTCTGCGATCTCTTACACTGACTCAAATGTCCACTCACCTGAAGAAGTCCCTATCTCTAAACCTGGCCATGCATCTAGGTTGGCATAGTGAGGTCTCACAGACTGTACCCATTTGAGGATATTCATCACACTGTACTCAGAGCCTTGGTTGCACAGACACACATGGCTCCAGCATTACTGCAGTGATCAGCATTCAATCACTCTGTGAATTACTTTAAATTATTTTAATTTCAATTTAAATTGTTGTAAATTCAGTCAGTCATAGCCAAGGAGGCCACACCAGTTTAACTTCAATTGAATCCTTGGTCTTAGGTACCAAAGACACATCAAAGCTATCCAGCTGAAGTCAGAGTGGTATGCCATGCTTGGCTATGATTGACTGAATTTGCAATGATTTAAATTGAAGTTAAAATAATTTAAAGCAAGAGCATAAAACCAACCAGCTGAAGATGGCTTACTTCTGGGTAATCCCGCTCCAGTAGAATTCACTCGCTAATCAACCAATCACACTCATTCTTTAATGGAATGTGGCTGTCATTGACAAGGCCAGCATTTGTTGCCCATCTCTA
Organism: Carcharhinus amblyrhynchos; assembly: GCF_965287045.1. Lineage (NCBI taxonomy): Eukaryota > Metazoa > Chordata > Chondrichthyes > Carcharhiniformes > Carcharhinidae > Carcharhinus > Carcharhinus amblyrhynchos. Next base: position 73,484,678 of record NC_137332.1, read on the forward strand.
ATTGTCCTTGAACTCATTGGCTTGTGAGGGCATTTCAGAGGGTAGTTAAGAGTCAACCACATTGCTTTGGGTCTGGAGTCACAAGTTGGTCACACCGAGTAAGGACATAAGAACATAAGAAATAGGAGCAGGAGTAGGCCATCTGGCCCTTCGAGCCTGCCCCGCCATTCAATAAGATCATGGCTGATCTGTCGTGGCTCAGTTCCACTTTCCCGCCCTCTCCCCATAACCCTTAATCCCCTCTCTTATCAAAAACCCATCAACCCGCTTCTTAAAAATATTTAGCGAGGCAGCCTCCACCACTTCAACGGGCAGAGAATTCCAGAGATTCACCACCCTTTGAGTGAAGAAGTTCCTCCTCAACTCCGTTCTGAACCGCCCCCCCTTTATCTTGAGGCTGTGCCCCCTAGTCCTACTGTCTTTTTTGAGCGGGAAGAGTCTTTCCACCTCTATCCTATCCATCCCATTCATCATCTTATACGTCTCAATGAGATCTCCCCTCATTCTTCTAAACTCTAACGAGTACAAGCCTAGTTTATTCAGCCTCTCCTCATAGTTCAACCCCCTCAACTCCGGTATCAGCCTAGTAAACCTCCTCTGCACTCCCTCCAAGGCCAAAATATCCTTGCGCAGGTGCGGCGCCCAAAACTGCACACAGTACTCCAGCTGCGGCCTCACCAATGCCCTATACAGCTGCAGCAAGACCTCCCTACTTTTATATTCAATCCCCCTCGCTATGAAGGCCAGCATCCCATTCGCCTTCCTGACCACCTGCTGCACCTGCAGGCTGGGTTTTTGCGACTCATGCACAAGGACCCCGAGGTCCCTCTGCACCGTCGCCTGCTGCAGTTTTTCGCCACGTAAGTAATAGTCCTTCCTACCATTCTTCCTACCAAAGTGGACCACCTCACACTTGCCAACATTAAATTCCATTTGCCATTTCCTGGCCCATTCGCCCAGCCTATCTAGATCCTTCTGCAGACTCTCCACACCCTCCGCACAATTTGCCTTTCCCCCAATCTTGGTGTCATCAGCAAATTTCGACACCCTACACTCGGTTCCCTCCTCCAGATCATCTATATAAATGGTAAATAGCTGAGGCCCCAGCACCGACCCCTGGGGCACCCCACTAGTCACCAACCGCCAATCCGAATAGCACCCATTGACCCCCACTCTCTGCCTCCTATTTGACAACCAATCCTCTATCCACGCTAACACCCTACCCCCAACTCCATGTCCTCTGACCTTCTGCAGTAACCTCTTGTGAGGTACCTTATCAAACGCCTTCTGAAAATCCAGAAAGACCACATCCACCGGCTCTCCTCTATCCACCGCCCTAGACACATCCTCATAGAACTCCAGTAAATTGGTCAGACACGACTTCCCTTTAATGAAACCGTGTTGCGTCTGCCCTATCAAGCAATTCCCTTCAAGATGCCTCGCAATTTCCTCCTTAATGACGGATTCTAACATTTTACCTACCACAGACGTTAAACTAACCGGCCTGTAATTCCCCGCCTTTTGCCTGGCACCCTTCTTAAACAACGGCGTAACATTAGCCGTTTTCCAATCCTCCGGCACTTCCCCGGAATCCAGCGACGTCTGGAAAATAACCACCAAGGCATCCACTATCACCTCCGCCATTTCTTTCAGAACCCTCGGATGCATTCCATCCGGTCCTGGGGACTTGTCCACAATCAGCCCCTCCAGTCTGTCGCGCACCACCTCTCTAGTAACAGTAATGTCATTAAGACCCTCCAGTCCTACCACCTTTCCATCGCTAACACCCGGCAAATTATTCACGTCCTCCTCCGTGAAGACAGAAACAAAAAAGTTATTCAAGACCTTAGCCATATCCCCATCCCCTACCACTAGGTCCCCTTTCTCATCCGCTAAGGGACCAACGTTCACCCTAGCCAGCCTCTTCCTTTTTATATATTTATAAAAACTCTTGCTATCCTTTTTTATATTAAGCGCTAGCCCAGCTTCATAGCTTCTTCTACCCTCCTTTATCAACTTTTTTGTCAATCTTTGTTGACATTTAAACCTTTCCCAATCCTCTTCTCGCCCACTGCTCTTAGCTACTCTAAATTCCTCCGCTTTTAATTTAACACTTTCCTTCACCTCCTTCGTTATCCACGGCTTATTACCTCTCTTCCTACTGTCCTTTTTAACCATCGGAATAAATTTCTGCTGAGCACCAAGAAAGATCTCCTTAAAGATCCTCCACTGCTCCTCAGCAGACCTACCTTCCAACGTGCTCCCCCAGTCCACATTCGCCAATTCTTCTCTCATCCTACCATACTCCCCTCTATTCAGACAAAGGACACGTGTCCGGGAACCCACTTTCTCCTCCTCCATCTGCAACAGAAACTCCACCATACAATGATCACTCTCTCCAAGAGGATCCTTCACCTCAAGGTCCCTAATTCTACCCGCCTCATTACATAGCACCAGATCCAAGATAGCTCGCTCCCTCGTCGGCTCCAACACACACTGTTCCAGGAAACTATCCCGGCAGCATTCCAAGAACTCCTCCTCGAGCCCACCTCGTCCAACATGGGTCGACCAATCAATATGCAGATTGAAATCCCCCATAACTACTGCCGACCAACTTACTTCCCTAAAAGGGGTTAGTGAACTAGGTAGGTTTTTACAACAATGATAGTTGTCATTGTCACTATTATTGAGAGTAGCTTTTAATTCCAGATGTATTCATTAAAATTAAATTCCACCAGCTGCTGTGGGATTTGGTCCCAAAGCATTGGTCTGGGCCTCTGGATTACTAGTCGTGTGACATTACCACCTCTGTATTCTCCCACTGATTCAGAGGAGACTCTACCTTCAGGCTAATGTCAATAGATTTCATGCAGGCAACTTGAGTGTAACTTCACCTTTGGCCAAACTGGCGCAGCTTCCAGCACGGATGTTGCCAATTGTGGCCTTCCTGGAAATGCTAGGCTTTTGTCTCTGAAGTAGGCCCCAAAGCTTTTCAACTCAATTGATAAAATGTGTGCTGGAAACTGTGCTAGTTTGGCCAAAGATGAAGTTACACTCAAGTTTCTGCACCAAATCTATTGACGTTATCCTAATCCTAACTCCCTGGGAGCCCAGGTTGACAATTGAAATGACCAAGAGCAGCAGGAAATTCTGTGTTCCCTGGTTAGCCATCAATGGCAGGCTCCACAACTGAGTGTGAAAAATGGCCTAATATTACTGAGCTGTCAGTAGCGATATTGCTGCTGTAATAGTAAATACTAATAAAATAGACTTACAGAATAGGAAAGTTTACTGTGCCAACTTTTCTCTTTCTCCCAATTTTCTCCTCCTTCCTTATTATTTACTCACAAAGGCTACTTATGCGTATATTGCATTATTTTTGTGCCTCTTATTTCAAGCAAGAAGAGAGATCTCAGCTGCTTTTCTCCCATTCTTCAGATCTGTTGTATTTTCTTTGGCTGCAATCCATGCCAGTAAAAATGTTACTGGCTCACTGAAAATTGAATTCAATGAGTTTCCAGTAAATCAGGGGGCCAGGACATTAAAACGTAGGCCCATTAGCCTCAACCTCTGAACTAATAAACCAGGACTCCAGTCAACAAACCTATGGAAGGCATCTTTACCTCGACCCCTTCCTTACTTTATATATTATTATGTAGCATCTCTCAAACAAATTACCCTGGCAAGGAATTTGACTCTGATATTGGGCCACCTCATTAGGGTGTATTCTGCACTTGTGGTGTCTGTATAAAGCCTTCTTGGGCATGGAAAATTTCACCTAAATCCTGGCTAAAATTGGGCAAATGAACATTAGCTCACTGCTGTTAAACATAAGAAATAGGAGCAGGAGTAGGCCATCTAGCCCTTCGCGCCTGCCCCTCCATTCAATAAGATTATGGCTGATCTGAAGTGGATCATTCCACTTACCCGCTTGCTCCTCATAATCCTTAATTCCCTTATCAATCAGAACTGTTACTAAAGGTAGCTGGCACAATCAACATCAGCAGGAGCATAAAAAAAGCAGCTGGTGTGAAGGTCTGTCAAAAAAAAGGCAAACTTATTCAACTTAAATCTAACAGCAAACAACATAAGTGAATTGACTTCAATTCAGTGGCCATCACTGTTTTAATAATGCAGCATGCATCCCTCACGACAATGAGCTTCTGCTTTACTTTTGCCATGATGTGGCAATGCCGGCCTTGGACTAGGGTGGGTACAGTAAGAAGTCTCACAACACCAAGTTAAAGTCCAACAGGTTTATTTGAAATCATGAGCTTTTGGAGTGCTGCTCCTTCATCAGGTGAGTGGAGAGGTAGGTTTCGCAAACATGACATATATAGACATAGACACAAGGATTACTTTTGCCATGTCAGCCTCTGAAGGAATAATCCATTTTGTTACACATTTTGATCAAATATACCAATATCAGTTTAAAACTTATTGGTAGAAAAGGAAGGTTAAAAAGAGACCAGAATGGACTTTTCCAATGACTATCTGCAGCTGTAGGCCTGAGACTTATTCAAGAGATGTCGTGGCATTTTTTTGCATTACTACCAGTAACACTGCCTCTTAGTATTGCTGTACTGATGGTCAGTTGATGGACAGTTGTCAGCTTTCCAACTGGACAAAGACAGAAGAAAATGGGACTAGTCAAATTTATACACCTAAGGCTGTGGTCGGATTGTCAACCTCTGCAGCACTGTTCTGAAGTCTCCAGAAATTAAATATTAGTATCCAAGACACTCCTGCGAAAAACCCTGGAGATAAACCATAAATCAATAAAAACAATAGCATTACAAAAAATTTGGGAAATGTTGTTTAATAACAATTTTTAAGAGTATTGGGCAATGGAATAAGGGTTGGCACAATGGTTGCACTGCTGCCTCAGTGCCAGAGAGCCAGGTTCAATTCCGGCCTCGGGTGACTGTCTGTAGCATTTGACACATCTGCCCCATGTCTGTGTGGGTTTGCTTCGGGTGCTCTGGTTTCCTCCCACACTCCAAAGACACACACGTTTGATGGATTGGCCATACTAAATTGCCCCTTAGTGTTCCAAGATGCGCAGGTTAGGGGAATGAGCGGGGTAAATATTTGGGGTTATGGGGAACATGACTGGGTCAGATTGTCTCTTAGTGTCAGGGGGATAACATGGGGTTATGAGAATAGAGCACGGGTGAGATTGTTGTCAGACTCGATGGGCCGAATGGCCTTCTGCACTTTAGGGATTCTATGATTCTATGAAGTGTTCTTTAACTTACTTAGTTATGCTCATGGGATGTGAGCATTATTGACAAAGCCAGAATTGATTGGCGGTCATCTTCCTGAGGCATTGCAATGCTTGTGATGTTGGTACATCCACAATGCTGTGAGAAATGGAGTTCCAGGACCAGCGATAATGAAGCCATGGGGCATGCTGATGAAGCCTCCTGCTGAGGCTTTCTGTTGGACCTGGCCCATGTAAAAATGAATGTAATTGGCAGGCTGGGTGAACAGGGCATCCGTGCCCTGGCAGACGCAATTGTGCACAGAGGGTTGCGAGATGCCGCAGATGTCTAGAAGTCCTCAGGTAGTGGGGGGGTCAAAATTGGCTCCAGGTCTGTGGTGGGTGCATAGCTCTGGCTGCAGAGAGACCCATGGGGGGGTGGGGGGGAGCCGGTTGCCACATGAGGTCCACCACCAACCCCGCAAATATCAGTCTGCTTCCCTGCCGTCTGTCTGCTGGACAGGCACTCCAGAGCTTACATCCCATGCACCACTAACAGTAATAGGCTGCAGGTCTGTTAGTGCACCATGAGCCTGGAGCCAATGGTGATCCCCAATCTGTGGATCCCTAGACCTCTATGGCATCTCACAGCTCTCTGTGCACAAACGCACCACCCTAGTGCACCAGGATACCCTATTCGCCTGAGGCAACAGCTGCCAAATATGCCTGGAAGGAGCCTGTGGTATAAAGTTGAGGGCCGCCGTGACCTTCACTTCCACTAGAGCAGTTGTTCTCCTGTCTCCCAAGGTGCCAAATCTGTGAGGACATAACACAGGTGCCGTACTGTCTCTTACATGTAGTACAGTTGCCCATCCCAGGCTTCCACTGCTTCTATGACTAGTGGTCCCATGAGTGAATGTTGGCAATCTGTCACCATCCCCAGTGCCATGTGTCACCTCAACGAGTTGCCTACCGTTGACCTCCTGGCCACGGCAGAAAGGGAAAGCATACATGTCTGCGTGCGGGGTCCCCATTGCAGACCCTCGAAGTATTGACATGAGTGCAGCTACTACATTACCTTCCATGAGTTGCAGTTCAGCCAGACAGGGGAGGGGCAGCCTCCTGACTATCACAAGATGCGTTCCCATTCAAAGCAGCACAGTAGAGTCCATGCAGTATGAGGGGCCATATTAACTTCTGGTCAGTTCCTTTGCTTGGGACAGCAGCTGCCAGACCTGCTACCTGTTAGTGGGTTCTGGGATGTAAGGTCTGGAGTCAGCCACAATGCCCGTCCAAAAGACAGATAGCAGGGAAGCAGGTCAATAATGGAGGACATGTCCCTGTCTACATCAATGGGGATGAAGTAGAAATGGTCGAGAGCTTCAAGCTTCTAGGTGGCCAGATCAACAACAACCTGTCCAGTCCATCCAGGCTGACACTATAGTTAAGAAAGCCCACCATTACTTTCTCAGAATAATAAGGAAATTTGACATGTCCACTGCGACTCTCACCAACCTTTACAGATGCACCATAGAAAGCATTCTTTCAGGTTAAATCACAGCCTGGTATGGCTTCTGCTCTGTACAAGACTGCAAGAAACTACAAAGTGTTCTGAACGAAGCTCCATCCATCACTCAAACCAGCCTCCCATCCATTGACACTATCTACACCACCTGCTGGTGTAGAAAAGCAGCCAGCATAATCAAAGACCCCACATACGCTGGACATATTCTCTTCCATTGGGAAAAAAGATACAAAAGTCTGAGGTCACGTACCAACCAACTCAAGAACAGCTTCTTCCCTGCTGCCATCAGATTTTTGAATGGACCTACTTCACACTAAGCTGATCTTTCCCTATTACCCTAACTGTGACTGTAACTCCATTTGGCACTCTCTCATTTCCTTCTATGACCGGTATGCTTTGTCTGTAAGAAACAATACTTTTCACTGTGTACTAATACTTGAGACAACAATACATCAAGTCAATAATTGTGAGGTTGGTGGTGGACCTCATGGGGCACCTCTCAGTAGTTTCTCTGCAGCCAGGGTCAATGCATGCACCATGGGGCTTGGAGCCAGTGGACCCCTCAAACTCCAGCATTCATGCAATTCCCCCAACCCACCCAGCAAGGGGCAATTTTTAGCATAGCCAGTCAACCTAACCTGCACATCTCTGGACTGTGGGAGGAAACCAGAGCACCTGGAAGAAACCCACGCAGACACAAGGAGAATGTGTAAACTCCACACAGACAGTGACCCAAGCCAGGAATCAAACTCAGGTCCCTAGAGCTGTGAAGCAGCTGTGCTAACCACAGTGCCGCTGAATGGAACTTAACCACCTCGCTCCCCCTCACTACTGTTGTGCTTGACCCAGACTTTTATAGAGCAGCTGTGAAAGATGCTGGCATGACGTCATACTGGAAGGCGCAGGGGGCGGGGGGTGGTTACGGTGAGGGAGTTAAGATACAGGAGGGGGAAAGGGCCAAGCCAAACTCACTAATAATGTGGAAATACATTCAAAATCATTGAAATTGACATTGCGCCCAGATCGCACTGAAAAAGATGGCCTTGGAGGATGGCGAATGGCGTGACGCTGGGAGTGATTTGGATTTTTCACCTCCCACTCATATTTCCCACCCTACTATGTTAATCAATCAGGGCAGCAGGGTGGAAGACTCGTTCCCTGTGTGTGTTGGAGGGAACCTGTATTAAGAGAAAACATATGCAACAAACATTGTCCTGATAATTTCATGGTGTTTTATTGGGGGCAGGAGAATTCAATATTCAAATCAATAATGTGGGAAACATAGGTTGTCTTCATTGTAACTAAGGTTTGACTTGATGCTTGATTTATTGAATATGTTCCAAGAGAAACAGAATTCAGGATCAGCTCCAATCCTGCAGGAACATAAATGGTGTTTCAGATGAAAGGCAGCCTTACTGGCAAGTGGAAATATTAATTCAGAATCACAGAATTGTTCTGACGCCAAAAGATGCCATTTGGCTCATTGTGTCCACACCGGCTCTCCAAACAAATATTGTGACTTAATGCCATTCCCCTGTACTCCTGCATATTACTTGAATAGAAACAATCAGCCAATGCCCTCTCGAATGCCTCATTTGAATCTGCCTCCAGCACATTTCCAGGCAGTGCATTCCAAACCCAAACCACTCACTACGTGAAGAAGATTTTTCTCACACCCCACTTGTTAGTTTTCCCACATGACAAGTGTTTTGTCACTGCAACACCACTGGTACAGGCTTCACTCCATAACTCAACTGCCAGCTAATCTCCATAAGTCAACTGCTAGCACATCTTTAGTCCTTGACTTTGGATAGGAGCGTGGCTTTTTTTTGCTTTTTTTCTGTCTGGGTGCCAAGGTCTGTTTTAAGCCCTGCAATTTAAATTGTGAGGATTCGAACCAACAGTTCAAATAAAAACACTTTTCCTTAAAGTGTTCATCCAGCAAATGGGGGTCTTCAGTTATAGGCAATAAAATGAAACAAAACTTCCAATTTGCAAATCAAAGTGAAAGATTTAATAAAGAAACATCATTACTCCAACAATTGTGGCCTCACCCTGGCCCATTCCAACCTCAAACAATTCCAACCTCTTTAACAATTCCAACAAGTTCTTATTTATACTGAGTTAGCTGATCATGTCATTTTGTCATTGGTTACATAGTTTATTGGATTAGCTGACTCTTAGAGCTTGTTACCATTGGTCACACTACAACAGACCCAATGTTATCACTGATTACTTTCTAACATGCATATTTCACTAAGATGCCACAATCCCTCTTCCCCACTTTTGACTCTGCAGACTTAGTACCCTTTCTCTTTCTCCTGCAGGTTGCTGGCTCCCCTAAGGCCAGACAGTGAATAGCCACACCAGTATCAGAATTATACTAGCAATCCTGTGATTGACACACAACTGCCTGCTGGAAGATCTTCTGACATTGAACACCAAGCTTGCTGCGCAGGTTGAGAGAGACATACATTCTGTGATAATAGGCCCTGCTCTTTCTAAACAGGCTTTACAGGAGTTGCAGTTTACATTCAATATGTCCTCTACACCAGCCCTCCCTGTCCCGCCACCAGCCCTGTGGTAATCAACAATTGACAAGAAACATTGCTGATCAGGAAAACATCAGTACCGTGCCACAAGCACACCAGTAAATTGGCATTAAGAGCAGAGATTCCTTCAAGACGCACGTGATCTACTGCCTCTGTTCTGTTCTTCTGGCCGATCTGCTAAGATTGGGGAATTCCTGTTGATATCTGAGTTTCTGCTGATCTTCCATCAAAGGTACAGTGAATAATCAGAAGACAGCGTCAACGTCCCCCACCACCCTTCTGCCTTTGACTGGAGCTACTCCAGCTGCAGCCTCAACCTTAAGATATCAGAGCAATGTCCAGTTCAAGCATTGACCTGGAACAGTAAAAGACAGCATGGATGGCTGATTACAATGTAGTCCATACAACAATAATTAAAGTACCTTAAACTGGACTTCAGATAACAGCCCACATCAAGTTCTGTTGAGGTTAAAGGACACTGCACAACATCAACTTGAGGAGAATCAAAGCATTAGACCCACAAACATTTCAAACCTTCTCCTCTATTGTTGTAATCTTATTTCTGTATCAATTACGTTTCTGTTGAATTTCCACTAACATTACCCCAGGAAGCATGGAAGAAATTTTTAATGTTCACGCTAAATTGGCCATTACATTAAAAGCTCTTCACAGCAAGAACTAAAGAATCCCCTCCAATATCAATATCTAAAATCACCTAACACTAATAATGGGCCTAAATGTTCCTGAAGGTTTTTTTGTACTAAAGCAAATACACTTTCCTCCCTGGATTGAAGTAATTCATTGAGGATGAGTGGCTGCAGGAAATTGAACTGTCCATCCAATTTTGTTATCATTAGGCACATCAGGTTAGCACACCATAATGTAGAGATAGCACCTTCTAATTTGACCCAACACTGTGCATAAAACTGAGTATCAAAAAAAGCAGCCTCTCCACCTCCACCACCCTGCCATCCTCCCCACCACCTCCCCTGATCACCCTCTACCCCAGTATTAGATCAGATCTTCCCCAGTAGTAGATCTGTCTCTCAACCTTTTTTTTTGGCCTTTCCAATACCAGACAATCTCAGCACATCACCAGCTTTGCCTCTTTACGTGTAGTGGTGTGCTTTTAATCCAACCGTGGTATGAACTGGTTTGAGATTTTGCTGACTTGTTTCACATCAGACTCTTAAAGCCAGCAGTGAAACAAATGGTTCTCATTCTGCTATTGTGGGCTGTTTAAAAATTTCGGCCCCCAGGTCCCACTGTCAGGAGCTGCCATTTTTGACTGACATGTTAGGTTTGCATCTAACATCTAGCACCTAACTTTGCCATGATGTAAATGAGTGACAGACCAGTATCTGTCCCTCCTTCCATCCGTATAATTTTTTTGAATCTGACCATTACTGTTGCTGCGACAAGCGCTGTTTAGAATGGTAAGATTTTCATTAATATCGAGGACCAATTATAAAACACCAAAGATTCAGCTGTTAGGTCAATGGATTTCTATAATCCTCCAGCCACCTGCGTTTATTTTGGTTTCCCTTCAAGGTTGAATGCACCTCAAGTACCCCATTAATTCTGAACGCAAGACTGACGTAGTCTCATTCTGATTGACAGTCTTTGGTTTCACTTAAGATGTTGATCACAGGGCTGCCAATCTTCAGCCTGAGTGGTGTCAGAGGGGAGAGGGGGCTAAGTGGGGGGGCTTGACAGGGGAAAGGTTCTTTTGGGGGAAGGAACCTGTGTGGGGGATCTGAGAGAGAAAGGGAGCTTTGTGGGAGATCTGAGGGAAGGGGGATTGTGCCAGAAGGTCTGAGGGGGAAGGGAACTGTGTTGGGGGGTTCTATATGGAAAGTCTGAGGGGAGAAGGCACCTGTGTGAAAGGGTCTGAGGTGAAAGGGGGGCTGTGAATGGAGTCTGAGGGTGGAGCGAGCATGTGTCGGTGTTCTGAGGGGGAAGGGGGCAGTTGAGGGGACCTGCACGGGGGAATCTGAGGGGGAACGGGGCTGAGGAGGTTTGAGGTGGGACAGGCCTGTGTGGGTGGTTTGAGAGGGGAGGTGGTTGTGTAGGGGGTTCTGAGGGGGGGGGGGTCTGAGGAGGAAGAAGGCTGTGTGAGGGATCTGAGGTGAAAAGGGGGTTATGTGGAGAGTTTGAGGGGGGAGGGGGCTGTGTTAGGGTCTGAGGTGGGATGGGGCTGTGTGCAGAGTCTGGGGGGGGGGGGGAGAAAGAGGTTGTATGGGGGGTCTGGGGGGAGGGTGAGTGGGTGCTATGTGGTGGGTCTGACAGGGAAGTAACCTGTGTGGAAAATTGGGTCGGATAAAGCTCAAGCCTGCATGGTTTGGCAGGGAGGATGCCTCTCGTTGCTGATGGGTTGGTGGTGTTTCCTCAGGGTCCACCACATCAGTTCCTCACATGGGAGGGCCTGTATAGGTGGCCCTGCGTATGTATATTTGTGGCTTTGAATATGCTATGGAAGGAACCCAGGGTCAAGGCTGGTAGCGTGGCCTTGAAGGGTCACAGCAGATTGGATGTCCGTCTGGAGCAAAACCCACTTTTCCACTGACTTCCAATATTCAGGCCATCATGATTTACAATCAGAGCTGGTGGGCCTGGAGAATCCACCTCCCCACCCTACCCCAGTATAAACTCAGCCCGCTGTTATTATTTACTTTATTTAATCAACTGCAGTCAGTGTTTTAATGGCAGAGTGCAATGTGTTCTGTTTGTATGGTATGGATGTATATTATATCAACAAATTTACGAATGTAGTTATACACGAAATAGTCACTTTTTAATCTAACGACTATATAATTACGTGTTATACTGGAGGTGAAGCCAAAGATATTCCATCTTATGTAGACAATAAAATTCTATTCTTATCTATCAAACTTCCATCAATGATTAGCTATCAGGAGAGGTTAGAAAAACTTGATTTGTTCTCACTGGAACGACGGAGGTTGAGGGGCGATCTGAACGAAGTTGACAAGATTATGAGGGACATGGACGGAGTGGGTAATCAGAAGCTTTTTTCCAGGATGGAAGAGTCAATTACTAGAGGGCATAGGTTTAAGATGCAAGGGGCAAGGTTTAAAGGTGATGTATGAGGCACAGAGGGTGGTGGATGCCTGGAACTCAATGCCAGGGAGCTAGTGGAAGTAGATATGATAGTGACTTTCAAGGAGCATCTTGACAAATACATGAACAGGATGGGAGTAGAGGGATATGGTCCCCAGAAGGGTAGGGGGTTTTAGTTCACACGGGCAACATGGTCAGTGCAGGTTTGGAGGGCCAAAGGCCTGTTTCTGTGCTGTAATTTTCTTTGATTAAACATTCATAAGTTCATTCTAGTTTCACTAAATACAAAATGGAAACTCTACAGTAGGATAGAGAATATTGAATTAAGTCTGTTGTGCATAGAGTCATAGAGGTTTACAGCATGGAAGCAGGCCCTTCAGCCCAACTTGTCCATGCTGCCCTTTGTTTTTAAAACACCAAAGCTAATTCCAATTGCCTGCATTTGGCCCATATCCCTCTGTACCCATCGTACCCATGTAACTACCTAAATGCATTTTAAAAGATAAAATTGTACCCGCCTCTACTACTACCTCTGGCAGCTTGTTCCAGATACTCACCATCCTCTGTGTGAAAAAATTGCCCCGCTGGACACTTCCAATCTCACCTTAAACCCATGCCCTCTAGTTTTAGACTTCCCTACCTTTGGGAAAAGATATTGACTGTCTAGCTGATCTGTGCATGGTACACTATTGCATTGACATTCAATAAGACTGACAATTTTGTTTTGAATGTGTTTTAAACTGTAATCAACCTATACAAATTTGATCCCATTAGGCTCCAAATCCTATGGCTTCTTAACCTCATTACCTACAACAATATTAATGTCACTGATGGAATTTAGTGAACTGTTGCCTTATAACAGAGCGTGCTCACATTATACCTTGTGATATAGCATTCCAGCTACTGTTTTTTGTTTATTCTTTATTCCAATTCAATCTAATCAGATCAAATCCAATTCAGAGTCCCGACAAGTTGAGACATCCCTGATCCAAGCTGACAAGACAGGGCTCTCACCTCCTGTCTTGGGCTTGATCTTATTCGCATCTTAGCCAAAAGGCCGAGATGCCGCTTTAAAAAATTGCTTCAAATGAAGCTAAAATGTATCCTAATGACTTCAACCAAGTGCAGCGTGTCGATACTACACTTGATCTTAGCCAAAAGGCCGAGAAGCATTCCAGCTACTGTTATGAGAGATGGCCTGTAGGTGTAAGTGTCAGCTTCCTGTTGTGAATGAAATGGGCATTTACAGCCCTTGAACTCATTTAAACCGAGCATGTTGCCACACTCTTAGAGGCATGTATGGGAAACCCCACAATTGCCTCTCAGTTTCTGCAATTCTGTGATTCTATTTCTGCAATTGGATCCTAGATGATTAATTCCCAGAAAAGTCAGAGGCTTTGAAAGAAAAATTGAGAATATGCAGACTGTTTGGATGGTGTTTGAATGTTTAAGTGGAAATTTTTTGATGTGGTTCCTTTTAACTTCACCTTAGACTTCATTCTCCCTCAGCAGAAGTCTGGGCCTGTGTTATTTTCTGCTGAAATTGTGCTGCTTTGTAGCGCAACGTGTTGTCAATTTTCGTTATAGTCAGGCTTCTCTTCATTTGGGGTTTTGTGGTATTGACTCTCAGGGCTTGAGATTATTTCTTTCAATTTATAGAACAAATTCACGTGGAGGAAGTGTGAATTATAGGTACTCTAAATCAAATTTGAAATTACGATCAGACAATATGAACCCTTTCCTCTGTTCTTTACAGGTTCAGTATTTAATTCATACTCTAATGTGGCTGAGAAGTCACTTTTTTTTTTAAAGATGCCCCTTAACCCCTCTGAGATTGTCAAACATTGTATGTTCCCTGTTCGGCTTCAGGCTGAGAGCAGTGGTTAGCACCGCTGCCTCACAGCTCCAGGTACCTGGGTTCAATTCCAAGCTTGGGTCACTGTCTATGTGGAGTCTGCATTTTCTCCAGATGCATCAGTTTCTTCCCACAGTCTGAAAGATATACTGGTTTGGTGCATTGGCCATGCCAAATGCTCCCTTAGTGTACTTGAACAGGCACCAAAGTGTGGTGACTAAAGGATTTTCACAGTAACTTCATTACACTGCTAATGTAAGCCTACTTGTGAGACTAATAAATAAACTAAACTAAGAAAGCTCAGGCAACATTTACACTGGTTGGAGCAGTGTCTCACACAGGGGTGGCATGGTGGCACAGAGGTTAGCATTGCTGCCTCAAAGTGCCAAGGACCCAGGTTCGATTCCTGGTTTGGGCCACTGTCTGTGTAGAGCTTGCACGGGTTTTTCTGGATGCTTCAGTTCCATCCCATAGTCAGAAAGACATGCTGGTTTGGTACATTGGCTATGCTAAATTCTCCCTCAGCGTACCTGAGCAGGCACCGGAGTTCTAGGGAATTTTCACAGTAACTTCACTGCAATGCAAGTCTGCTTGTGACATTAATAAATAAACTTTAAAAAATAGACTTTGGAAGTCAAGAACAGGCCATTTGGCCTAAGAGATCTATGGCAGTATTTGAATTTCACACGAGCCTCCTTCCCCTTATCTCACCCTCTCAGCATATCATTCTATGACAGGATTTTCCGTTTCCACCTTCTCCAGGACCAGAAATTCCCACCTGAGGTCAATGGACCTTTTGCTGGTCCATCAAATTATCCATCCTGCCTGTGCCGGTTCCTGCAGTGGGCAGGACGGGAAGATTAAGGCATTTACCTTTCTCTCGCATGTGTTTATTCCCTTAAATGATATTCACATCCGCACCCCCCTTGTGGTGGCAGGTACCACATTTCCATCATTCTGGGTGGAAAAAGTTGCTCCTGAGTTCCTTATTGGATTCATTAGTAGCAATTAAATCTTTAAAATTGTTTTGACAAAGGGATTGCTTTTTCAAGAATTTTTTTTAAAGTTTATTTATTAGTGTCACAAGTAGGCTTACATTAACATTGCAGTAAAGTTACTGTGAAAATTCCCTAGTTGCCACACTGCTTTGTTAAGAACCCAAAATATATTGTGAAGCTAGATTAGACCTCACTTGTTTGTTTGATTTTGCCATTGGTGTGAGGATAAGGTGCTTCACTCTGGGCATGATTCTGTTGACACACTAGGAAACTTGCATCAGAATAAAACTTTAACAATACAGTTTAAATATAATGAATGAATTAGTGTAATTTTTACCAACTGAAATACTTAAGTATAGCAAGATACAATTCTTAACTGCTAGTAACCTCTGGCTGCTTGGGTTGGCACTCACTGAACAGGAGCTAAAGAAGTCTCACAACACCAGGTTAAAATCCAACAGGTTTATTTGGTAGCAAACGTCACTAGCTATCGAGGTTCTGTCCCTTCGTCAGGTGAGTGGGGAATTCTGATCACCAAACAGGGCATATGAAGACACACTCAGTTTACAGAACACTGATTAGAACGCGAGTCTTTACAGCTAATCGAGTCTTAAAGGTGCAGACAATGTCAGTGGCCTCTTTTAAAGTCAAACCAAATAAACAAACTCAAGTTAAATCAGGACAAAAGTAAAAGGGGCAGCTTCCCAAAAGGAGGGGGAACAGCCCGAACAAAATCAAAGTACAAATGAAACTTAAAAAAAACACTTAAAATGTGATTATTAGGCTTGATAATGCACTCAGTCCCTGCAGTGCCCAATGGGGACAATATCAGTGGCCTCTTTTAAGGTCAAACCAAATAAACAAACTCAAGTTAAATCAGGACAAAGTAAAAGGGGCAGCTCCCAAAAGGAGCGGCAACAGCCTGAACAAAATCAAAGTACAAAGGAAACTTTAAAACATCAACTTAAAATGTGATTATTAGAGTCAATAATGCACCCCAGCCCCAGGGACAATGTCAGTGGAGATAAGAACATAAGAACATAAGAACATAAGAACATAAGAAATAGGAGCAGGAGTAGGCCATCTAGCCCTTCGAGCCTGCCCCGCCATTCAATAAGATCATGGCTGATCTGTCGTGGCTCAGTTCCACTTTCCCGCCCTCTCCCCATAACCCTTAATCCCTTCTCTTATCAAAAACCCCATCAACCCGCTTCTTAAAAATATTTAGCGAGGCAGCCTCCACCACTTCAACGGGCAGAGAATTCCAGAGATTCACCACCCTTTGAGTGAAGAAGTTCCTCCTCAACTCCGTTCTAAACCGCCTCCCCTTTATCTTGAGGCTGTGCCCCCTAGTCCTACTGTCTTTTTTGAGCGGGAAGAGTCTCTCCACCTCTATCCTATCCATCCCATTCATCATCTTATACGTCTCAATGAGATCTCCCCTCATTCTTCTAAACTCTAACGAGATAGCATTAAGCATAGGTTAAAGAGATATGTATTGTCTCCAGACAGCCAGCGTTGGTCAAACAAGGAGAGTCGAAGCAGGATTTGATTTGTTTATTATTGTCACATGTATTGGCATACGGTAAAAAGGTATTGTTTCTAGTGCACTGTGCAGACAAAGCAGATATGATCTGGAGGAGGGAACCGAGTGTATGGTGTCGAAATTTGCTGATGACACCAAGATTGGGGGAACGGCAAATTGTGCGGAGGGTGTGGAGAGTCTACAGAAGGATCTAGATAGGCTGGGCGAATGGGCCAGGAAATGGCAAATGGAATTTAATGTTGGCAAGTGCAAGGTGGTTCACTTTGGTAGGAATAATGGTAGGAAGGACTATTACTTACATGGTGAAAAACTGCAGCAGGCGACGGTGCAGAGGGACCTCGGGGTCCTTGTGCACGAGTCGCAAAAACCCAGCTTGCAGGTGCAGCAGGTGGTCAGGAAGGCGAATGGGATGCTGGCCTTCATAGCGAGGGGGATTGAATATAAAAGTAGGGAGGTCTTGCTGTGGCTGTATAGGGCATTGGTGAGGCCGCAGCCGGAGTACTGTGTGCAGTTTTGGGCGCCGTACTTACGCAAGGGTATTTTGGCCTTGGAGGGAGTGCAGAGGAGGTTTACTAGGCTGATACCGGAGTTGAGGGGGTTGAGCTATGAGGAGAGGCTGAATAAACTAGGCTTGTACTTGTTAGAGTTTAGAAGAATGAGGGGAGATCTCATTGAGACGTATAAGATGATGAATGGGATGGATAGGATAGAGGTGGAGAGAGTCTTCCCGCTCAGAAAGGACAGTAGGACTAGGGGGCACAGCCTCAAGATAAGGTGGGGGGTGGGGGGGGGGGGGGGAGCGGTTTAGACCGGAGTTGAGGAGGAACTTCTTCACTCACTCAAAGGGTGGTGAATCTCTGGAATTCTCTGCCCGTTGAAGTGGCGGAGGCTGCCTCGCTAAATATTTTTAAGACGCGGGTTGATGGGTTTTTGATAAGCAACAGGATTAAGGGTTATGGGGAGAGGGCGGGAATGTGGAACTGAGCCACGACAGGTCAGCCATGATCTTATTGAATGGCAGGGCAGGCTCGAAGGGCTAGATGGCCTACCGCTGTTCTCACAGACAACTAGAGATGGGCAATAGATGCTGGCCAGCCAGCAACGTCCATGTCCTATGATTGAGCAAAAAAGATTCTTTGGTTTCTTTAATTCTTTGGTTCTATTACTTAAATTAATGATTTCTTTCCTTTAGTACATTGCAACTCCCAATTTTCCCTCACCCATCCTCTGCCCAGTAGATTATACAAAAACAAATACTCAGACCCACGTCTACTAATTTCCCTGCTAGGGATATATACCCTACTTCTCCACCATCCTCCTCCCCCCAGCCCCTACTCGTCTAGCATCCTCCCCTCCCAGCCAAAAGACCGATAATGAATGCAATCTATTGAAAAGCAAAATGCCATCCACTCCTATATTTACTGCTGTTACATTTACTTGCTGCAGAAATCAGTACCTCACAGATACGCATAATGCAGCATCCTTACACAGGTGCACATTTTCCACTTGACATTTAGTCTGCACTCTTATCCCAGTTGATGGCAATTTACTAACAAGTGCATAAGAAAGGTCAAGGACAAGTAAAGGCCATTCAGCCCATCAAAACTTATCCCTATGGTGCCTCAAGTCTCCCATTCCAGCACCAGCTCTTGGGAAGTCCCTTTTTTGAAAATCAGTTCCATCCAAGTGGCTGCTTTTTCCAAGCATTTATCACTATTTTGCAGCAGCCAAATAAAATTATTCCCATAATAGACAGTGCCATCTTATTTGTTGCTCCTTTCAAATGCCTTCTTTCTCTGCAGTCAAAGAAAAAGCAAACTCATGTTTACCAAAACAAATAATTACAGCATACCACAATACAGGTCCATGAAACATCAAAACACCTCCCTGCTGCTCTGTTCCGCTTCTTCAAACATAGCTGTTTAATTGGGCATGGTGCACTGGTCATGAGCCTAAAATCTATAACATTAAACATTTGTTGGGGCACGGGTTACAGAATCCACTATGTTGATCAGTTTGAGATTGCAGTATTGTCTAGTGATAGTCCTATTTCTTTCTCCATCTACATTCCCCTGCATGACAGGGTGCTAAATGTACCATATACCTTACTAATGCCCTTCCCTGAAGCCCCAGCACAATCTATCAGAGGAATTTAAAGAATGGCTTGAGATTGTCTGACTTTCCAAGTCAATTCTGATAACAATAGAATTGTGCAACTGTGCAAATCCCACACAAAAGTAAATTAAGGTCTTCTTGCAATTTCAAAGTGTCTGTTTATGAAATAATTTGTCCATCCTGCTGCCCTCACAGGACAAAATAACTACAGCATGGCTCACACTTAATGCACATGAAAGATGGAAGAGCATTTACATGAAGCCAAAGTGAGTAGTTTATCTCAAATTCTTTTGAGTGGGAAATGGTTCTCAAAGGTATTGAATCCACACGTGTTTTTTTTTTATCTAGCAAGCTTGGTTTATAATAAATGTCACTGACATTTATTGTATATTTGAAAATGTCTGTTCACTTTAGCCCA
Source organism: Carcharhinus amblyrhynchos (assembly GCF_965287045.1). Lineage (NCBI taxonomy): Eukaryota > Metazoa > Chordata > Chondrichthyes > Carcharhiniformes > Carcharhinidae > Carcharhinus > Carcharhinus amblyrhynchos. The sequence continues at coordinate 73,503,968 of NC_137332.1, forward strand.
GTTGCCCAGAATTAATTTAATTATTATCTAGGGTATAAATGCAAAATATTTAGTTGATATAACACTCACTTTTGCGGTTTTGAAAGGTTATGTTTAAATCCTCAGTTTAAAATAGTTGTTCAAGATTCAACTGCTATTTTTGCTTTATGTACAATGGCAGCTTGTTCCATAGCTGTCACACTGGAGACGTACTCATGTAGGGGAAATTGGATGGAACACTCAAAAATGTCTCAAACAAAAAGTGGCTAGATGATTTGACTAAAATAGCCACAGAGGGACTGAAGAAAGCAGTCAGAATCAAATCTATTTTTTGAATTTTTTTGTTGTCTGCCAACACATACCTGATGTAACTGAGGGGATTGAAGGCTCAAGGGTCTGGTGAAATCTCCCTTTTCATCTGATTTTCTGTAGTCAAACTTGTCAATTTGGGCTTCATAACATTGTCAGAAGAATTCAGCCACCTTTGTGTAAATCGGCATTATGATGTTGTAAATGTTTGATCCAAACGTTGCTACTTGCAAGTCTGCCAGTTAAAAGTCATGGCAACCATTATGTAACAGTGGTTATTACAGCTCAACACACAAGCTTCAGGTACCATGGCCTCTGAGGGCATTAGAGACCATGTGTCAGTCCATGGTTACACCTGACAAGGTAATAAATGACTTGCCATTACCATCTGCAAGTTCTGGCTGATCAGGAAACTCTCCCATTCTTACCTCTTGCCATAGCTGGATCAGATGGATTTACAGATTGACACTCAGCTACTTAGCCACACCACAAAAGCATCTTCCACATCATCAAGTCCTCAGGTGGGACTCAAACCCAGAGGTTTTGCCTTGGAGGTAGAAGCACTTACCCATTGAGCCACGTGATCTCCAGAGCACAACTACTAATGGATCATTTTCCTTGGGAGCTAGTCAGCCTGTCTGCTCAATTGGATGTAGTAGTCTCCTAACTTCTAACTGCTATGGACATTTGGTTAGTTGACTTCCGAGAAATGATGCAGTTCTGGAGGTATGGGTATGCCAGCAGTGATGTTAGGTAAGGAGCTTCAGGATTTTGGCCTAGGACTGGGGAAGGAATGCTAAGTCAAAGATTCGGGGGGCAGGGGCAGTGTGGTGGAGTATAGTAGTTACATAGCAATATGTTGGATGAGCTTCTTAGTAAACTTATTGGTCTGGATAACACATTAGCTATGCCAAAACACAAATGTTGTTGACAGGGGTTGAGTAGGCTGTTCTTAACACCGACATGAGAAAAGGTGGGGTGGGGGCAGTTGGGACACCTCATTTGGAGGGATCCCTCAATGCACCAGAGCCTTTCCACAGCCCTTCCTTCGATGACATCTGCCCTCCAAAACTCTGCCCCCAACCCTCCCTGCCCTAAAGCCCAGAACGTACCTCTCTCTAGGGCAGCCATCCATCCTCAGGATGCTCCACTTGCAGTACCAACAGTGCCCACTATGGATCTTTGGTGCTGCTGAGACTTCTGGAGATGCCAATCAGATTGCCTGGCAGCTCCCTACAGCGAAACTTCTTCTCACCGAGGGGTGGCAGTCTCAACCACTTTAGCCTGCCACAGAATGAAGGCATAAATGCTGGCCAGCCATTGACACCCATGTCCCACAAACGAATGAAAAAAAAAGAGTAATCTCCCACATTGTCTCTCGCTGAGATTCAGGTAGGACAATTGCTCCCTGCACTCAGGTATGGCTGCCTGCTGAAAATCCATTTTTCTTCCCTCTTTAGCAGCATTGCAAGTTCTGCAATGCCTAATCTCTCACTTTCATGCTGCACTCCAAGGGAATATCCTCCAGACCACACACCCACCCCCCCCCACCCCACCCATGTCTGGGAACAGTTGGTTTTATGCAGAACACTGAAATCAACAAAAGGTTCATTAGTACCTGACTTCAGTGACTTGAAACAACAAAAATTGAGAGCTTCAACATTTGTAGGGCTGGAGCAACAACCAGTAGAAAGTAATAAGCGTCTAACCTGTGATTAGTTGATAGTTTTAAATAGCACTGATGGGGGATCTTTCCTGCTGCTGAGTGCATATTCAGCTGTGTGAAGTTAAGAGAGGACATTAGCTGGAGCACTGAGCTTCAAAATGCACTGATGAGCATTGTGGTCTGCCTGCTCTGCATATTTCCTGCAGTTACTCACCACACATGTCCTAAGGTCAATATTAAGTTCAACACGACTTATCCCACTGGATGCTATTGCTCAGCTCTAAGTATTTGTAGCACCCCAATAGTTGGTGTGATCAAGTCCAATTTCTTTCATCTGAATACTGTGGATTTCCAGCATGATCCATTTTCCTCTTGCTCTTGTATGTATTGAATCAGTACAACTGTCGGATGCATAAACTCAAGAGCAATCATTGCCCTCCTACCTATTTTCTATCTTTAACTGAAATATAAATGAGGCCATTCTCTCTGTCACTTTCCATTACTTGCATTCAACAACTCATTAATTCCCCTGCCTCCAGCAGCATCAAGCCAGCACTTAAACTGCAGCACACAGCAAGAAGGCTTGTGGAGGCAGACATGCCAGGGTTGTTTAAGGCTTACCTAGATAAGCACATGAGCAGACTAGAGATGGAGGGATAGAAAAGAATGTTCTAGCTGAGGATCAAGAACCTCAGGACGTTCCTGGGAATTAATAGATTCCTCTCGGCCATCCAACAAATTTTATGGTTCACCTGTCTTACGTTGGAGCTATTGGGGATCTTCCATTAATGTCTGTATAGGCTGTTTGTATGTTTATCGCTTTTTTACATCCACAGGTGATTCGGTCCAGCTTGTTGGCCAACAAGGGGCATACATGCAGTGGGTGGTGTGAGGGCTGCTCTTGGATGTTGCTTCGAGAGTTACCTAGTTGCGTGAGTGTACGCTTAAGCTGGACCAAGAACACAAGGCGGCCATCTGGCCCTTCGAGCCTGCCCCGCCATTCAATAAGATCATGGCTGATCTGTCGTGGCTCAGTTCCACATTCCCGCCCTCTCTCCATAACCCTTAATCCCCTCGCTTATCAAAAACCCATCAACCCGCGTCTTAAAAATATTTAGCGAGGTAGCTTCCACCACTTCAACAGGCAGAGAATTCCAGAGATTCGCCACCCTTTGAGTGAAGAAGTTCTTCCTCAACTCCGTTCTAAACCGCCCCCCCTTTATCTTGAGGCTGTGCCCCCTAGTCCTACTGTCCTTTCTGAGCAGGAAGAGTCTCTCCACCTCTATCCTATCCATCCCATTCATCATCTTATACGTCTCAATGAGATCTCCCCTCATTCTTCTAAACTCTAACGAGTACAAGCCTAGTTTATTCAGCCTCTCCTCATAGCTCAACCCCCTCAACTCCGGCATCAGCCTAGTAAACCTCCTCTGCACTCCAAGGCCAAAATATCCTTGCGTAAGTACGGCGCCCAAAACTGCACACAGTACTCCAGCTGCGGCCTCACCAATGCCCTATATAGCCGCAGCAAGACCTCCCTACTTTTATATTCAATCCCCCTCACTATGAAGGCCAGCATCCCATTCGCCTTCCTGACCACCTGCTGCACCTGCAAGCTGGGTTTTTGCGACTCATGCACAAAGACCCCAAGGTCCCTCTGCACCGTTGCCTGCTGCAGTTTTTCTCCACTTAAGTAATAATCCTTCCTACCAAAGTGGACCACCTCGCACTTGCCAACATTAAATTCCATTTGCCAGTTCCTGGCCCATTCGCCCAGTCTATCTAGATCCTTCTGCAGACTCTCCACACCCTCCGTGCAATTTGCCGTTCCACCAATCTTGGTGTCATCAGCAAATTTCGACACCATACACTCGGTTCCCTCCTCCAGATCATCTATATAAATGGTAAATAGCTGAGGCCCCAGCACCGACCCCTGGGGCACTCCACGAGTCACCAACTGCCAATCCGAATAGCACCCATTGACCCCCACTCTCTGCCTCCTATTTGACAACCAGTCCTCTATCCATGCTAACGCCCTACCCCCAACTCCATGTCCCCTGACCTTCTGCAATAACCTCTTGTGAGGTACCTTGTCAAACGCCTTCTGAAAATCAAGAAAGACCACATCCACCGGCTCTCCTCTATCCACCGCCCTAGACACATCCTCATTAGAACTCCAGTAAATTTGTCAGACACGACTTCCCCTTAACGAAACCGTGCTGCGTCTGCTCTATCAAGCAATTCCCCTCAAGATCCTCCTTGATGACGGATTCTAACATTTTACCTACCACAGACGTTAAACTAACCGGCCTATACTTCCCCGCCTTTTGCCTGGCACCCTTCTTAAACAACGGCGTAACATTAGCCGCTTTCCAATCTTCCGGCACTTCCCCGGAATCCAGCGACGTCTGGAAAATAACCACCAAGGCATCCGCTATCACCTCCGCCATTTCTTTCAGAACCCTCGGATGCATTCCATCCGGTCCTGGGGACTTGTCCACAATCAGCCCCTCCAGGCTGTCGAGCACCGCCTCTCTAGTAACAGTAATGTTATTGAGACCCTCCAGTCCTACCACCTTTCCATCTCTAACACCCAAATTATTCACGTCCTCCTCCGTGAAGACCGAAACAAAAAAGTTATTCAAGACCTCAGCCATTTCCCCATCCCCTACCACTAAGTCCCCCTTCTCATCCTCTAAGGATCCAACATTCACCCTAGCCAGCCTCTTCCTTTTTATATACTTATAAAAACTCTTGCTATCCTTTTTTATATTAAGCGCTAGCCCAGCTTCATAGTTTCTCCTACCCTTCTTTATCAATTTCTTTGTCAATCTTTGTTGACATTTAAACCTCTCCCAATCCTCTTCTCACCCACTACTCTTAACTACTCTAAATGCCTCCGCTTTTAATTTAACACTTTCCTTCATCTCCTTCATTATCCACGGCTTATTACCTCTCCTCCTACGGTCCTTTTTGACCATCGGAATAAATTTCTGCTGAGCACCAAGAAAGATCTCCTTAAAGATCCTCCACTGCTCCTCAGCAGACCTACCTTCCAACACGCTCCCCCAGTCCACATTCGTCAATTCCTCTCTCATCCTACCGTACTCCCCTCTGTTCAAACAAAGGACGCGTGTCCGGGAACCCACTTTGTCCTCCTCCATCTGCACCAGAAACTCCACCATACAATGATCACTCTCCCCAAGAGGATCCTTCACCGCAAGGTCCCTAATTCTACCCGCCTCATTACATAGCACCAGATCCAAGATAGCTCACTCCCTCATCGGCTCCAACACACACTGTTCGAGGAAACGATCCCAGCAGCATTCCAAGAACTCCTCCTCGAGCCCACCGCGTCCAACATGGGTCGGCCAATCAACATGCAGATTGAAATCCCCCATAATTACGGCCGTCCCATTCCTTCATGCCGCACTTATTTGCGCGTTAACAGCCCGCCCCACCTCCAGATCATTATTCGGGGGCCTATAGACGACACCCACCAGCGTCTTCCTCCCTTTGCTGTTCCTAATCTCTACCCACAACGATTCCACTTTCTGCTCTTTGGCTCCAATATCATCCCTTGCTACCACCCTGATGCTATCCTTAATCAGCAGAGCTACGCACCCCCCTTTTCCCTCCCGCCTATCCTTCCTAAACACTTGATACCCCTGGACATTCAGCTCCCAGTCCCTGTCACCTTGCAGCCACGTCTCTAATGGCCACCAGATCATATCCATTTGTGCTGATCTGCGCCACCAGCTCATCCACTTTATTCTGAATGCTTCGTGCATTCAGATAAAGTGCCTTCATCCCAGCCTTCACCTGGACCCTATTTCCCGGAACGCCACCAACCATACTCACGCCCCCTGCTCCCTTTATTATTGGGACATCCTCGGCCTCTACCCTTACCTGTACCGTCTCCTTAACTTTAGGCCTCGTAATGTCACCTACCCTCGCACCCTCCCCCCCCCACCCCCCCTAATTAGTTTAAAGCCCTGTCTACAGTCCTATTTACACGATTCGCCAGGACTCCGGTCCCAGCACGGTTCAGACCCACCCCATCCCGCCCAAACAGGTCCCACCTACCTCAATACAGATGCCAATGCCCCATAAATTCAAACCCATTCCTCCCACACCAATCCCTGAACCACCCATTCACTTCCTTAATCCTGTCAACCCTACGCCCGTCCGCACTCGGTTCAGGCAGTAGCCCAGAGATGACCACCTTGTCAGTTCTACTTTTTAATTTCATTCCCAGCTTTTCATACTCCCTCCCCAGATCCTCAGTTTGCATTTTGCCTATGTCGCTGGCACCCACATGTACCACAACGACCAGATTCTCACCCTCCCACTCCAGGTTCCTCTGCAGCCCAGATGTGACATCCTGGACCCGAGCACCAGGCAGACAACACACCCTTCTGTGCACTTGGTCATTGTGACAAAGGACAGTGTCAATACCCTTAACCCCACTATCCCCAATTACTACTACGTTCCTTTTCCCCTTCTCTTTGCCTATGTCCTGCTGCATCACTGTACCGTGTGCAGTTTGCTCACCGACCTCACCTCCCTTGTCCTCGTCCACACTGGAAGCCAGAATCTCAAACCTGTTATGCAGTTTGAGAGGCTGAGGCCTCTGCTCCCCACCCCCCTTCCTCCTCTCAGCAGCCCCCTTTTGTTCCTGACCCTTACAGTTAGCCAGTCTAGGGGGGTGGATGTCACTTGCACCCCATTGACAATGGCACCCTCTCTCCCCCTGGTGAGCCTCAGCGTCTGTAGCTCAGAGGCCAGCTCGTCTACCTTGAGCTGGAGCTCCTCCAGCAACCTGCACTTACTGCAGACATGGTCACTGGGAAGGACCCTGGGGTCCACCAGTTCCCACATCATACAGAAACAATACATCACATGCCCCTCCATTATTCACTGTAGTAGTATTGAAAATTTCAACACGAACTTACCTGGCCCTTTTTCCCCCCCAAGCCCTTTTGATCTTAAGCCCTAATAGCTCACTCTGCTTCCCTCTCACTCCGCTGCCCACTTTCTACACCAGGCCTCCTTTTAAACCTGGTGCTGATTTAAAGCCTGCTCCCCCTCAACTCCCTTCTTGATGGGCAACACGACAGCTCCGTGACAACACTGTTTGCTGTGCAGTCACAGGGACCCGGGTTGGATCGCCGGCTTGGGTCGGTGTCTGTGGGAATTTGCATATTCTCCCCATGCTTGTGTGGGTTTTCTCCGGGCGCTCCAGTTTCCACCCACACCCCAAAAATGTGCTTTTAGGCTGATTGGTGTTAATAAGTCGTCCCTAAATTGGATCTCCCTTAATCTGGCACGCATATAATTCCCTAAAATTTGCACCCCTTTATTGTGGAGTCCATGAGATGTAGACAGAAGTCGTAGGTAGAAGAAGGATTGGAATGAGGCACTCACTGAGTGTTAAAATGGGCGGTGAGGGCTTGTAGGGCCAAAGGGCCTGTTTCCTGTGCTGTGTTGTTCTTTGGTGTTTACACCAGATGGAACTTTATCATTTTTCTGACAGATGCTGGAGGCACAATATTTTGTGCAGTATTGAACACCAACAGTGTAGATGTGTACTCCAGAGGTTGGTGTTAGGATGACTGCTTTTTGTAGATATATATTAATGATATGGCTGGACTTGGGTACATGGGGTATCAGTTAAACGTTTACAAATGAAATAAAATTCTTAAAAAATGGCAGACTGTTAAAAAGCAATACATGATCTTTGGCTTTATAAAGAGAGACAGAGTATAAACTTTCTCTCCTCAGATAATAGGATAGTAGGAATAGGCCATTCAGCCCCTCCACACTGTTCCACCACTCTATAATTTTGTGACTCTTTTGCTTGCAACTTCAATCCTACATTCCTGTCTCAAGTCAATAACCTTTCATCCCCTTGTTAATCAAGAACCTATCTAGCTTTACCTTAAAAACATTCATAGACTCTGCCTCCACTGCCATTGGAGGAAGAGTTCCAGAGACTCGTGATCCTTTGAGATCAAAACGTTCTCCTCAGCTCTGTCTTAAGTGACCCCTTATTTTTAAACATTGACTCCCTAGTTATAGATTCTTTGATATCAGAAACATTCTCTCCACCCCTTGGGATCTTAAAGTGTTCAATCAAGTTGCCTCTTACTCTAAGCATCCTTTTGCAACAGAAAGGAAGATATGTTAAACCTTCATAAAATACAGATGAGGCTACAGCTGGACAATAGTGGAAAATTTTAGGTACTACATTCTATGAAATAAATAAAGACCTTACACAGAATGCAGCTGAGATTTGAGAACATAGGAGCTGGAATAAGTCATAACACCTCACGAGCCATCAATGCAATCATGGCAGACCTTCTGTCTCAACTCCAGTTTCTTGCAGGCTACCCCCATACACTCCGAGTTCTTAAGAGATCACCAATCTCTCGATCCTAACCTTAACTATATTCAACAATGGAGAATCTACAACCCTCTGGGGTAGAGAATGCCAAAACTTTACAATATCTCCCCATCTCAATCCTAAATGATTACCCCCTTATTCTGAGACTCGTGCCCCATAGTCTAGATTTCCTAGCCAGGGGAAATGACCTCTAGGTATGGTCCCTGTCAAGTTTGTTCCGAATTTTATATACTTCAGCTCTCATTCTTGTGAGCATCAGAGTATAGGCACTATTTATTCAGCCCCTCATCATTGAGTAACCTTCTCATTCCTTTGGCCTCCCAATCCAGTGAACATTTGCTGCAGGGTCTCCAAGGCAAATATTATTTTTTTCAAGTATCAAGATAAATGGTCAACTTAGCTCAGTTGGCTGGACAGCCATTTCACGCTGCCAAATGACATCAGCAGCGTGGGTTCAATTCTCGTACCGATAGATTAGATTCATTACTGTGTCTTCATCCAAGTCATTAATGTCTGCCTCAGGACCAGAAATTCCCATCTAAAGTCAATTGATCTTTTGCTAGTCGGTTACACTTTCAATTCTGCCCAAGGCAATTCCCATGGTATGTGGGACCAAAAAATTTATACCTAAATTGCTGAGGCCCCAACATAGATTTGTGGTACCACATTCATTGTGGCCTTCCAATTTGAAAATGCTCCTTTTATCCATACTGTTTCCTGACCATTAACCAATCCTCCATTCATGTTAGTACATGATCCCAAACTCCACGGACCGTTACCTTGTGTATTAATCTATGTGATACCTTACTGAATCCTACTTGGAAATCCAAGTAAAATACACCTGCCAATTCACTTTTATCCCTACTCATTACATCCTCAAAACTCTATTAAATTTGTCAAATATTGTTTCCCTTCTGTAAAAGGATGTTGACTGTTGGATGGTATTATGACTCTAAGTGTATTGTTAAGGCTTTCTTAATAATAGATTCCAGCACTTCCCAGATGACTGATGTCAGACTAATTGGCCTGAAGTTTCCCACTCCCTCCTTTCTTGAGGAAAGTTGCACTCACTAGAATGTTGTGATGGATGGAAGACATGGAGATGAGAAAAGCTGAAGTTTTTCTCCTTCAGGCAGTGATGTTAAAGGGAGATTTGATAAAAGTCTTCAAATTCATAAAGGTGGATGAGAGAATAAATAAGGGGCAGGTGGCTGGGGGAGGTTTCCATTGGGAGAAGTGTTGATAACCAGAAGTCAGACTTAAGAAAAATTGACAAAAGCAGCAGGGGCAACATTAGGAAAAAGACATTTATGCAGTGAGTTACAAGCTGAAACAAATTCACTCAACTTCCAAAAGGAAATTGGATAAATGCTTGAAGAGGAAGAATTTGCAAAGAGCATAAGGAATTTGAGCTTAGAGCGCCATTGTGCAGACATCCTGATCTCCCAGTGAACTGGGAAACTTCTTGCTCTTCTCTGCTATCCCATCATCTGCAGCAGTGTAAGCCCCTCCCCATGGCAACACAGGTAACTGGCATTAGGACCTTCCCAATGAGTCCCCCATCACGACCCCCTCCACAACCCAGCCTGCATGTACCCACATGGCAGTCTCTTCACCCTTACCGTCAGTACCCCCTTTGCATACCCATCCCTGTCTATCACCCTGCACCGCCACACATCAACCCCCCTTTGCATACCTATCCCTGCCAATCAAAACCCCTAACTCTCCCCACTTCCCCCTCCCTATTAAAGTTCAGCTCATTGAAAACTTTGCAAGTCTGAATCCTAACTTGCCAATTAATCCAATTGCTGCTGTGCTTTCTGATCTCCATTTACACCCCAACTAACAATGCCTCCGTTTTTCAAATCTCCCCATGTCTTTCTCCTTCCCTATATCTGTAAACTCCTTCAGCCCCACAACCCTGCAAGACAGCTGTACTCCTGGTTCTGGCCTCTTGCATATCCCTGACTTTGACTGCTTCATTAATGGTTGCCATTCCGTCAGTTGCTTGGTCCCTAAACTCTGGAATCCCTCCATTCATTTCTCTATCAGAGTCTCCTCTTCTAAAGATGCCCCTGAAAACATATCCCTTTGCCCTGGATTTTACATCTTCCAATATCTCAAGTGGTTCGGTGTTGACTATGTTGCTGAGTTACCCTGGGACATTTTATCCCTTTGGGTCAGTTCTGTAAATTCACGTTGCTGTTTATTGGGTTCCTACGCAAACTTTTTGCTTTGCTCAGGAATTGGTGGTTTTCGTGAGCAGTAGACCGCAGAATTTGAGAAAAAGAAACAAATGGACAACGTGCAGAAAATGCAATTTCGGCCGATTGGCTGAAGCTTCACGAAGGATTCACCCAGCCGAAGCAATAATTTCCATTATCTAATTCTCATTATTAAACAATTCTCTGTTGCTTTCATGTCATGGTGAGAAATTAATACAATATTGACTCTTGACCAACATTTTATATCTATTTTTGACAATGCAAAACAAAATTATGAAATGCAATGCATTTTTGAGTTTCTGTCTCCGATATTTTCCTGCAGCTATCGACAGGGTTAGTCATGGAGTCAGGTGCCAACCAATGCTGACAGCTCAAGTAAAACAATTAATCATAACATTGTTATAGACAATCATTAAGAATAAAAGAATTGCACAATTAGGAACATGCAAGTACGCAAAGATTTGCAGTAGGTCGATTGGCCATGTAAAATTGCCTATTGGCATCAGGGGGATTAGCAGGGTAAATACGAGGGCCTGGGTGAGATTGTTAGACTGAAAGGCTTCCTTCTGCACTGCAGGGGTTCTATAATAATTGTATGAATCTAAATTACAATACATTGCAAAATTCACGTCTCCTACAGAAAAAAATGAATGGCCCACTGCACTGTTGTGTTAAAATTCTATTGAGCATCTTTTAGGTCGACTTAAATGTGATAATGATTGAGAATTTAATTATGAAATTTGTGAAGACACAAAATTGTTACAATGCAGAGAGAGGCCATTCAGCCCATCGTATCTGGAACAGCTCTCCAAATGAGCAGTATGACTTAGTGTCATTCCTCTGCTCGCTCCACCCCCCCACCCTCCAATAGCCCTGCATTTTATATCTTAAGTGTAGGATGATGTGTTTTCTCCTTAATTTTATCGCACATTCACTTTTGTATTGTGTGGCATGAGTTGATGATAATGGGAGGTGGTAGCAAAGTGGAGACAGAGCTTTCTCTGCCCATCAGCAAGGGAAGACATATCCCAATGTTTGACTGTAACAAATAGTTTTTGGTACAATTTAAAGGGGGCAGTTTCAATGCTCATTTATTAAGTAATGCCAGAGAGAAAATGCCTTGGAAAGTATTGCTAAGGTTTAAAATTCCAAATCAATAAAAGCAATAGTGGAGTAAGAACCGAGTTTCCAAAGAAGTGTTCAAACTATTCTGAATGTGGAGTGGGGTAGTCAAAACAATTGGACATTAAACATTACATTTGATTACTTCAGAGCTATTAGTCATGAGCATCAACAGTTTTAAACTAAGTTATTCAAGGCCTTTCTCAGCAACCTGGTGTGGGAAAGTAACAATCAAAAATTTAATGACTCACAGAATGGTTAAGTAAAAGTATGATAAGAAGCGCAGACTTCAGTTAGTTAAATTACAGCTGCAACCAGTATAATGCTGCTTATTGGGATTTTATCATGCACGTGATAACTAAAATATATAAATATATTACACAGCCTTTGTATAAGTAGACACTCTGTAGGAGCAGGTTGTGTCTCCCAAGTATATTTGTGAATAAAGTCTGTTACTGCAACTTACAGACTTCTGTTTCCATCTTTCAATGTCATTAGAATAGACAGAAGGCACATGAATAACTGGCTGCTGATTCCCCACAAGCTTGTTTTTTTTAAACTGATGTATTCCAATTCCACTCCTTTATGGTCACTGGGTATCTTTGCCAGTGCAGTGCCAAGGGGAAAGTGGCAAATTGCTTATTAGGCTTAAGCTTCCAAAAAAAAAGGGAAGTTGTCAATCCAGCTCATCTCATCCTGCCAAGCTGCAGACGATTGTCATAGGATCCTGGCAAAGTCATTAGTGACAATGCACATTACTGTTGCACAATGGTAATGTGGTACTTGCCTTATTGAGCTTATAATCAAAAGGTCTGAATCCCTGTCATTCCTTTTGGAAAATAATTTATTGCCCTTACTCAGTCAGGTCTCTATGCAACTCTAAGCCCATTCCAAAGTCTTAACTGCCCTGTGAAATAATTGGTCAATTGTTCCTAATTCAGAGCAATAAGTGCCAGAACTGCCAATGACGTTCACATTTCAGGAGCATGTATCATATATATATTTATTTTTTAAGTCTACATTTATCTTTCTCCCAGTTTCTTAGCTCTGTTCCTTACCTTGTCTAGATTGTTTTGAATATTAGATATATTTAACCCCTATAGCTTGGATTGTGACCAGGTCTTTAAAGAAGCATTCACAGGATACGGTCTGAAACTCTCGCTGTCCATACAACTCCAAACTATCATTTAGGAGGGTAACAGTGGCATTATGAAATGTTAATGACCGTTCTCTGTATCAGCAGAAATTGAAACTCTGTATTCTGACTTGCCTCTCCCGGTTCACAAGAAATTTATTTAGCCAGTAATGTTTCCCTCAAGCAATCCCATCCCACATATTCCACTCTATCACATTGAGGCCTTGGTGCAAACCATCCAAAGCTCTTGCCACTTGACAGCAGTGATTGTTGCGTTTTGTAAGTAATTAATTAGCTGTAAAATGCTGTGGAACATCCTAAGGAGGTGAAAGGTATTCATTAAATACAAGTTTCTTTATCTTTCTTTCAATCAACTATTTTCAAAGGTTATGACATAGCTGTGTTCCCTCCTGCCAATCCCAGTGAATTGTTGGCTATAACTGTGCAAGTGTGCTGCAATCCATTACATCTATCTGTGAAATTCAACAACGTGGTCTGACAGACTATAAAGTAATCCTTGAGGCTTTAATAACTAGACTTCTATCAGGGGAAACTGTGGGTATATTTGCCAGTGAAAATAATAATCACAGCAGCCGAGAAAACAATGGTGCACATCCTATCACCCTTACTGTATTTGTAGAAAAAAAAATCTCAACTTTTGGATTGAGAGCTTTCATGCACGTTTGAGTACTGAGAATTATTAACCACATTAAGTAAATTTGTCTTCACTTGCTGTATATGTTTCTAATTGAATCATAGAATAAGACAACACAAATGAGGCTATGTCTGCCCTTTGAAGAGTTGTTCCAATTTATCCCATTTCAATACTCTTCCCCATAGCCCTGTAATTTTATATCCTCCAATTACCTTCGAGAGTTACTATTGAATCTGCTTCCACCAGTGTTTCAGGCAGTGAATTTCAGAACAAAGCAAACATGCAAAGATATTTCTCTTCATCTGGTTGTTCAGCCAATTCCACTTTACTCCTGGGTTCTCTTGTTCCTGTCTATATTGCCTACTTCCCCTTATTTACAATTGTTCAACGATAAGTAAGTCAACAAATAAAATTCAGAATACATCCAGTGATCCTTGGATTAGGCATAGATTAGCAATATGCACCTTTTGCTGCAGTGTTAATTTGAATAAATTCACGTGAAACATTGCTTAACATTTTCTAATTTCAACATCTTGAAATTAACAGTGGCATTATGAAGTGTCTTGACAGGTTGCTCGAGTTGAAGTGAACACTATAGATCCTTTACAACATGGCAAAGGGTATTTCATAGTGTGCAGCACATTCAGATATTTTAAACATGATTGTGGGGTCTAAAAGAGGAAGTACTCTGCCTTTAGTAGTATTCTAGGGTGACAAAGGAATCTCCTGTTTTCCAGCCAACATTATGTCCTCAACTTAAAATTTAGTGACATTGGGAATAAGCATTTTTATAATTTCAACATTGAGGACATCAATACGTCAACATGTTGTATAAACAGAATTGCAATAATATGGCATTAAATTGGCCTCGATTATATGCATAAATCTTGACAATGGGACTTGAACCCACAACTCTGATTCAAGTTAACTGAATATAGCCTATGGCATGGTAAAAAAGCTACAGTCACTATAGTACACCTTATGTGACATTACTTATGCTTAGGCACAAAGCAGAGAACAACTCTTTTGTGGAAGCCCTTGTAGTAACATTCTGATTATTCATTTAAATACATCTGTGGCTAGCCTCGAGGTCTAAGATTGCCAGTGGCTTTATAATAGAGCTTATCTTTTGTCAATTTGGTACTAAATTGACAGCTAGATTTTAGAATCCTTGTATTAAAAAAAATAAATATAGCCTAACATCACATATCTAAATATTTAATAAAGCACCTTCCCCCATTGGTAATCTCATTTCAATTTCCATTGCTTTATAAATTGCCAAAACTTCTCTACCTATGAATGCAGGCCAGGTAGTGGATCCAATTAATTGACAATGTTGGAATACTTATGGCCAGAGCTTAGATTGAACTCTTTGGCAATTTTGAAACTCATGCACTGGACTAGATTGGCCATACTACTTTAAGCCAATTTGCAAGGATTAGATAATCACATCACTAATGCAAAGCCATTAGAACTGGCACTTTTACAAACTTACAAGCAATCAAAAGGTGTCAAAAATTCTTCAAATGTAAAGCAAATTCCTTTCAAAATTGAGCCTTCAGCTAATGAAGCTGAAATTTGCTTTGTCAATGAGATAGAAAAGACCACTACTCATCATAAGCACAGTGATATTCAAACTCATTTTGTGCAGAATCCCCCCCTCCACAAATTGACTATCAGTGACTGCCTGCTCCATTTTTCAAAGACTGTGGGGCA
Organism: Carcharhinus amblyrhynchos; assembly: GCF_965287045.1. Lineage (NCBI taxonomy): Eukaryota > Metazoa > Chordata > Chondrichthyes > Carcharhiniformes > Carcharhinidae > Carcharhinus > Carcharhinus amblyrhynchos. The sequence continues at coordinate 73,519,181 of NC_137332.1, forward strand.
ATCTTACCTCAAACTTTTAAGTCCCAAACGAGGATGAAAACAGGAGAGTTTCAGGTCTGTTTTTTTCAGCAAGATGTGGAGATGCCAGCATTGGACTGGGGTAAACACAGTAAGAAGTCTGACAACACCAAGTTTAAGTCCAACCGATTTATTTGATAGTAAACTCGCAAGCTTTCAGGGTTTGCCTTTTTGTCAGGCAAATGGAGAGTTCTGGCCTCAGACAGAGTATATAACAGCACAGAGTTTACAGATTATTGATTAGAATGCAAGTCTTTACACCTGACCTGCAATGAAAGTCTTAAAGTGGTCAACAATGTGAGTGGAAGGAACATTAAGCCCAGGTTAAAGAGATGTGTATTGTCTCCAGACAGTACAGTAAGTGAGGTTTCACCTGGTTTTGCTGGTTGTTAATCTAAGGGAGGATGGGGAGGGGGGGGGAAGAAGGAGGATGGGGAGGGGGGGGGAAGAAGGAGGATGGGGAGGGGGGGGAAGAAGGAGGATGGGGAGGGGGGGGGAAGAAGGAGGATGGGGGAGGGGGGGGAAGAAGGAGGATGGGGAGGGGGGGGGAAGAAGGAGGATGGGGAGGGGGGGGAAGAAGGAGGATGGGGAGGGGGGGGGGAAGAAGGAGGATGGGGAGGGGGGGGGAAGAAGGAGGATGGGGAGGGGGGGGGGAAGAAGGAGGATGGGGAGGGGGGGGGGAAGAAGGAGGATGGGGAGGGGGGGGGAAGAAGGAGGATGGGGAGGGGGGGGAAGAAGGAGGATGGGGAGGGGGGGGGAAGAAGGAGGATGGGGAGGGGGGGGGAAGAAGGAGGATGGGGAGGGGGGGGGAAGAAGGAGGATGGGGAGGGGGGGGGAAGAAGGAGGATGGGGAGGGGGGGGAAGAAGGAGGATGGGGAGGGGGGGGGAAGAAGGAGGATGGGGAGGGGGGGGGAAGAAGGAGGATGGGGAGGGGGGGGGAAGAAGGAGGATGGGGAGGGGGGGGGAAGAAGGAGGATGGGGAGGGGGGGGGAAGAAGGAGGATGGGGAGGGGGGGGGAAGAAGGAGGATGGGGAGGGGGGGGGAAGAAGGAGGATGGGGAGGGGGGGGAAGAAGGAGGATGGGGAGGGGGGGGGAAGAAGGAGGATGGGGAGGGGGGGGGAAGAAGGAGGATGGGGAGGGGGGGGAAGAAGGAGGATGGGGAGGGGGGGGGAAGAAGGAGGATGGGGAGGGGGGGGGAAGAAGGAGGATGGGGAGGGGGGGGGAAGAAGGAGGATGGGGAGGGGGGGGGAAGAAGGAGGATGGGGAGGGGGGGGGAAGAAGGAGGATGGGGAGGGGGGGGGAAGAAGGAGGATGGGGAGGGGGGGGAAGAAGGAGGATGGGGAGGGGGGGGGAAGAAGGAGGATGGGGAGGGGGGGGGAAGAAGGAGGATGGGGAGGGGGGGGGAAGAAGGAGGATGGGGAGGGGGGGGGAAGAAGGAGGATGGGGAGGGGGGGGGAAGAAGGAGGATGGGGAGGGGGGGGGAAGAAGGAGGATGGGGAGGGGGGGGAAGAAGGAGGATGGGGAGGGGGGGGGAAGAAGGAGGATGGGGAGGGGGGGGGAAGAAGGAGGATGGGGAGGGGGGGGGAAGAAGGAGGATGGGGAGGGGGGGGGAAGAAGGAGGATGGGGAGGGGGGGGGAAGAAGGAGGATGGGGAGGGGGGGGGAAGAAGGAGGATGGGGAGGGGGGGGGAAGAAGGAGGATGGGGAGGGGGGGGGAAGAAGGAGGATGGGGAGGGGGGGGGAAGAAGGAGGATGGGGAGGGGGGGGGAAGAAGGAGGATGGGGAGGGGGGGGGAAGAAGGAGGATGGGGAGGGGGGGGGAAGAAGGAGGATGGGGAGGGGGGGGGAAGAAGGAGGATGGGGAGGGGGGGGGAAGAAGGAGGATGGGGAGGGGGGGGGAAGAAGGAGGATGGGGAGGGGGGGGGAAGAAGGAGGATGGGGAGGGGGGGGGAAGAAGGAGGATGGGGAGGGGGGGGGAAGAAGGAGGATGGGGAGGGGGGGGGAAGAAGGAGGATGGGGAGGGGGGGGGAAGAAGGAGGATGGGGAGGGGGGGGGAAGAAGGAGGATGGGGAGGGGGGGGGAAGAAGGAGGATGGGGAGGGGGGGGGAAGAAGGAGGATGGGGAGGGGGGGGGAAGAAGGAGGATGGGGAGGGGGGGGGAAGAAGGAGGATGGGGAGGGGGGGGGAAGAAGGAGGATGGGGAGGGGGGGGGAAGAAGGAGGATGGGGAGGGGGGGGGAAGAAGGAGGATGGGGAGGGGGGGGGAAGAAGGAGGATGGGGAGGGGGGGGGAAGAAGGAGGATGGGGAGGGGGGGGGAAGAAGGAGGATGGGGAGGGGGGGGGAAGAAGGAGGATGGGGAGGGGGGGGGAAGAAGGAGGATGGGGAGGGGGGGGGAAGAAGGAGGATGGGGAGGGGGGGGGAAGAAGGAGGATGGGGAGGGGGGGGGAAGAAGGAGGATGGGGAGGGGGGGGGAAGAAGGAGGATGGGGAGGGGGGGGGAAGAAGGAGGATGGGGAGGGGGGGGGAAGAAGGAGGATGGGGAGGGGGGGGGAAGAAGGAGGATGGGGAGGGGGGGGGAAGAAGGAGGATGGGGAGGGGGGGGGAAGAAGGAGGATGGGGAGGGGGGGGGGAAGAAGGAGGATGGGGAGGGGGGGGGAAGAAGGAGGATGGGGAGGGGGGGGGAAGAAGGAGGATGGGGAGGGGGGGGGAAGAAGGAGGATGGGGAGGGGGGGGGAAAGAAGGAGGATGGGGAGGGGGGGGGAAAGAAGGAGGATGGGGAGGGGGGGGGGAAGAAGGAGGATGGGGAGGGGGGGGGAAGAAGGAGGATGGGGAGGGGGGGGGAAGAAGGAGGATGGGGAGGGGGGGGGAAGAAGGAGGATGGGGAGGGGGGGGGAAGAAGGAGGATGGGGAGGGGGGGGGAAGAAGGAGGATGGGGAGGGGGGGGGAAGAAGGAGGATGGGGAGGGGGGGGGAAGAAGGAGGATGGGGAGGGGGGGGGGAAAAGGAGGATGGGGAGGGGGGGGGGGAAGAAGGAGGATGGGGAGGGGGGGGGGAAGAAGGAGGATGGGGAGGGGGGGGGAAGAAGGAGGATGGGGAGGGGGGGGGATGGAGGATGGGGAGGGGGGATGGTGACTGCCACCTGAAACACAGCATCCAGGTTCCTCTCTGATGTGTCACAATGTCTGTAGCTCAGACTCCAGCTCATTAACTTGGACAAAGTTCCTCAAGCAACTGACATTTGCTGCAGACATGGTCACCATGAATCACAATGGGGTCCACCAGCCCCCATATATTGCACTGCAACACATCACCTGGCTCTGCATCCTTATTTCATTGTATTAGAATTTATTTAATTTAGAATGTCAATTTGTTTTAACTTATACCACTAATCTTGACTTTCTGCAATTTCTGCTTCCCTATCAATCTTTTCTTCCAAAGTCAGAAAGGTAGGAGAAAGACTCACCTACTAGTCACTTACCTGTGATCACACAGATGTGTTCAGTTCTCCTTCCTCATTCTGCAACTGCTCCTACTCACCTGGGACACAATAAAAGAAAAGTGTGACACAGAAATACCCACACCCCCACCCCCACCTTCATGCCCAAGCTCAGTGCAAAATGGCAGTCCCTGCAGAAGCACTGGCAAGCTTGTTTCTATAGTCTGTGCTTCCCCTGTTTAAAAAGAAATGCAATCTGAACTGGCTTACTAACCACCTGAAATTAATCCTCTGCTAGTCCCACAAAGGGACTTTGTTTTTACCTTCCTTAGGTGTGAAGGGTTTTCAAATTTCCACCTGCAATTTGTATATCAAAAATTTACTAGCAACTTCTGTTAGAATTAAAAAAAATTTAATTCTCTCTAAATTTTCCTAATCTCTCAGTACTTTAACTCCCAAGCACTCAGAGCAAAATTGTACTCCCACTCTGCAGCTGTGCCATTTCCATATCACTCCCACACCCCACATCACTCCACAGTCTGCATTCACTCTTACCTGGAAATTTGAGTTGTGTGTTGTTTCTCGGTCATCGAATCAGAGGCTGCTTTTTCCATCAGCCAGACTCTGATTGGACAAGCAATTTTGTTACATTTTTTGAATTTTATATACAAATATGGACCACAGTTCAGGAAACCCTGCTTTAGAGAATACATGCACAGTTTCCTTAATCTCCCCTCCCAAAACATTCCTGCTACCCGAGGAATTAGTCTGGTGAACATCCATTGTATTCCTTCTGGAGGCCAAAAAACTGCATTTTGTACTCCAAGTACAGTCAGCAGCAAGATATTTACTTTTATACTCAAATCCCTTGGTGATAAAGGCCAATGTACCTTCCTTATTGTTATACCAGCATGCTAGCTTTTAGTCGCTTATGCTCACCCTGGTCCCTTTGGACATAACTAGAAGCAGGAGAAGGCCATTCGGCCCTTCAATTTCAATTAATTTTGATCATGGCTGATCATCGAATTCAATATTCTGATTCCATCTTTCACTTGAAGCCTCTTTGAATCCTCCTCACATTCACACTTAGTTTGTATTATCAGCAAACTTGGAAATATGACATTTAGTTCCCACATCCAAATCATTTATATAGATTGTGAACAGTAATGGCCCTGATACTGATCCTGGAGGTACCCTTTATATAGATTGTGAACAGTAATGGCCCTGATACTGATCCTGGAGGTACCCCACTGGTAATAGCCTTTCATCCTGAGAATGATCTGTTTACTCCCACTCTGTTTTCTGTCTGTTAACTAAATCTTAATCCATACAAATATATTTCCCCGAGTTCTACATGCTCTAATTTTGTTACAAACTCCCTGGGTGGGATCTTGTTAAAAGTTTCATAAAAATCCAAATACACCATATTCACTGGTACTCCTTCATCTAAGCTATAGGTAACATCCTCAAAAAAACTCTCAATGGGTTTGTCACAGATTATGTCCTTGTTTAACATGGACATGTTGACTGTGTTCAGTTGTATCTTTACTTTCTAAATATCTAATCATCACGTCCTTTATTACATAGTCAACATGTCCATGTTATGAAAGGGTATTGTGACAAACCCATTGGGAGGATTTTTTTTGAGGATGTTACCTGTAGCTTAGATTGAGGACCAGTGGATGTGATGTATCTGATTTTCATGAAACTTAACAGGATTCTGCCCAAATCAAACTGGCATCCAAAGCCACCATCACAGATGCCAGATTGGCCTTCTTGAATGTTAACCCACCAAAAGCGACTGGCCCAGATGGGGCACCTGGAGGAGCATTTAGATTTTGCATGGACGAGCTAGTGGGGGTTTTTGCATTAACCACTTCTTACATTGACTGAGGTCCCTATCTGCTTCAAAATGACGATCATCATCCTGGAACCAAAGGAAAACCAGGCAGCATGCCTTAATGACTACCACCTGGTGGCTCTGACACCATGATCGAGTGCTTCGAAAGGTTAGCTATGGCACACCAACTCTGGCCTCCCAGATTGACTAGATCCACTACAATTGACCTATCACCGCAACAGATACACAACAGATGCCATTTCCTTGGTCCTGCACTCAATCCTAGAACGCCTGGACAACAAGGAGACTTATGTCAGACTTCTTTTAACTGACTATAGCTCAGCGGTCAACACCATCTCAGCAAAACTCATCTTCAAACTTTGTGGCCAAGGGCTCAGCTCCTTCCTCTGACTGGATCCTCCATTTCCTAACCCACAGACCACAATCAGTAAGGATAGGCGATAACACCCCCTCCATAATCATCCTCAATGCTGTTGCCCCACAAGGCTGTGTCCTCAGCCCTTTGCTATATTCCTATGACTGTGTGGCCAAATTTCACTCCAACTCCATTTTCAAATTTGCTGATGACATCACCACAGTGGGTCAGATCTCAAACAATGAGGAGGATACAGGAAGGAGACAGAGAATCTGGTGGAATAGTGCTATGACAATAATCTGTCCCTCAAATGTCAGTAAAAACAAGATAGTTCTTGACTTCAGGAAGCGGAGTAGAGGACACACCCCTGTCTACATCAATGGGGACGAAGTGGAAACGGTCAAGAATTTCATATTTTTCGGTTTCAGTCCACCAATACCTCTACTTTCTCAGAAGGTCAAGGATATTCAGCGCGTCGATTTTTACAGATGCACCATAGAAAGCATCTTTTCCAGATGTATCAGTGTGGTATAGCTCCTGCTCTGATCAGGACCACTAAAAACTACAAAAGGTTGTGAACGTAGCCCAGGCCATCATGCAAACCAGCCTCCCATCCTTTGAATCCACCTACACTTCCAGCTGCCTTGGAAAAGCAGCCAGCATAATTAAGGACCCCATACACACTGGAAATACACTCTTCCACCTTCTTCCATCAGGGAAAATATACAAAAGCCTGAAAACACGTACTAACCAACTCAAGAGCATCTTTTTTTGCTGTCATCAGACTTTTGCATGGACCTATCATATTAAGCTGATCTTGCTCTTCACCCCTGTCTATTACTGCAACACCATATTCTACATCCTCTCCTTTCCTTCTCCCCAGTGTACTCTATGAATGATATATTTTAGCTGCGTAGCATGCAAGAAACAATATTTTTCACTATCTTCATGCGTGAAACCAGACACAACATTTCCCTTCTCTCCATTCTAAAGTCTCTTGTTTCTAGTTGTAATGGCTCCACATTTGTCCTAGTTCATCTTTTCCTTTTCACACACATCAAGATTGAATAAGAAGAAAAAGGAAAGTGGCGTTTGGGCCAGCATTTATTGCCCATCACTAATTGTCCTTGAATGGAGTGGCTTGTTAGGATATTTCAGAGACATTTAAGTGTCAACCATATTGTTGTGGGTCTGGAGTCACATGTAGGCCAGACCAGGTAAGGATGGCAGATTGTTTTTGCTAATGGACATTACTGAACTCGATTTTTTTTAAAATGACAATTGTCAATAGTTTTTTGGTAAATATATCTTTATTTCTAGATTTTTTTTTGGATTCAAAAAAGTAAGCCTTAGTTTCTCAATTGGCTTGCATTTGTATTCACTTCACCCCTTCCATTAATTCATCTTCAAGGCACTGTAGTGCAGACTTAGCACATGGCCCTTTCATGTGCTTCCAAGGGTCTGATGTGGGGTGACTTTGGGATGTCTTAACCTGGCACTCATTCCTGTGAAACAATGTGATTATTCCAGAGTTCAGCCAGAGGCCGCATTGGATGGTTGTTGGGGGGAGCTGAAAGGTCACAATTTTGGAGTTCAGAGATTAAGGCAACATGACAACATAGTGCAAACTTTACATTTCATTCATACAATACCCATTCCTTAACCACAACTGTGTTTCCTGAATTGACAAACATTTCATTGGTCACCACAGACTTTCCACATGATGAGCATAAGGAACAGATAACATTCAACAGCAAGTATCTAGAATGGCCTAAAGGCCTCAAGATAATTCTGGTTTACTTTTGCTCTGCCTAGATTCTTTGAGTGTTCAGCACTCAAAATACTTCTGAACTCCCAATGTTAGTTCAAAGCCAGAGAGATGGCTTTTCTGGTTCACAAGCCTACTGACAACACAACCATCCTCACATGACCACTTTATAAAGCTCAAGAAGGTGAAGAACTTCAGGAGGCTATCCAGGACAGGAAATTTATCAGAACATACTGCTGAGTGGAATATTAGTCTTTACCATGCAGTATACTTTGTGACAAGCAATCGTGGATTGGACAGATGCAAACCACATGGAAACTGCCATAGGGTGCAGTGTGACTAATTTATATTTCAGTGCTTAATATTTGCGTTGTTCTCTGCTCCAGCTGTTTTAGCCACCATTCTGTAAAATGAACAATTGTATTTAATCTTTTTTCAGGCTATTTCTGGTCTTCAATTTTTCACTGCACCTAAATGTTCAGGCCAATTCACCATTTATGAATGGGTCACCCTCATTGCAATTGCATGCATTTTAACAAAATATCAAGGGCGTGATATCCAAAAGAATGGCCGTTTCAATAATTCTTCTTCTTTGGCACTCCCTCAGATGACTTGCCACACTAAAAACAAGAGTTCTTAAGTGACTGAGGAGTCTAAAGCACGACCTACAGTCTATCACACGTGGGCAGAAACTGGTTGGAGGGTGAGGTAATAAATGGCCTGCTGTTGAAAGGCAGGAATTTTCCAAGCCACTCAATCACCATGATTTCAGAGAAAGGGCATTTCCAATTTTCATTCAAAGTCCTCAAGTCTTTTGCATGTCAACACATCAATTGCAAAATCTGAACTTAAAAAAGCAAACACTAGGAATACTCAACAGGTCTGGAAGTGTCCAGGAAAAGCGAAACAGATTTAATGCTTTAGTTAGTTCAATATAACAGTTCTAAAGAAGAACTTAAGAATTCAACATAATTGGCTCCATATTTAATTCTATTTGTGAGTTTCTACTTGTCAAAATTTAAAATAATTTCTAGAAGACCAAATTCCAACACAATAGATTGGACAATATTAATACTTGAGAAATATACTGTACTTTAACTTGCAATCACCAAGTTCCACTGCAGAACAAGTTGTTGTGTACATTGTTTGTCATTAATACACTTGAACACAGATTCAAGAATACACAAAAAACTGCAGATGCTGGAAATCAGACAAAAACAGAAAACGCTGGAAATACTCAGCAGATTAGGCAGCAGCAGCTGTGGAGAGAGAAAAACACTCACTGATTCGGGATGAGACCTTTCGCTTTGCCTTGTCCTGGACATGTTCAAATAAAAGAATGCAATCACTTGAGAGCTAGCCATTTTTGAATAGGTAGGAATAGGCTGGTCAGGTTTCTTTCAAGAGTAAAATTTAAACTTATAGATATGAATCACTAGTTTCTTTGATAAATATAATAGATCAAAACATCAAGTTCAAGGGTTTAGCCGATCCCCTAAATTATGTTCAAGTAGCACATGGAAGTTATATCAAGCTGAATCGTACTGCTAACTTTTCTGAATACTTTATACTTTGCACAAAATATTGTTTCAGGCTACATAGATGCTGAGACATTCAGTAATAAGCAGGAGCTAATTAGAAGGCACAAAAGATAGCATTGACCATGAACATATTGTGAAAGACTCACTTGATGAATGTTCCAGTTCATCTCAAGGTGTCTGCCACTTATACAAAGAACAAAGAAAAGTACAGCACAGAAATAGGCCCTTCGGCCTTCCAAGCCTGTGCCAACTGATGTCCTAACTAAAAAATCTTCTTCCCTTACTTGGTCAGTCTCCCTTTATTTCCTCCCTATTTATGTTTTGAAACTCAATATTGATGACTGCTGTGTGTAAGTCAGAGCACCTTTATGCAGATTGCCACTGATGGTCGGATCTTTGTCTCAGTTGTAATGTGGCCTGATTGAAATAGTCCCAAAGCATTCCAGATGACCCTTGTGGGAGTACGCCATCATTGGAAGTGCTGTATTTTGGTTAAGACAAGTAGATACAAAGAGATTTCATGGCTCTAGGTGGAAAATGGCAGAGAGTACGATCCTGGGTAACATTTCACCATCAACAAATAGCTCCTTCAACTAACACCATTAAAAATTGCTTTACCATATGGTAGAATCCTGTATGCAAATAGGCTGCCACATCTGCTTATGGCTCTCACAGCAATTAATTTGTTACCATATTGTAAGACGGACTTGATTTGTACATTCAGATTCAACTAACAGAACAAATTTTTATTGAAGAGCACAGCATCAGAATACAAAATTGAAAGTTAAGCAGCAGCCTGAATACACATTCTAATGACATTACCATCAAATCATGTGATTGGTTCTGAAACCTGGCAATCCAACAAAAGTCATCTTGGCGATGCCATGAAGTAAAATAAACCAATAATAAAATCTTGCTCCTTCTCACAAAACGTAATATCAATTCCTTGAACTGTTGGTACGATTACACACCACCACAGAAATTCATTATTACAGCATGTGAAAAGTTTCTGTTATGGTACCTGTGGGGATCCTTAAAGCAAATAAACCAAATTTACCAAACAACCCCAAATGAAAATAACTTATCAAGCACGATTTTACTCTAACTTCTAATAAAAATCAGAATCAATGCAAATTTAACTAATTAGCAGACAAATCAGTCGGTACAAATTATACATGGACTAGCAGATATGCAGGTCTATTTCCTCCAGCTATTCCCTTTCCTTTGTTATGTTGTCTGCCACATGACCTACTTATTTTAACTTTATTCCTGTTGGCACTATTTCCAGGTCAAGGGATCAGTATTTTGTATCCAAAGATTAAAATCAATCCATGTACAATTGATACAAATGCTTCAAGGTTTCTTTCAAATGATTTTTAAAACAATTAATTCCCAAAACATCTGAAAGCAATTCCAAATTTTTCTTAATGTGACTGCTTCAGAGTCAAAGGAAATCATGCATTGTAAATGCAGAGAAATCGAGACCAAAAGCACACAAGAAATGTAAAGCTGAGACTTGGGCAGTATGCTGGCATAGTGGTTAGCACTGCTGCCTCACAGCACCAGGGAGCTGGATTCAATTCTGGCCTTGGGTGACTGGTGGAGTTTTCATGGTCTGTGTGGGTTTCCTCTGGATGCTCCAGCTTCCTCCCACAGTCCAAAGATGGATTAGCCACAGTATATGGGAACCGGGCCTGGGTAAGAGAGAGTCGGTGCAGACTTGATAGTTGAATGGCCTCTTTCTGCCCTGCTTTGGTCCAATGAGATACAAATTAATGGCTGAAAATGCAAAGGTGGAGAATACAACATCACAGAGATGGAAAGATGTCAATAGCAATGTAAAATGGAGACACAGCTAATCAAATTCCTTTGGAATGGAATAGCTTAAATTGACCAAACTTTGACAGACAGATTCAGCCACAAGTATCACATACAAAGTGATCATGTCATGTGGGTTGCTTTTGGTTTTGACAGCAGTTGCCAAGCCACTGCTCATCATGGTGGTGCACACTGATGTATAGATGATGCTGGCATTTTCCTGTTGTTTAGTGTTGTCCAGATGTAAAAAAAATCAAACTTCAGATTTGCTTTGTGTGTCATACTGGTTTCCTGATTTTGGATAGCTTCTGTGGGCACCCAACTGTCTTCCATCCTTTAAATGTACCCAAGCTAAAGTCACCACTGCCTGATGGAAAATTTGTCCTTCTGCATTTGTCATTTTATCTTTCCATGAGTTGCCCAAAATCTGCGACAAATAGCGAAGATGGAAGTTATTGGGATCCCTTTCATGATAACTGCAAGTTGTCCACTTTTCACTCATGTACAAGATCCAGAGAACACAGGCCTCAAACCAGCATCCAGGTTTCAAGTCAGATTGATGTTATTTCATGCACATTTCCTGAGTCAGCCAAAGGTTACAACTGTTTTTCTCCAATGCAAGTCAAATTCTACATCAAGGTAGCCTGTCTATCATGGACACAATGTAGAAGAATTTACTCAACTTCCAGCAAAGTGTTATTTAATATCATTGAAATGTAACATTCTGACCCAGAACCATCATTTCCTTGGGCTTGCTGTTGGTTTTTAGCCTGGTGTTCTCAGTGCCTTGTATGGCTTACAATAATGGAGAGCAGATTATAGACATGGGAGACAACGCATACATATCTCTAGCTGAATTTGCACACAGATGATTAGCACAGCATCCTCCACTTAGAATTTTTCAATTAAGACATGCTGTTTTGTCTTCCCTTTCAGTCTGTATTGATTGCAGAGCTTACTATCTGACTTAGTATGTAGATAAACTCCTTCCACACAAGTCCAAGTAAACACTCAGCATAATCAACCGATCCACTTAGTTACTAATTACACAAGTTTCTAAACACTTTCTTTCCAACATTTGGAAAAAGGTCATGCATATGGATTTCTTGAGTGGAAAGATTGCTTCAATCTTAAAATAAACTATCAAATAGACCTTAAAGATTTGAATCATGGCATTGTGGGAAATGACCATTTCAGAGTCAGACTGGGGGTGCAACAATACAGTTTTATTTAACAAAGCTTCGTGGAGAAAAGGCACTGGCACTCCGCAGTACTGGGCAGCTACCTTCTCTCAATAGAAATCATAGAAACCCTACAGTACAGAAAAAGGCCATTCGGCCCATCAAGTCTGCACCAACCACAATCCTACCCAGGCCCTATCCCCATATCCCTACATATTTTACCCACTAATCCCTCTAACCTGTGCATCTCAGGGGCAATTTAGCATGGCCAATCAACCTAACTCGCACATCTTTGGTCTATGGGAGGAAACCAGAGCACCTGGAGGAAACCCGCACAGACACGAGGAGAATGTGCAAACTCCACACAGATAGTGACCCAAGCCAGGAATCAAACCCAGGTCCTTCGAGCTGTGAAGCAGCAGTCCTAACCACTGTGCTACCATGCCACCCACTGTGCTACCATGCCACCCACTATATGTTTAGTTATTTGTGTTATAAGTAGGTTTACATTAACACTGCAGTGAAGATCCCCTCGTCACCATACTCTGGCACCTGTTCAGCTGCACCAAGGGAGAATTTGCCATGGCCAATCCACCTTACCAGCATGTCTTTCAGGCCATGGGAGGAAACCAGAACATGCAGATTCCATACAGACAGTGACCCAAGCCAGGAATCGAACCCAGGACCCTGGTGCTGTGAGGCAGCAGTGCTAACCACTGTGCCACTATGGATAGTCTGGACATTAGCTTTTTAACACATCATTATAGTTGAGCAGGTGTGATAGTTCAACACATCGTTACAGCCAGACATATACAGACATTGGCTTTTAATATTGCGTTGTTCATAGAATGGATACATTTCCTCTATCAGTAACTATCAATGACTTAGTTCAGTCTATACATACAGGAATTGGTTTTCCTGCATTTATGTATTCCCGTTCCCATTTATGGCTAATCTCCTTATTGTTCTAGGTTTGTCCTTATCTTAAAAGTGCCTCAAGCTCTCTAGTATCTGATTCCTGCATGTTTAACTTTAAATAATGGTCTGTCCTACGTGTTTTTAGTTTCAAGTAGCTGTCTGCACTAAAAGTCAGTGCCTGTTTAATGTCTCTCTCCCAGGTAACATTTTTATATGCCATCTTTGTGATTTTTCCCACTACGGTCCCCTCTTTTGGTCCAGATTATTATTATTTTTAATAATCCCTAGACCAATAGCTGCATCTTCACATGTAGAGGTCAATTTTCTTCTTTCCTTCTTTGGTTCTTCTGATGTCTTTGGGGATCTTCATCATGGGTTCTTCCTCGATGGATACACTAGCTCCTGGCACAATTCTTGTTACCGTATGTAAAAAAAATGATGGAAAGCTAGCAAGAAACATAAATATAAAGACAACAAGAGTTTCTATAGATATTTTGAAATGAAAAGAGTTAAAGTGAATGCTGATTCTGTAGAAAGTGAGTCTGGGAAATTAATAATGGAAAATAAGGAGATGACAGATGAATTGTGCAGGTATTTTGCATCAGTCTTCATGAGCAAATACAAGTAACATCCCAGAAAAAGCTGTAACTCAGCTTGAAATGAAAGGAAGGGAGGGAAGAACTTAAGAAAATTACAATCACCAGGAATGTGGTGCTGACTAAATATTTGAAGTCAAGGAATGACAAGTCCCCAGGCCCTGATGAACTTCATCCTAGAGTTTTAAACTATATCCTTAGCCGCTTCTTTTGTGATTGAAAATAGAAAATGCTGGAAAAGGTCTGCCAGCATCTGTGAAGAGAGAATGGAGCCAATGTTTCAAATCTGGAGCCGACAAAAGATCATCC